>NC_067156.1:5784148-6133314 GCF_903995435.1 Acomys russatus
AAGGGTTGGGAGTGGACCTAGGACAAGTGGGAAGAAAGTGGGCTCTGGGTTCATAAAATGAAATTCCTATATAATTAATAAAACTGTTATGAAAATAATAGTAGTAATAGTAACACCACCAACAGGAATATAACCCTTCCTTTAAGGCTCTTGTCAACAAGGCTTATGCCAACACAAATGAAATAGGGAGAGAAGAAATGATTGGAGATGATGCAGGAGGCTAAGGCAGGCATAAATCCTTGGAAGTCACAGGAAGAAGGGGTTTTACAATATTGGTGGTGAGGCTAATACTGAGAGGAGCTGGCAAAGAGGAAGCCTAAGAACAAATCTTTCGATTGGGTAGTTAGCATACTCGTGTTTTAAGAGCCACAAGATCATTGATAGCAAAAGGAAAATCTGCTAGTTATTAGGGAATTAAAAGGATGGGAAGACATAGTGGCAAAGTTAAAATTACTAGCTCTAGGAGTTCAGCAAAGAGAAGAGCAGGATGAAATTTTGCCTTATTGACAAAAAGTTTAAAGGAATGAGTTATATTCCTGTTGGTGTTGCTACTACTAATATTATTAATTTCATATGTTTTTATTAATTATGTGGGAATTTCATGTTATAAACCCAAGTACACTTTCTTCCCAGTCCTCCTAGGTCTACCTCAACCCTTGTCACCCCCAAAAAGGAAGAAAGAGGAGGAGGAAGAGGAATGGAGGATGAGGATGGGATGAGGAGAGAGAAGAGAGAAAGAAGAGAAGAAGAAGAAGAAGAGAAGAAGAAGAGAAGAAGAAGAGAAGAAGAGAAGAAGAAGAAAGAAGAAGAAGAAGAAAGAAAAAAAGAGAAAGGAAGAAGAACAGAAGAAGAAGAAGAAGAAGAAGAAGAAGAAGAAGAAGAAGAAGAAGAAGAAGAAGAAGAAGAAGAAAACAAACAAATGAAACAAGTCTAATTTTTGCCCATATCCTCACTGGAGCATGGTCAAACTCCCGGTGGCCACCCTCTTAATGAAAATTGAGTCCTTCCTCATGCCCCACCCCCATAAGCCATCAATTGTGGAGACTACACTTCAGCATCCTCATCAATGTTAAGAGTTCTTATTGGTGGCTTTCTATCTAGGGTGTTACTTTTTTGGTTTGTCACAGAAGCCTCTGTGTCTCTTTTCTCAACTGTGAGTCTGTACTCACCAATACCATAGCAAAGGTAGCTTCTGTACCCTTCACAGTCAGCAGAAGTGGGATCATGGGACCGCACAGCCCGTGGACATCAATATGAATTCAAGTTGGTGTCCAGACCAGGGCATCTGCCTGGCCTTAGGGGATAAAATGGGCCTTGGACATCAACACAGGTCCGGGTTGCAGAAGGACTGTGGACCGAGACATGATCTCAGGCAGCAGTACAGACCCAGCCATCCTCGTGGCTTAGATGGCATGGACATCTGCAAGGCCTTTAGTGGTCGCAGGCCAAGGACATCAACACAGCTCCCAGCTGTTGTAGGACCACAGGTATCCACATGAACCTCAGGCATCAGCATGGCCTGAGGCAGCAGACCGTGTCCAATCCAGAAAATTAACTGTTTTTCATCTTGGACATCCTGTCATTGCTTAGAATTAGCAAGATCATGTGGCTGGGCAGTAGATTCAGGGGCTGAGTTGGAGTGCCGGCTTCAGGCTGCTGCACATCCCCAAGTTGACCTTGCTCAGCAACAACGCTGTCCCCCATTCACTTCAGGCTTCTCTCACATCTACCACTACCATCACGTCTCTAGTTTTGCCGCTCTGCAGTCAGCTCAATCACCATTCCATCCTCCGTCTTTCCCACCTCTCTATCAAATATTTGTTAGTTGTAGTGGCATTGGAAACTGCAGTGTGTCACATGGTATATTATTATGATTATGATTACTTTTACCCAGACAGCTGTGCATGCAAATATTCATTGCAATGGGTTGTTAGTCTGGCTCAAAGTTTCTGGTTTCTGAGGCACCATAACTACTAGAGCTTCATCAAGGCTTGTTTTATATATCTTTCTGTTGCCAGAGTCAAGCTCTGATTCTGCAGGACTGGCTCCTTCATGCACTCTAGCAGCTAGGAGATGGGGTAGCTGTTGGGGTAGACTGAGTCAAAGCCCTGGGTCTGGACCTAGATGGTAGCTAAACTGGCCATCTAACAGTGGCGTTCAGGGCCCTGCCAGGCTTCTGTTGTGATGCTGAGGGAGTCTGTCCCCTCTCTATGTCAAGTTAATTAGTTGTGTGTGGACCACATCTTCTACCAAAACTCCTGCGTTGTGGAAAAGCCTCCTAGAATCACCTAAAGGAAGCTCCATGCCCTGCAATTCTGCAGCAAAGCGATGGCCTTCTCTGTTTCTTCCACTATTTGAAAGGTTAGGAGACATTGGACTAACCGCAGTATTACTCATCTCGGCTTAATGACACATGGAGGCATGGTTGTGCACCCCACATGGAGACTGAGAGGAAACAGAGATGGCATGATGTCTACAGTGGTGGCCTCGGGACAGGATAGGCAGTGAGGTGGGGAGTTGGGGACAGAGATTGTAGAAAGGGAAAAGGTGACTGAACTAGGTTGGGGGTGCAAAATGGTGAGAGCACCACTATGAGGGGTGGGGGACTATGGACTAGATTGCGGAGGGATACAAGATGGTTCTCACCACTGTGAGAGGCAGGGGACTATTGTTATTTTGAGACAGAGTCTTGCTAAGCTGACCCATGCTCATGTTGAAATTCCTAACCTGATGCCTCGTTGAGGTGCTTCTTTTATAGCATGTGCTGCTGTGTCCAGGCTAAGAGCAGTATTTTTGACCAAAGAAGGAAGGTTCCAGAAGAAGGGAAAGATGGAAGACAGAATAGAGAGGAGTGGATCTATACTTTAGGCATCTGAGGGAATAAAGGAGAGCAGTGAAAGAAACGTCTAGCAGACTGCAAGGGAGAGGGGACCAATGGGAAGGAGGAGGGAAGCTTGACATGTGAACTAACAAAAGTCAGTGGAGACAATGGCCAGGGTTTCTCGGTGGACCCACGTGAGTTGGGCTTACGTTGCCATGGCATGCTGTAGATGTGTCTGGCTAGATATGAAGGTTTGTGGCTTTGTTCTCCGCAAATGCTCACTGTTCAAAAGCATGGACCAAACAACTGAATGGCATCCAGATGTGGTGGCACACACCTGCTATCTCAGCACCAAAGGAGGCTTTAGCAAGGGGACTGTGCATATGTTACCATAGGCGATGTACTGAGACTGTGTCCAAAGAAGCCACAAAGCAAACAAAACCCAAGATGTCCGGCTGGAATAAAGTAAGACGGAAAATTAGAAGAAAGGGTGTAGAGGCCAGTACATGGGCCCCAGAACTCCAGGATGCTGATGGGAAAAATGAATGCACATTTAGAGATTCAGTGAGCAAGAAAACCAAGGAGTTGAACCCCAAAGACAAAAACCACATTTAATAGCAGTAGAAGAGGGTGGGGGAGGAAGGTTTTACTTTCCAGGAAAGTTATGTGCAAGTAATGGAAGTGAATGTTTTAATGAGTTAGCCCAATAAAGCAACATGCTTTGTTCCTCTGGGTACACAGGGTTTGGACTGTTTTTCATTGATGATAATTCCTGGTTATTGTGGAAAAAGCTAAGGACAGTGTTTCTTCAGGTCCATGTTTAGCCACGAGAAGGCAGAGATGCCCACTCTCATCTCCATCAGCTTCTTTGAAATTACTCCTTGGAAAGAGAATCTAGTGTAGATTCTCCATGAAGTTTGTTTTTGGACAGGTGCTGAGACATCGCGTATTACAGCAGTCTCCATTCTGAGGTGTTTTATTTCTGTTTTCTTTGGCTGTGGCAATAATTACAAAAGGCGACTTTGGCAGAACCCAGGACAGAGTGGTGGAGCCCTGGGTCCATCAGCAGACACCAACTGGTTGCTATTAGATTCCGTAATCTTCACGTCATTCAGTCCTGTTTCCACCAGCATATGAGGAGGTGGTCCAGGCAATATGACTCTTTGGACTTTGGTTTAAAAATAACAGCACAGATGTCTATTCTGCCTATAACTAACACTCATCTATATGAAAAAGTAGCAGCCCATATTCTCAAGGTGGTGACATAGGCTCTGTCCAGCAGCCATTAGGTGGTGCTGCCTACCCAGCATTCCATCCTCTGTGAGGCCACCTAGCTGAATTCTGCCGCCTTTAGTGTGGGTTACATGACAATATCCTCCGATTCCCATACAGAAGGTGGCAGTGGCTGAGACTTCTGTTACCTTTGTAAAACTTAACCAGGTCTCTTTTCTTTCTCATGAGCAGCCAAGAACTGTCCTAGGAAAAGCAACGTCTGGGAACTGCCAAAGCAGCCACTGATATTTGAAAAACATCTTCTACGTTACAAAGAATTCTTACAGGTCAGAGTTTCTGGGATACAGTAAGTAAGCCCCCAGGATTTTATTTTGATTGAATAAATGACTGCACAGCACGTAGATAAAGTTAGTTAAATCTATCGTGATGTTTGGTAACACAGAAATTGCATCAAGGTTTATGGTGAAAGTTCTGTGTGCGACAGCCTACAAGGCTATTGATGAAGGACATACTGTATTTTATTGTATTGCATTGTGTTGTAATTACTCTGCTTGCATGCACCCTAATTCAGGACATTGTAGAACTTGCCTTGTTTGCAGAGAAATTAAGAGCAGCATTTTAAGAGAGAACATATTCTTTGTGCACCTATTGCACGTGCACATGTGTGTGTTTATTGGTGGAAGCCAGAGAAGAATTTTGAATGATCCCATTCTAGCACTCTCTGCTTTATTGTCTTGGGACAGTTGAACGTGAAGATTAGGTTCAGTGTTGCTCCTATCTCAGTCCAAAGTGTTGCGGTCACAGGTGTGCGTGCCCCTGTCAGCTTTTTAAAGTAAGGGCTGGGGATTGGAACTCAGGTCTTCATGCTTGCCCAGCAGCCAATATTACTGCCTGAGATAGCTCTCCAGGCCTGAGAACAGATTGTTTTTATTCTAATTAAAAATTTTTCAAATTTATGTATATGTGTGTTTTCTGCATTTATGTGTGTGAGTGCAGGGGTAAGTGTGTGTCGGCACGTGTGTGAAGGTGGCAACTTCAGGTGGTGGTGCTGGCCTTCTTGGTTTGAGACAGGACCTCTTTGCATGCCAGGGCTAGCTGGTCCAGGAACTTCTGGAGATCCTCCTGTCTGCCTTGCATCTCACAGAAGGGGCAAGAGATTACAGACGCGAGCCTCCATGCCTGCCTTTATGTGGGTTCTTGGGTCTGGACTCAGGTTTTCTCATGCTTGTGTGACACAGCCTTTACCCATGGACCCTTCCTCCCAGTTCCCCTCTTTTTTTTTTTTTTTGAATATACATCAAATATATTTAGATGCCTAGTTTTCATTGACTTAGTTATTAGGTTGGTGCAGAAAGTTCTGTGCTTCACTGTGGCATTTCATAAGGATGCCACTATATCCTTTCCCTGTTTGTCTCTCTCCCCATCGCCTTCCTTCTTCTCCTTGGTTTGCTGATCATATTCTCCACAACAGGAACTTCTCTGCTCTCACACACAAACCTGGATTTTTACATTAGAAGGAAAACATGGGAAAAAACATTTTTTCTGGCTTATTTTGAATAACAGTGATCTGCAGTTCAGTCCATTTGTTTTCCTGAAAGTGTTATATTTTAATTTTTTTCCTGGCCAAATAACACTCCATTATGTATGTGTGTCCCACACTTTAAATCCCACCCATCTGTTGACAGATATCCAGGTGAGCTCTGTGCCTTGGCTGCTGTGGGAAGTGCAGCAATAAACACAGATGCGCACACATCTCTCTGATATGCTGACTTCAGTTCCTTGAGTGAATATCTAAGAATGGCAGAGCAGAGCTGGGTCGAATGATAACCGTGTTTTTGGCTGTTCTGAGGAACCTCTGCACTGGTTCCCATAATGGGGGCACCAGTTTTCATTCCTTCCAGTGCGTAAGAGGGACTCATCTTCCCTGCACCCCGGCTGGCGTCTGCAGTCACGTGTTTCCTTGATGATAGCCCTTCCGGTTGGAGTGAAATTGCAAAGTATTTTTAATTTGCCTTCCTCTGACACTTTAGTCACCTTTCCAATGGGAAAAAATGTTAAAATAGGAATAGCAGTGAATACTTCCCATGACTCTCACCTATTTCATGTCAGCTTAAGCCCCACAGTTACGGATTGAGACCTCACCCTTGAGTGTGGCCCCATGATTAATGATTGGCTCCTCTCACACGTGACACTCGTGCCATATCCAGTGTGGTGTCCAGTGTCAGATTCTGAAGCGGAAGGGGACGTAAGGAGCTTATGGCATAGCTAGGTTGCGGTTCTCCCGGCCTTCCTGACCGCTGTCTCCTCAGTCCTTGACTTACTCATTTGCTTGAACGGGATTTTTAGGTGACTTGTCCTCATAGCTTTTTTCTGACAGGATTTTTACAAACAGCACATCTTCCACTCCCTATATACCTATGACTTGCTTTTCCCACGAATTATTTTTATTTATGTGTAGTTGTGTGTGATTTTGGTGGAAGCCAGAAGAAGGCATTGGATCCCCTGGAGTTGGAGTTACAGGCAGTTGGGAGCCAACAGATATAGGTATGGGGACCGAATTCAGGCCCTCTGCAAGAGCAGTGGGCTCTTTTTATCTCTGAGCCATTTCACTAGCCCTGATACAAGTTGTTTTAAAATGTTATTTAATTGTATTACATAATAGGAGTGCATGTGGGGTCACTGGTGTAGCAACAGGACTGCCTGATGGGTGCAGAGACCACTGGTAGATGCATGGCTGGTGGGTGGCCTTCTATTTGGAGAGTTTGGAATCATTACATAGAAGGACAATGCTTTAGGATGGATCTTGTATTTAAGCAAATCCACTTTAAAGCTCTTTAAAATTTCATCTTTCATAGAGATTCATGTACTAAAGGTGTTACATAAATCAGTGCAATTTGCCTCTTGAAATAGGTTTGAATATACAGTATATCAATTTGTCTAACTCCAAGTTTTCCTTTTTTGTTTCTTATATATGCATGTATATATCATACATGTATGTATGAACATATGCATGTATGTATATATCAACCAGTATCTACATTCAGCCCCAATAGTGAAAGAATGCTCTGTGCAATTTAATGTTGGAAATCAATACTGCATGTCTGTGATGGAATAGGAAGGTAGAAATGAAGATTCTCGTTGCTCCAGGTGGACTGGAAAGTGTTGGCACCCACCAGCCTGCAGTCAGTCACAGGACCTGCAGTCTCTGTGTTTTCATTGCTTCTAATATTTTGCAGCTCGGGGCTACTGCTTGTTTCAACTAATGATAGGGCCAACCTTAACCAGGAGCCCTCTGAGTCTTCTAGGTGTGGAGTGGATGGATGGGAGCAGGGGCAGGGGCAGGGGCAGGGGGCAGGGGCAGGGGTGGAGGGGCAAGGGCAAGGGCAAGGGCAGGGGCAGGGGTAGGGGTCAGGGGCAAGGGCAGGGGCAGGGGGACAGGGGCAGGCAGGGGTAGGGGCAGGGGCAGGGCAGGGGCAGGGGCAGGCAGGGGTAGGGGCAGGGGCAGGGCAGGGGTAGGGGCAGGGGTAGGGTCAGGGGCAGGGCAGGGGTAGGGGCACGGGCAGGGGCAAGGGCAAGGGCAGGGGTAGGGGTAGGAGTAGGGGCAGGGGCAGTCAGGGGCAGGGGTAGGGGCAGGGGCAGGGGCAGGGGCAGGGGCAGGAGTGTACTCTGTGCTTGCCCACTGCTTGATATCAGCTGGATTTTCACTTAGTGCTCATCTAATTCCTAAAATATAGAGGTGTTATTTGATTTTCAAGTCATCCTGAGCTCTCTCTGCGACTCTGCTTCTTTTTCTCGTTTCTGGGTACCACAACCCCACTACAAAGCACCCCCCCCTTTTTTAAGGGAAAACCTCTTAGAATTCAAATCGCTAGCTCCCGCTTCACGCTAGTCTGTTTGTTTGGGATACCGTGTTCTTTGAGTGATTGCTTTTAGTGAAATCAAAGGGGACAGCAGATCCTAAGACTTTGGTAGTGCGGCGCGTGCTTTATACCACTTTACGAATTCTTGCAATTGGTGGTGTGAGGAGAAGCGGGTCTTTAGAGATGAAGAAGCATAAGGTTTTTGTTCTAGACTGCAGCATTCTAAACCAGCAGCAGGAAGGTGCCCAGTGGAGAGGACCGTTTAGAGAATACTTAGAAGCAGCTTGGAGCCAGGTCTGCGATCTAAGAAGGCTTCTGAATGGAAGCCATGGCTATGCTTTCTTGTCGTCAGGTGCCCCATGAAGCAGTGAGTGAAAGCAGTTGGACAGTCGCTCTTGACTGTCAACTTGATTTGCTTTGGAACCAACCAAGAGGCACGCCATCGGGTCTGTAAGACTGTTTCCAGGAAAGAGAAGAGCCCAGATATAAAAGGATGTGAGGAAAGGCAGCTTTGATGCTGCCTGCCTTTCCTGAGTCTGTATCTCCCGCTGGAGCCGGCGCCATGGTGTCTGACAAGGTCTGAGGGTCACGGGCTTTCTAAGAATCCTCCAGGCTTTTGCCACCCGATTGGGACCGCTAAGGCCCCCAGCCTCGTGGACAGAGCAGCACCGGGTGGCAGCCACTGTTGGGTTTACTGACCTGCGTTATGGACTCTCCTAGGATTCATTTTGTAATAGATATTCATTCTACAGGTTCTGTTCCTCTAGAGAACCCTGAGTAATGCAGTCCTTTGTCTTTTGAGGGGTTTAAAACTGATTTGGGGGACAATTCTTAAAGTAGAAGTCTCCTTTTACATATTTCCAGAGTGTATTATATGAAGGATACCATACCTTTTGGTCTACACTGGCTGACCTCAAGTACAGCCTGTCTCTCCATCTTCTCTCCCTCCTGGACTAGCATTCTGCCTATACTGGAAGGCCTTTATTTTGCTAAACAAAAGCAAAGACTTCAATTTTCAGCATCTTCTGTACTTTTCATTAGGATGAACAGCTTTTTTTTCTCCCAACAGTGATAAAGGTACCAGATTTCCATTGGTCACATGTAAAGAAAGCACTGACCACTTAGTGACAAGATATGAGCCATCTACGCTTTCGTTGAATCCTCCCCCAAAATCTGAACAATTTTCTCATCTTTGTTCTACAAAGGAGAAGCAAAGGTTTAGGAAGATGAAATTTCCATAGCTGGTAAGTGGTAAAGATGGGTTTTAAACACCAACCTCTCCGTCTCCCTCAAACGCCGATGGCGCTCTCTGGGACCCGTGTGAAGTTATCACTTACTGCTATTTGCTTAGAATGAAAGAAACATATAATATTCCTTCTAGTTTCCCAACTGTGGTTAAGGACAGTGACTCAGAAATGTACGATTGAGGTTGAAGTTTTGTGTTATTAGCATATCAGCATGCATACTGCAAAATAAACGCCAAACTTTTGCCATAACAATATTAATGCCAAGGAAAACTCTCAGGAGCTGCTTCTCCTAAGAAGTAAGGAGAATGGACACTGGTCTGTAGTAACAGCAAACGTCAGCCCAGCTGCCAGCTCCCTTGTCACCCCCCAGATGCCAAACTCTGGACCCTTCTGGGAAGCTATACTCGGTAAAGCTCCGGCCATCTGGTGAGGTCATTTTCTGGTGACCCAGAGGTGGACACCTTGTCTAGCAGGTGCTGGCCACCTCTGAGATGCAAGCTTTGTGCCACGCCCCCTCTCCTTTTCAGACAAGTGGGCTATGCGATAAGAGTGATTTCCTTCACACATGTTGTTGGTGCATGGACTAACACGAAGAGTGGTTTCACTTATGTGTAACTGTGTAACGTCATGATGAAAGCCCTGAAACAAGAAGCATGCCCCATGGATAATATTGCAGAGCTTAAGAGCCATTCGGGTGGGGCATCTGACATCTTTCTATTCCACCTTTTCCTTTTGGTTCTTGGAAAATCACCAGAGAGGGTTTTTTTCTTTTGTCTGTCTGTTTGTTTCTTAATAGGCCTTCACATTTGAAACAAGGGGCCCAGGAAGTTGTTGTGTCTTAAAGAATGCTGTGTGTGCCACTATAAAACTTGAGCCACTCTGCACAGGGGTGAAGATGGAAAAGAATTACCATGCCCGGGATGCTTTTATTTTGCTATATATTCCAGTACAGGAGAGCTGCTCGGATTCCTTCCCAAAAGAATGTTGGGGTGCTGCTTGTCAGAGACACAGCCCAGAGGCAAGTCTCCAGTCCTTGCCCCAGCACTGCCCCCTACCCTGCAAGCCAGCCGTTTGTCCTCCTTGGCTGTGTATATCACAAAAGATTTCTCCTTATCTGAGTGATATTTAGGATGCAATACAACGTGCTCATTCTCCCCTGGAACACCACATTCCATTGTAAAAAACTTCCTATGCCTTTCACTGTCCTCTTCTTCACTGTTTCCATAGCAACATTTGCTCCGATGGCACCTCCGGTATTGTTACTCTCATGGAGGTTATTTCTTCTGATCACTATTGTTTTGTGTTGTCATCAACATCATTTTGACTGTCAGTTAGTCATATCCGGATCCTAAACATCTGGCCTTTGGGGAACGTCTTTTCAAAATAATTGAAAAGCAACAAGAAAGGAAAAAAAAAAAGAGCATAATTACCAACAGATTATCAGTAATTACTCTACATCAGGTTCATTTATTCCCCCTTCACATTTTTTCCCACAAAATCATTGTAATCTTTTCAGAATAAGTTTATATGACCAACTATCCGTTGTTGTTTATGCTGCTTTTTAAAGGGCACCCTCCCCCCACTTTTCTGGTGGTGGGGAGAGGAGAATTACATAGCGAGAGTTTCCTAATATTGTTACATAAAAAATTTCTAGTTGTTTAAGACTGAGATCAATAGAATACTAGTATACAGCCTTCATCATCCCTGATGCCAAACTTCTGCATCTCTTTGAGACTGAGAGAGGATAGGTCTTCTTTGGGGTAATATGGGAGCTGGGGTACCCAGGATACCATGTGTCTTTAGATTTACTTACATCTAGTTATATCTAGCTCTCTGGTTGCCTGAACCCAGAAACCTCAATTTAGTTTCTGTGGCTTCTTTAAACTCTCTCCTTTACTGCTTTTCACCAAAAGGATTTGAGGATTTGATGGGACCCATGGAGGGTTTTATTATAGGGAACAGTGTCCCCCAACGAACTGTTTGTGCCATTCTTTCACTGCCTTTCTTTGGCCCTTTCTACTAGTTTTATTGGATATTCTTTCATTCCATCAAATTTAATAAAGATCTGATCCAAGGGTAGACTGGAAAACCTTGATGCTGAAATGGACAGTTGCTGAGGAACAGGGTATCAGGACCGTGTTTATCAATGGATCTTTGTAAGGACATTTGGATTTTTAAGTTTAAGGACAATGAGACCCTTAAGTTTATGGGATCGATAATTGTTCCTGTTGTAATAGTTAAACCGTGCACAGTTTTCAGCTTAAACCAAAAGGGGATAGATGCAATAGCATTGGCTGCTCTGATGGGGGATTTCATCCATTGACTTTCTAGGTCTCTGTGATCAGGCTGGAAGGCGGACACACCCTGGATTCTGTTATGAACTGGCTGGAATACAGACACACTTTAATGTACACTTTTAATCCCAGACAATGTAGGTAAGGTTAGTTGGTATAAGGAAGCATCCATATTTGAAAATGATGTCTAATTGAGAAGCAGACAAAGCAACAAATCAGAGAAAGATTTGACAGAACAGGATACGCCCAATTCTCACGAGAACAGAACAAAAAAGCCTTGGCAACAGTTCTCATATCATCTCCTAATCTGAGAGAATAAAAACAGCATTTACACCCTCCCTGTCCCACACCTTGCCTCTCTGCCTCCCAGTTAGAGTCTCAGTGCCTCTCCCAGCAGAGAATTGGCGTACAGGAGTCAAAGGCATCTTGTGGAAGCGTCAGGGTGGAATGGTGTCAGACGCACAGAGCTTCCAACAGAAGCCCAAGCCACTCAGCATCTGACCATGGCTGCTGTCACAGTGTGAGTTCTCATGGCTGCTGTCACAGTGTGAGTGCAGTACGGCCTCATTTTTTAATTTTTATAAACTTAATGAACTGATTTTAATGCAATAAATTTTTAAGTAATAAACTTTGCAGGATGATATTTTATTGATCAGCATATGCCATAGGATAGGCATCTGACTGGCAGCCTTGGTAGACTCTGTGCCCTGGATGTTAAGCAGGACATTTTTCTGTACTGTTCATAACCTGTAACCTTCTCTCTCCCCTCCCCACCCCTGTCTCTCTTTATCTCTCTCTGTCTCTGTCTCTGTCTCTGTCTCTCTCTCTCTCTACACACACACACACACACACACACACACACACACACACACACATATCTATATATTTCTCTTTTCTCTTTTCAAGACAGGGTTTTTCAATGTAGTATTGGCTGTTCCAGACTCGCTCTATAGACCAGCCTACCCTCGAACTCACAGAGATCCGCCTGCCTCTGCCTCCCTGAGTACTGCGACCACAGGCATACTTCATTGTGCCCAGCTCTCTCTCCTCCTCTCTGAGATGCTGCCCTTACTGAAACCCAGTTGGGTGGGTCTCTATACTTGGAGAAACTTCAGGAAGTCATAGGGTCTGAGGACGTTCTTAGCTTAATAGTTCTCACTCAAGAACATCAAGGCTTGTGGGTAAATCAAAAGCAAGCACCACTCCTGACTCTGATAAAGTGTTGACCTTGGTCACCTGTGACCACTGATGAGGACGTTACTACAGTGTGGAAGACTGAAGACGGGCTTTGTGTTAGGTGATAGCTACCGCTTCCTGGATATGGTCACGGACAACGTGTCTCTCTGGACCTTTATATTTTAGTCTGTAGAGCACAGTAAAAGTCCATCTTGCTACACTGTTAGGGGGATTGAACTATCGATACCTACCAAGAAGAGTTCGTGGTACATAGTAAGCATTCAACGAAGAGCAGTCTCTATTCATACAGATCCATAGGCTAACTCATTCCTGGAGCCTAGTACAAAATTAAAATAGTGACTCTTGAAAAGTCATCACACTCAGGGCTTAGCACTCAGCAGTCACTTACTGTCAGCACCTTGCCAAGCAGCAAGTGTGAATCACCTGCCCACCACTTTGGAGAGAGGCTCCTCTGGCAGGCATTGAGCGTAGCACCAACCCAAGGCTGTAATACTTTGCTTTGACATCAAAGGAGGTTAGATATAAGCATTATATTTTCTCTTTTGACTCGATATCAGAAACGTTAGTTTTAGGTGTAGCGAGCATCACACCTGACTGTACACAGGAGCTGCCATTCTGTCTATGCCATTTGTTCCTCCTTACCTTTGCTCTATGTATCTGGTACCTTTTCGAATATCCAAATCCATCTAAAATCCTTTTGGGAGACAGGCGGGGTTAAATAAGGGAAATTCTTGACGTGTAAATCCAGGAACAAAACATCATTTATATTCAAGCTATATTTGCACTGGAAAAGAATGTTTCTCACTATTTTCTACTACTTTCAAGTTATTTAAGGCCATCAGTCTCAAAAACTCAGAGAACTTTGGGGACTTCCTTTGTGAATCTCTTGTCTGCTGAAGAAGACAGATAAGGACACAAAAGCAGAACACAGTATAGGTCACTATGTGCAGAAACAGTGGTAAGTCATCATCAGTGTAGCTGACTAAATGGCCAAACTTCAAAATGTTGTCACTGGCTGCCATTACTAAGTTATGATAAGAACTGACTGGTAAGGGGCTGGAGAGATGGCTCAGAGGTTAAGAGCATGACATGCTCTTTCAAAGGTCCTAAGTTCAATTCCCAGCAACCACATGGTAACTCACAACCATCTATAATGAGATCAGGTACCCTCTTTTATGTGCAGGTCTACATGCAAGCAAAACACTGTGTACTTAATAAATAAATCTTTTTTTAATTGACTGGTCATATATACAAAAAAAATAGTTTAGGAAGAAAAGATACAGGAAGTGAGACTTACTTCAGGCAAATTTTATGTTATCTGAAATCTTTTTTTTTATAACCATGAGTGTTTTCACAGCTTTTTGAATGATTGAATTCAGTATTATTGTGCGAGTGACTCAATAAAGAGATTCTAATATCATATATTGCAAATAATTGCAACTGGAAATTGCAAAAGTATTGCTGGAAGTATTTGAGAAGTCTAAATTATTTTCCATTCTTCATATCATAGACTTTTAGAATAGGTGTATGATTTTTTTACTTTCCAGGTTGCATTTGGCTTGAACAGTGGAGAAAGACTTAAGACGCTTAACCTCATGCAAGTTTAGTTTCAATTTCTCCCTGGAAGTGGGGGCAGGACGTTATGTTTCACAGAGTTGTGAGGTTCAGACAGTCACCTCATTTGCATATTTTATTTGACTCACGATCTAGGATAAGAACTGAAACCACTTCAAATTACAAATAGAAGGATATGAACTCACATTTTTTCTTTTGGAAAAGAGATTTTTTGAGTCTTTTGGTCACAATTTGTTTCAGGACTTAGAGATTCTGCTGGTTCTGTTTGGCTTGTCTCTGCAGTTGGCGCTCGCCTTGGAAAGAAGAGGAGCAATTGACCATTTTACAAGTGAAGGAGTCAAGCTCTAAACAAAGGTGCTCACTAGGCATCTAGTAAAACTGAGTAAGTGAAAAAGGAATAAGACGTGTTATCATGCAGTTTCAATGCAGTGGAGAAAAGAACTAGAAAAACCTATAGAGACGGATGCGGAAGAGCAGTAAGACAAATTGCATTACATTAAGAAATATTTTTAATTTGTTCACTTTACATCCCGATTATAGTGCCCTTCCTCTTTGCTTCTGATCCCACCCTCCCTCCCTCCTACCCTGTCCCTCTCTCCCCTAGTTCTCAGAAAGGGGAGCCCTCCTCCCCTAACATCTGACCTCAGTCTATCAAGTCTCATCTGGACTGCCTGTATCCTCTTCCTCTGTGGCTTGGCAAGTCTGCTTTGCCTGGGGGAAGTGATCAACATGTGGGGGCCAGCATCCCTTTCTGAAGTAGTTCCTACACCCCGTATTAGGGAACCCACAAGGAGACTGTGCTGCCTGTCTACTAAATCTGAGCAGAGGGTCTACGTCCTCCCCATGCATGGTCCTTCGTTGGTGCATCAGTCTCTGCAGCCCCCCTCCTCCAATCAGATTTCTTGGCTCCATTGGTCTCCTTGTGGAGTTCCTGACCCTTCCAGGTCCTTCTATTCCCTAACTCTTTCATGAGACTCCCTGTGCTCCACCCCAGAGTTTGTCTATGAGTCTCAGCATCTGCTTGGCTCTCCTGATGTAAACCAGAAGCTTTAAATTTTTCATAATCAGCCAAAGTAAAAATTGTCAGTATAAACAAAAAGTAAGAAGAGGGAGGGATAAAGTACAGGAGCTCCCAAGGTGATGTAGAAGGCCAGCTCTAGAGACAGAGCCAGCAGCGGAGAAGCACCTTCTGCTCATACTAGAGCAGAGGGTCACAGAGCAGCTTCTTAGATCTAAGACATGAAAAGATGCTGAGCACATGAGGAAGAT
Organism: Acomys russatus; assembly: GCF_903995435.1. Taxonomy (NCBI): domain Eukaryota; kingdom Metazoa; phylum Chordata; class Mammalia; order Rodentia; family Muridae; genus Acomys; species Acomys russatus. Next base: position 5,799,645 of record NC_067156.1, read on the forward strand.
ATGGACAGACCTATTGTAGAACCTGGAAGTTGAAGTAAGCAAGACAGTCTAACTTCAGAGGAAACAAACCTCATGTAAGGGATGCAAAGAAATCAAAGTTAAGAACAGTTCGGGATGCAAGAAGAGACAGTAAGTCTTCTTAGTAGCATCCGGTCAGTAGCTAAATATATGAGACCAAGCACTAGCAAAACCAGATAGTGGCAGCACAGCACTGTTGTCTAGAGACATGGAATTACTAAATTATTTATCAGAAGGGGTGGTAGCGATTTGCCTTAGTGGGCGAGGGAAAGCAGGTGGAGATGTTAGCTTTTGATCTTTGGTAGCACACAGCTAATGGAACTTAATTTAAATTAAACTGCTGTTTAACACGTTGTCTTTGCCACGTGGTTGAGGATCAAGCCACGGCCTTCTGTGAGCTAAGCATGAGCTGAGCATGCGTGTCCTCCAACTGAAGCACCTACGGTTTTGAAAGGCAGCAGAGTCGAAAGTGTGGAAATTGTCTTAACACAGAACTTCAGGCAGAAGAAGTAGGGCACGTAAAGAATGGTGGCTTGGTAGAGGGGAGAGGGGAGACAGAGAAAACACTCACCAAAGTGAAACGTGGGTGCTGGTGAGATGGTGCAACCCTTAAGAGCGCTTCCCGGTCTTACAGAAGGTCCAGATCCCAGCACCCATGTCTACTGGCAGCTCACCTCTATTTGGAACTCCAATAGCAGGGGATCTGAGGCCCTTGTGTGGCTTCTACAGACACCTGTATGCACGTGGCACACACCCAGGCAAGCAGGAGTACCACAAATACATAACGACAAGTAAACAAAATTAAAACAAACAAAACACAGTGTGATGGGTAGAGAACGACTTTGAGATGTGAAGGCTGATGGTGACCCAGTACCAACTAGACCCTGAGTAAGCTCTAATTATTCCCTAAGATGATGGACGATGGCCAACAAAGGACACTTTGACCTTCAAGTAAAACAAAACTCAAGAGCAGCTGAGATCATAATGGATTTTTACCATGTCTCATCTTATGCCAAGACATCTAGAGGGAGGGTGGTTATGTGGACAGTCAGCATGAAAGATCAGATTCACTTGTCCTTCTGCTCTGCTTGTCTTAGATGCCAGGTATAAATCTGAATAGGGGCAAAGCCAGATATGGTCTTCTCATACAGCAGGGGCATTCACAGGATACAACTATCTGCATCAGTTATATCCGCTGATAGTACTCACCAATCGTAAGACTGCTACTTGACTTGCCCATGACTCCATAGGTGAGAGTTTGTGTTGGGCTCAGGTGGACAGGTATGCTGCTGCACTCTGCTGTGCTCACCCACTCAGCACCAGTCAGTCAGCTGAACTCTCTTGTGGGGCTTGATGGCCTAGGAGCTGGCTGCTATGATCACATGACCTCACTCCAAACTAACAAGATGGGGCATCTTCAAATGGCAATTTCAAGGCTGCTTTCCAGGGAGGTTTTAGTTGCAGTTGGAAGACATTGTGAGGTCTATCTTCCAGCTTGGCAATAACTATGTGGCTCCGTTATATCATTCAAAGCAATTCAGTCCAGCATCAGGTTGAGGTCTTAGGGATGGATTCCACCCATGACAGGAAAAACGCTAAATTTAAAGAGACTTGTAAACCGGAGTGTTAAAAATTATCATGAGCATTTTTTAAATAAGAAACCTACCAGAAGACCACCAAAAGAAAATGGATTATTTTCTTAAACAACAGTTAACAAATAATTCTCACATCGTTTCCTAAACCAGCCACGAAGGAGGTCAATGAAATCACAGTTTCTGTTGTACCCATCATCCTGTATCTGTGGACTCAAAGTAGTGTACATTGAATACATTTTAAATACTATGTCTGTACTGAACATGCAAAGACTCTCTCTGTCATCACCCCCTCAAACTGAGTAAGAGCTGTCCAGAGAACATTTCATTATATGAGATCACATAGTAAATCTAGAGCTATTGTAAAGTATGTGGAGGGATGCACACATGCTACTCGCAAAGGCTATGCTGTTTTATGTAGGAGATTTGAACATCCTTGGCTTCAGGGCCCAGAAGTCCTGAACCACCACCCTCCCCACTCACCCCAACCCCTGCTCCAAGTGAAGGCTGACTCCTTGTGACGAAGGCCCATTCCTCCACAAAGCAAAATCATTCTTTTAGCAAAGGGGCAAGCATATAGAAGTTGGATAGAAAAATAAGCCACCCCCTCAGACGTTACTGGAAAAAAGTAACTATTTTTGATTTTGTTGTTTTAATACAAAGCCTTGCTTATTGTATCCAGGCTAATTATCTTCCGGCCCCAATCTCCTGAGTGCTGGGATTACAGACGTGAGCCATTGTATCTGGACTGTGTTTTTACTTTTAGAAGATTCTGGCTGCAGTATGGAAAAAGATTGGATGGAAACAAGGTTGATGGAGGTCAACCAGTTATAGGGGCCCATGACCTCAGCACTCCTGACATACTGAGCCAAATCTATTGGGGGTAGGCGGGCACTGTCCTCTTCATGGTAAGATGTTTAGAAGTATCCATGACACACATCCCCTAGGTTCAAGGGTCTCACTCCTGGTTGTGATAACCTCAAAACCACCTACATTGCCAGCTATTTCTTGGAAGGCAAAGTCAAGAACACACTCTCTCTCTCTCTCTCTCTCTCCTCTCTCATCCTCTCTCTCTCTCTCTCTCTCTCTCTCTCTCCCTCTCTCTGCCCGTGTGTGTGGTGTGTGTTTGTGGTGCATAAATGTGAGTGTGTGTGTGTGTGTGTGTGTGTGTGTGTGTGTGTGTGTGTGTGTGCACAAGTCTTTATTTACTGGCTTGAGCCAAACAGAGAAAGCATGGGTGGAGGCAAGAGGGATTTAAGAGACCTTTTATTTGGCAAACTACTAAATAGATAAGTTTACTAAATAGAGAGTTTACATGCAATGTCAAATCCATCTGAAAAATAGGAGATTTTGTATCTAAGTACTCAGATAGCATAAATCTGATGAAACAAGTTTGCCTAGTGTGGCCTAGGCTTTCTGCAGGCCTTCTTGACTTCTCACATTGATTGTCTATGCAGATTTAAACCTAAGGCCCCTGCTTTAGCTGTACCTGCCGAGTCATATATATCCCCTATGGCCCTCTCTAATAAAAGTATTTAAGCCAGACATCTTATATTTCTTTAAATTGGTCATCTCCCCCAATCCCTCATGAAAAGAATCAGAAAACACAAATACACAAACTGTATTAGGTTATCTCAATTCCTCTACTCCTCTGGCGTTTTGATGCCATTTTCCGGTTTATCTGTGAGTACAATGATTAGAATTCACTTGTGCAGGGGCTGATGCAATAGCTCAATTTGGTAAAACACTTGCCATGCAGGTGTGAGGACCTGAGCTCAATACTCAGAACCCAGGTAAAAATCATTCTGAATGGTGGTGGCATGCGCTCATGAGCCCAGCGCTGGGGAAGATGGGACAAGTGACCCCCAGGGTTCACCGATCAGCTGTTAGACCTGAATTTGTAAGATTCGGGCCAGTGAGAAATGTTTCAGAAACCAAAATGGACCACACCTGCTGAGCTATAACTGAACTTTACTTATGGAGCACGCATGCATGAACACACACACACACGTGTGCGTGCACATGCACACACACACACACACACACACACACACACACACACACACACACACACCATTCAACATCTGGCAAGTGGCCTGAGTTCCACTTCCCGTGGATTGGTCCAGGCACAGAGATCAAAGGTCCCAAGGTCCTGTTTCTCACTCAGGTGTAGTATTAGCTCTATTAGAATGAAATTGCTGGTGTCAGATGGCAGTAGAGACACGGGAGTTCCATAAGCCCATGATGATATCAAAAGTGTTACAGCCCTTTGTCTAGCTGATGTGCTAAGCATGACAGAGGAAGCAGCTGGATGTCTGAAACCAGCCAGTAGGCAGTTTCAGTGAGACGCGAGCCTGGTTTTGACTTGTGGTCAAAACCAAGCTAGAGGAGACGATGGAGCAGGCTCCAGCATATGACAAGGCAGGTCCACCATGGCTGCCTTCCCACTGGGTGTCCAGCCTTGCTTCTCCCACAAAATAAATGGAGTCTCAGATAGTCATGGTGGAGGAATGGTGAACACCAGAGAGAGCCAGCCAGCCAGCCAACCTTTTCTTAGAAACCTTGGGCAGTGGGGAGAGGTTTGAACACGAATGTGTCTTATTCACTGCCACTGGGGGTGCCAGGATACTTAATCTACATGCAGTGGTTCAGTACCTCATTTACACGCAGTAGCATGGGGTCCCGTCACAAGAAGGAAAACAGAACTTAATTACCTTATGTGTTGGGGAAGAACTTCTAGGTACAACTAAAGGTCTTTTGCTTAAGAGTAGGATCTCCTTAGCAAAGGGTGGGGTACTCCAGGAAGCCCCTGGTGTTTGCTAAACCATTCTCTTATCAGGAAAGGATCAGGCCTGTAATCTTCCCTGAAGGCTAAGTGAGGCTCTTTACAAGATCTGGGGTTACCAGATCAGGGGGAGTGAGAACCCCACTGAGAAAAGGGATTCCACCACTATAGAATGGTTGCAAACAGATTTCCAGCGACGTCAGACTTCAACCATACCCAGCAGAGTCCCCGCTTCAAACACACACACACACACACACACACACACACACACACACACACACCCCAGCAAGAAAGAATAGATCACTCTGATTTAGCTGGGTAATCCCTACCCCTGTTCCTTCAGGAAAAATTGACTTCCAAGTGTCAATGCAATAGAACAAAACAGGTGTTTCCCTCTCTTTTTTGCACAACCAGCCCATCATTCTGGATCTGGTTACAATTTCCTTTTAAGCAATCAAGAGTTCAGGCAATTAGGAAGTTTTCCAATGTAAAATAATCCAGTAGTTAGACTTTATTCCCACTCATGATTCTCTGTGTTTTAAGAAGAAGAAGAAAAAAGGCCACTCATGGTAATGTATCTAAAATGTATTTTAAAATGAGCTTTACATGTACTATTTGTAAGTAGAGGACAAAATTCTAAGGTTGCTTGGATATTAGGGAATATGACATACCTGCAAGAAAATTAAATAGGCTATAATAATAACATAGGGAGACGTGTAAGAACGGCTGTAATGGTGAGAATTAAAGTAACATATGACAATTACTTTCAATTTGAACTGAGGTGAAGAAAATCAGAATTACAATACTCTTGTGATTAAATTTTGATGAGATGAAAATGTCATCATTGTTTGATGAGGATTTATTAGAGTTCAAAGAATATGAATGATTTAAGCACAGTGCACCAACACCACAGGGCTGAATAATCTCCAGCAGTATTTCTCTACTCTTCCTTGTCGGAGGCCACTGGGGAAATCTCAGCCCTCTCCTTCCTCAGTTTGACTGTTTCCATGTAATCACTTTCTGGGAACAATGCGAGAGATATAACTCAAGTCCTGTGTGATAAATTTTGGCATTGAAATCTTGTAGTAGCTTCCCAGGAAGCATAGGCTGAGACTTAGCCTCATGCTCTTGTTTTATTACTAACTTTCAACTATTTTATTTTTAGCAATATGAGTATATGTTTGTCTGTGTGGGTTTGTGCACATGAGTGTAGTGCTCTCTGAGGCCTTGCGAGAGCATCAGAGTCAATGAAACTGGAGTTACAGACGGTTGTGACCCACCCACACTGATGCTGGGAACTGAAGCCTGGTGTTCTGTAAAACTGTATGTGCTCCTAAACACAGAGCCATGCTCCCAAACATAAATATTATGTATATGAGTACTCTGTCTCCATGCTCAGCAAACAAGGGCATCAGATCCCATTACAGATGGTTGTGAGTCACCATGTGGTTGCTAGGAATTGAACTCAACCTCTGAAAGAGCAGTCAGAAGTGTTACAGATATAAAACCCTAACTAAGACACTGACATTTTCCAAAAGTAGTCTTTCAACTCTATAATCTGGTCTAGGCAAAGTGATCATATAATAGTTTGGGTTATTTTCAAACACTATTTGCAAATACATTTCTTAAGATTTTATTTGTAGATTTATAATAAATAAATTCAGCAAGTTTTTCTATGGGTCCCTGGACAAAGCTGCTAATTTTGAACAAAAATGTAGATGGTACATTGTGGGAGAAGCTTTTGACTTATTCTTGCTCATCAAAGTCTCCTGGTCACTCAAAGTCCCCCTTAAAAACACATTGTATGTTTAGCTAGTCTATCTTTGTGGAATTTGCACTTGAGGCTTAAATCTTCCTGCAGAGGCCATTGAGGAGATAATGAAAGATTATGTCGGGCACAACTGAAATGTCCCAGTATTTTGTAATCTCAATTGATATGAAAAATCAAAGGCATGCAAAAATAGAGATAATGAAAGTTGGAGCTACTGGAAGCAGCATGTGCCTCAGCTAAGAGTCCTCAGAGGGGAGTGGCTGGGACAGAGAGGTGTGGACAGTTGACTGAGTTAAAATCTCATGTCTGTGCCCTGGTAGTCCTGTGACTCTGAACACATTGATTCCCTGTTTAGACTTAAGTTTCCTCTTATAGCTGAATTGTGAAAATGGCTTGTAGGGTTTCAATAAGAGATGAGAAGTTGGAGAAATCATATACTGGGTGTACAGTAAGTGTCCAACTGTTATTATTATTGAACTATTGAAGACTTTAGCAGTAGCTGCACTAATCCTTACCTCTAGCCTTTTCAGGAACAACCAGGCTATATCTTAAATAGTGATTTTGGTAATATTTTCTCAAGGGAAAAAACTTAATTTCCTAAATTATCAAAAGTATAAGTTAATCCTCTGTAGCCACTCATCCTGTTTCCCTTTGTAAATTCTGTTCTAAGGTCTGTAATTTTCCTGGTTCTCAGCATTTAATTTATTTCTCTATGGTGGTATGATAAGATGGGGATTTCCTTACATGCATAATATACATACCTCCATATGTATGTACGTGTGTGTGTGTGTGTGTGTGTGTTTGTGTGTGGAATTGAGAAACCTCCATACTTGTGTGTGTGTGTGTGTGTGTGTGTGTGTGTGTAATTGAGAAACCTCCATACATATGTGTGTATGTGGGCGTGCTCATGCACTTTAGCATGCATGTAATTAAAGGCAAATATGGTTGCTGGGAAATTGGATTTGTCGGGCTGTGAGAGATTTGTATTAGATGCAGGAGACTCATACACATGATTGGAATTGAGAAACACGTTTCAGATTTTGCTTCTCTAGTATGTGTAAAGTGAGGTAATTTGTTTATTCCATTAAACACTTAGTTTATTTTGTCATTTTTGGAGATGAAAACAGTAGTGGTATTTCCCTTTTAATGATTCTTGAGATAAAATTGAAAATTATGTATAAGTTCTATATATATGTTTTTAGAGTTCTAATTTTTTAAATTTATTTTTATTCTTTTTTTCTTACCCTTGGATAATACTTTCAAAATGTTGTACTCTTCTGTGTCAAGTGACCCTTTGAAAAGGAAGAAGGAGCGCAGGATACAGTTTGCATTTTTTCATTCAGATGCCTAATTATCAGAATATTTTCTATTCATCCACACATGCATCCTGTGCGCATCTGCTCACTCATTCACCTTATATTTCATTGGCACTCTCTCTTTTCTATGACTCATAAAACGATTGTTAACCTTGGACACCATCGTTTTTCAGAGATTTCAGAACATGCAAGGGTCTAAGAACCCAATTTAACCTTTCAGTCTTCAATGTCTTCTTAAAACCCAGAGAAGAGACAAGTGGGAAAACTAAAAAATGGTAAGAATCAGTTTAAGTGACATATTGTTTTAGACATTGCCAAAACTGAATAATCATTAAAAGCCAAAACTGAATAATCATTAAAAAAAACAGGCTGCCACTTCTACCTAAGCTTTCAATGCTTGTTAAAATACTTTGCTTGCTGAAGTATTCAACTGAAGTAAATTTCATCTAACATCTGGCCATTGCACAAACACAGCAATGAAAGCTTGTCTTGTTGCCCCAACATTGGGTATAAATTTTAGAAATCCAATTAGTGTTGCATTCTTTTTGTGATTTTTTTCCCTTTGTGTTTGAATTAATTTTGAGCTCCTACCTGGAATTATAAGAATTCAAATATTTAGCACACACATTTCAGCAGCAGGAAACAATTAGGTTGGAGAACAGGGTTTGGTGGCATTTCCTCGTGATTAGAAGATACTCTTTAATTGCTTTGTCCTTGCAGCGTACACTTATCCAGTAGAGTGCCTCTTAGAGCATGAGGATGAAAGAGGGGAAAGAGAAGTACACAGGATAAACAAAACACATCCATAGCCATTAAGAAGTAAAGAGTCCAGGGGGAAGAGAGAGGCACCTATGCAAATTGTTTCGCCATAACATGACAAATCCTATGAGATACATACTGATTTGGCTTCCAAGGACTATTCACCCTTCATTATTATCATATAGACTGTACCCTTTGTGAATGAGTACCGGCAATCGTGCACTGAAGGTGTGCAATCACTGTGATGATAGCTGATAGCCTCCAGTCAACTTTGTAGACGTGGACATTGTGGATGAAGCCTGGGAAAACATCTTCTTCACTGTCTGTATCAGGGCCTATCCCTGTCTATACTCTCCAGGCTTTCACAGCATTAAAATGATTTTATGGGATCTAACACCATTTGGTGTAGCTTATACCCAAATGTCAAAATCTACTGCTCATTCTAATGGAAGTGCAAAAACTACACCTGAATTTTTAAACACCTTCAAATATGTGTCATGTCTTTAAAAACATTTGAAGATTTATTTGTTTGATCATCATAAGATGTGCAAGACAAGACATGGAAGAGCCCAGCTAATACTTTTAATAGATTTTTTTCCCAACTATTAGGCATTACAGTTTAAATCTCTTTAGCATTGTCTCTAATGTTGGAGGAATATTTAGTTAATAAATAATTGTAAATAGAACCACATATTCATTTTATTTTTCTTAGTTTCTCATAAGTTACAAGCTTATTGTAATTTGGGTCATAAGAGCATAAATAATTATTTATTTCCATAAATTGCATGTTTATTTAATTAAACCTGAAAAAAAAATCTAGGAATACGTTACAGTGGGATATGTTAGGTGTATTTTTTATATCTTGATTTTTGACTTAAACGTGTATAAGAGCATCATAGCTGTCCTTAAATTTAGCGTTCCTGGCATGTGGTGTACAGCATTTGTTTGGTGTGTGTTGTAACAGGCTATGAGAAGTTATTTGCAGGCTCAGTTTTTGATTTTTGAAGTTAAACATCTTAACATTTCTTTCTGAGAATTATGGGTTTCAACAGTTTGTGCTATTTAGGTGTTCTGAAAATCATTGGCACCTAGACACGAACTCAGGAAATTTGAGGTAAAGAAAGCAAGTTTTGTTACATTATGCTTTCACATAGTAACCACACTTTCTTAATAATTTTCACTCTGTGATGTTACTGGGTAAAGATGTTATTACTTTCAGATCCAAAAGGTTCCAAATTCATATATTCTGTAGTCTTATGATAAGAATGCTTTTATAGTTTTTTATAATTGTCTATTTGCCTCACCATCCCCAATTGTCACAGAGGCAGTGTCTCTGTCAGATTTGTGATAGGTGGGGAAGGCGTCAACTTGATGCTCCAAAGGGCCATGCAGGGGTTAGTGGCAGCATAGAATCAGTCCCTCGGTTTTGGAAGTCCACTGCCATTAGTGAGGTTAGACCAATGCACACGTTGCCCACCTTCACCTAGAAGAAGAGTTTTGCTTTTTGAAATTGGCCTCCAATAAGTCAGCTCATTTCTATCATGCACACTTTCCAGGGATTTCTAATCTCCTTGGAAAATCTTCAACAGAGAGCAGCTTTGGCCAGCAGTGCCTGTGAGCTGTGCTAGGACCCCCTCTGATGATGACTGTAAGGAAAAGGATTTATGATTACGTCAAATGGCAGAAACAAGCTATAAAATTGCCAGTGACTTAGGCTCCAGAAAACACTTTTTTTTTTTTTTTTTTTGTAGTGTAAAAGGGTAGGACTTTGGGAAGAAAACGGAAACCTTCATTTAAAATCAGAGTCCTACATTTGAAAAAAAAAAACCCTTAAAATCTGCTTAAAAACAACTCCTCTCTGCTTTGTTTTAACAGACTATGTGCATTTTCAGTGTATGGACCACCTGAAATTTAGGAAGTGTCTGTTTTCTCCTCCTGGGGGAAAAGGCAGTTGGCATTGTTTCATGGCTCCTATAAATCTTTTATGTCTTCCTGATTTTTCCTCTCTGATCTCTCTGCTTGTATATCTGTCAGCAGCTGTCTCTGGGGAGCAGTACTATGCACTTCATTAATAAGAAGGGATTAAAGGAAAAAGCCCCGCTCTCCTAATACACTGGATAATTTGGTGCCATCCATGAGGCAATAGACCCCTGCTGCATAGATGTCATTAGAAAGGTACAATTTCATTACTTTTTTTTTTTTTACTGGCAGAGCCTTGAGTGAAATGCAAGACATAGTGTCTCATATGCAGAGACGAAGAGTGAGGAAGCCCTCACCCTCTGCCCTTGCACAGTAGAATATAAAAATATGCTTTCTTTTCACATCCCTTGTTGCCTTCCTTTGATGACACTAGAATTTATACTTTCATTAAATAGTGAGTGAAATAAAAATTGGAAGAGATTATTGGTATTCTTAAGTGCCAAATGAGTACATTTTTTTTTTCTTATCAAAACAGCATGCTTGTTTCGATTACCTACTGTGTGCCTGGCATTCTGCCAGCTGCTAAAAAAATAAAAATAAAAAAAAAATAACAACAAAAACCAAAAAACAAACAAACCACAAATCTCAAAGCCATGATTCAGTGTTTTTCAGTCCTTACCATATTGAATGCTGTTACTGGAAATGACAGTTCAAGCGAGTACAAGCGAAGTAAACTGTATGGCATAGTAAAAAAAAACAAAAACAAAAACAAAAAAAAACCAATCGCAGGCAATGAAATGGAAGCGCAATCGGAAGTCTGCATAGCTCTTCCTTGTTAGCTAAATTTACTTTTACCTGACGTTGTTTGTTGATGGTTGATATCGCCTTCTGGGCTGAAGCACCTGACTCTAAGCCCATGTAGTATGTTGAGAAAACACTTGAAATAAGGGGCACGAATCACCCAGGGGAGGTTCATGCCCTGGGTCTGTGAGTGTGTTTCTGGGAGTAAGCTTATGTCTGTGCGGTAGTATATTCAAAACCCTGAAAAGGGGGCCCATGCCTCTGGCTTCTAGCAGAAAACACGCTGGTGGCACCGAGAGGCACATGCTGGCCTCACGGCTGCCTGGACGTGGCACATCCGTTTTCTAGCACCGAAGAGAATCAGGTTTAAATAGTGGTCCATTATCTCGCCGCCACAGACACAACCCTGCCATTAACAATAAGAAGTCACACACAGTTGGAATTGTGCTTGGGAGAAGAAAGCCGTCGATTCTCAGCCATTTACAAGCTAGTAGTCCTCACAGAGGTGGCTCTTCTCTCTCCCGCTACTAACTTTTGTTCAGTGAAATTGACATTTGCAGCGCTTTGTCTAAGATAAATGCTAGGCTAGACGGTTCCGATAGTAGAAACTGGGGTTTCCACAGAGCATTTGACTGGTGGAAAGCAAAGCAGTATGGGAAAAACAAATGTTTTTTTTTTTTTTTTTTTTTTTTTAACAAATAAACCAGGCAGTAGGGTAAATAAGAACACATTAAGCTATATGCAATATGAAGGATGGGCCACCTTGGAGTGTTGAACAGAGGCAGTTTCCTCACCCTTTTATTTGGCAACTGGGTTGCGTCTTGTCTGCCAAATATTTTAGTTCATACACTTACACTCACAGTGGTGATCATCAACAGACTTCGTGGGGAGTGAGACAGCATCGGCCGCTAGGATGGGGCAGGAGCAGCTTGTACTTTCTAGAACAAGCAGGACTTAGATAACGACAAAAAGCCAGGACTCAACTAGTCAAGTTCGTGCCAAAAACACCTCAGCTAGTGTTTCAATACAGATGCAAAAGTGACAAACAAATGCCCCAGTTTTGTCAATAAAATTTTAAAAAGGTAAGTGAAGCGGTTAAAAGCTTAAGCAGTTAATCTGGTGTGGTACGTTTAAGTATGTGCACTGAAAGCAGACCAATCATTTGGTAACAGATGTCCCCTCTCCCTTTGACAGCCATAAGGCTGTGGTAACCTTTACTCTACCTCCCACCAGACCTCACAGGTCTGGCTGCTCTGAACCTCGGTGCATGTTCCGTGGACTTGTTTCATAAGATGGAACTAATACATGGACAGATGGAACATTCCTTCCAAATTTTTTGATTTTTAACTCAACGGTTTCTTGGATTCTGAGGAGGAAAGAGGATTATAAAAAACTGGGGTTGGGCTGGACTGTGGTGGCACATGCCTTTAATCCTAGTGCTCGGGAGGCAGAGTCATGTAGACCTCTCTGAGTTCAAGGCCAACCTGGTCTATGGAGCGAGTTCCAGAATAGCCAAGGCTATACAGAGAAACCCTGTCTTGGGAAGAAAAAAAAAAAAAAAAAAAAAAAGGATTGCGGTTGGGACCTGACAGTCAGATATTTGCCCATATAAATACAAATGAAATATCAGTAATGGCACTTGCTAATTTTTCCCCTCCGAGGTAGTTTCTAAGTCAGGGATGGCATATGAAAGAACTTACTACGATCTTCTCTTGAAAGCACATGACTCTGTGGCATACCGCATTTTGTCATTGTTAAATCAAGCCAATGAAAGTCACTATTCCAGCGAGGACCTGCAATGCCACCTTCCTCACAGGCATGCCCATATGCCCTGTAAGAGGCAAGACTTGACCAGATCTTGGTCCACGTGTTATAAACGGAAGGGAACTCGATAAACTAGTTGCATATTTGCTTTGGGGATACTTTAGAAAAAGATTTCTGTTTTAAGATGTCATATTCACTATATTCATTATAGGCGTCTTCTCCTCCCCGCTCCCCATCAATAATAGTAAAATATGTGTTGTTTAACCCGAGTAATGAGACATGAAACAAGAAACCCACAGCTGTCTAATTATAACAAATCTGTTTCCTTAATGGGCGGCAGGAAATCCGAGGCCAGGTCTAGGGAGTCCCTTCTGCTTTCAGTGCTCTCCTCTAGTCATACCGAGGACAAGACCTCTCCAGACGGGTCTTTCCCCTTCTTTTCTTCGCCACGGTCAATGTCGATCACGTGCACCACGCCGGGTTTCAAGATCAAGTCTTCCGTCTCCACTTGGCTCCTGTTGTCCTCCACCTCCATGTAGCTCCCTTTCGTCTGCTGTGCAGCCTTGCTGAAGGCTTCCTTCAGGCGGCGTTTGAGCTCCACGTCGGGACAGAAGACGTACTCATAAAGGGCGCCCGCGAGCACAGCTCCTATGATGGGTCCAACCCAATATATCTGGGGGAAGGGTGGGCGAGGATAGAAGTAGAGAAAAGCAGTTTCAGCGGACAAGCCGGGAATATAGATTTTAACTGAGTAAATTAAGACAGTAATGATCTCTCTCTCTCTGTCTCTCTCTCTCTGTCTCTCTCTCTGTCTCTCTTTCTCTTTCACGCACGCACACACACACACCCTCGCGTGAGCGTGCTTGTGCACACAGACACAGATTTGAAAATACATGAGAAAATATACCAAGTTTACACCAAATATTTACACATTATTAAAGAACATTTAAACATAAAATAAGAGAGAAAAGTTTTCTTTCTTTTAATATTATTTTTCAATGTTCTTTTTAAGAATTATTCGAGACAGGGTCTAGCTCAGACTGCTCTCAACACTCATCCACAGCCCAGGCTAGTCTTGAGCTCACATTGCTTCCCCATCAGCGTCATACGCGCTGAAAATCTTAGTGGGTACCGTTACACCCGGCGTCAGCTTTCTCACAAGTCTTAATGTAAAAAAGCTCCTCTCTGGTGACTCCACAAGTTAAGCAGACACTAGGAATTCCTTAAAATAGAAAGAAAATAATAATAATTTTTGGTGCATGTTTCTCTCCTGTGCTCCACAGTAGTGCTTTCCCTTGATGTGTATAACCAGGGTCATGGTGCAGTTTTATCACTTAGCGTGTTAGATACTCCGTCTGCACAGTGAGTGTAGTAACAGTCCCAGCACTTAGCAGTTCTGTGATTGCTTTTATCAGGGACTTGATCCATTCTGAGACAAGGTCTCTTGTGTCCCAGGTTGCCTTGAACTCACCAAGTACCGGAGGATGGCCTTGAACTACTAACCTGCTCTCCCCACCCCAGTCTTTTCTTCCAGAGTGCTGGGATCACAGACATGGGCTACCATGCCCAGTGTATTTGGTGCCATAGAGAGAACCTAGGGCTTAGTGCATGCTTGACAAGTACTTTACCAATTAAACTACACCACTGTAATTATAAGTGACTTAACTTCCATGCCTTACTTTCTTTATCTGCAGAGCAGAGTCCATAATCCATATCTCACGGGGCTGTGAGGACTAAATGAAATGCCAGCTATAAAGTACTTACTGGCTTGTGGCTCAGGGAAGCCAGTTCAGTTTGTGCATCCTGGGCCATTTAAGATTGTATCGGACTAACTTGGATGTTAGTGTCTTTATATTATATGCTTTCCTTCTTTAAAATTGGACGATTTTATTTGCATGGGAAATGCTATGGTTTACTTATCTCTCTCGTCGGGGAGTGTTTCCCTCTGCACACTGCTTTAGTGAAAACCTGCACTGACTTAGGGGTGTAGGCTAGGTATGCATTAGTGAGTAATTCTATAGGGCTTCAGTAAACGGCGAGTTTGTTTTTGTTTTTGTTTTTAATCGCATCAGGGGTGCATTCAGAATGAACCAGGCTTTCAATGTGGCTAGGCTGCAGCAACATACATTAGCACACGTCCACGCTGTAGTGTTAGGTGCACATCCAATAGATTCACTTGCGACCAAACTTCCTGTTTACTGAGCACTCTAAGTGGATGTACTGAGCACTGCTCTTATCCCATTAATAGCCTTTGATGCAGATACTATTAAAACACACATTCCTATGGCTTGGACAGTTGCTACTCTGAGAGGTTACAAGCTCTCAGAGATAGCATACTTCACAAGTGATTGAATTGCACCATTTTACCAACTTACTGTTTGCTCTGTCATTTGAGGAAAAAAAAAAAAAAAAAAAAAAACCACGACCATGTCTTGCTTAGAGCAGCGCCTGGAAGCTAACTGCACTTAACATCTTCACTGTAAAGCCTAAAGGAAAGCCAAGCTTCGTGCTGAAGCCAAGCTCACCGCCTTAACAGGGAAACAGCCGGGTAAGTCGCTAGACCAACTAAGCTCCTTATCGTGAACATGAAAGAGCCCAAAGGAAAGTTTATCTTCTCTGTGCCCTTTCAAAGGAGAAATGAGAGCACTCCTTTAAATGCCTTTGCTCTTTGTTCCTTCCATAAGATCTCATTAGATTGGGGCCACTTCACAGGCTTCAAGTGCCACATGGGAGAAAGGCCACTGTTAGACAATCACTACGCTTTCCAAAATGCTCTGGAGGGGACAGCTAGCTCTCAAAAATAAGTCCTGGTGCCAAATGGCTCTTCCCAAACAGAGTTCTGTGTCCTTTAATGTACCTGTAAATTTCTATCAGGAATATTATTGTTGAAAACAGAAAGATACCCTCCCCTCTGTACCAGTTTCCTCACTTGAGTGGAGAGTGGGATATGACTTTCTCACGTACTCTGGTGCCTCACATTTGACAGTGTCCCCTGGAGGGGGAGACCTGGTGGCACTCAGAGGAAGGACAGCAGGTTGCCAAGAAGAGACTTGATGCCCTATGAGCATATACAGGGGGAGGTAATCCCCCTCAGGAACAGTCATAGGGGAGGGGAATAAGGGGAAAATGGGAGGGAGGGAAGAATGGGAGGACACAAGGGATGGGATAACCATTGAGATGTAACAAGAATAAATTAATAATAAAAAATTAAAAAAAAAAGAAAACAGAAAGATACATAACTACATAAAAGTGGTTAAAAGAACCTCCTAAATTGTAATTGCATTACCTAACTAAAACCTGTCTGCTTTTTGTAAGACCTATACACTTCCCATTAAAAATTCTCATTATGGTGCCTCACATTTGACCATGTCCCCTGGAGGGGGAGACCTGGTGGCACTCAGAGGAAGGACAGCAGGTAGCCAAGAAGAGACTTGATACCCTATGAGAATATATAGGGGGAGGTAATCCCCCTCAGGAACAGTCATAGGGGAGGGGAATAATGGGAAAATGGAGGGAGGGGGAGGGATGGGAGGATACAAGGGATGGGATAAACATTGAGATGTAACAGGAATAAATTAATTAAAAAAAAAGAATTTGTAAAACAGAAAAATAAAAATAAAAAAAAAAATAAAAAAAATAAAGTAATAAAAACAAAACAACAACAACAAAAAATTCTCATTTGGGGGCCTGGAAAAATGGCTCCATGTTTAAAGTGTGTCCATGCAAGTATGAGGATCTGAATTTGAGTCCCTGAAACCCACATAAAAGCCAGACATCATAGTGGATGTCTGTAATGCTTCTGCTCCCACTGCAGGATGGGAAACAGCAGGTGGAGTCAGGAGAAGCCCAGCGGTGCATGGGCCAGTTAGCCTGGTGATCAGGGGTGAGCAAGAGACCCAGTTCAAACAAGGCAGAAAATGAGACCTGATACCCACAGTTGTCCTCTGACCTCCACACGTCATGGCACGTGTGTACCCAGCCCCCACCGCCACCCCCGCCTCCACCACAGAGAAAATAAACTCCATTTTGTTAATGTAGTAAGTCCTTTTAGAAATAACAGTGGCAAAATGACCAGGCCAATGAGAGACACCGGGGATCAAGATTTTACATGTCTATGCCCAAATTATGTCTTAGCAACTCACTACACTTTTTGTGTAAGGGAATTCATGCAGTCATGGTGTGATGCTTTCCTCCTTTCCTAGGTCACGCCACCCTTGAGGAGCTGTGTCTGGATCCATTGCAGCCACGTGCATAAGATCAAAGCACAAACGACAAATTATTATGTTTATAACTTAAAAATGCAAAAATCACATTCACAGTACATGAATGGCTATAAAAGTTGGCTCCATTTTCAAGCTGGCATATATTTTTTTTCTTGTATTGTGTAGTTTATCTAAGTTAATGAATGAGTGGCTTTCACAATTGCCTCTGATTTGAAGGACAGAAATTCTCTTGTTGACGGGAACAATTGAAACAGCCTTGATGCATCTCTCACTGCTCTGGGCCCAGATTAACAAGAAGGTTAGTCCTGAAAGTACGGCTTCTTGAGAGTCATTTAGTTTTCTAGCTACAGCTGTTGTGACAACGGCACCAACATCCACACCATTTATTTGCACTGTCCACAGTTCACAAGTTCCCAGCTCCTGTGCTGGTAACTGTGTTACGCTTATGATGCTTTTGCATATTTCTTTCTTCCTTTAAAAATAAAGAATAAAGAAAACTTAAAAATTTTTTTCTGCTGTTGCTAACAAGGCTTTCTTTCAATGGTTTAAGCACTAATGCCCCCACATGCTTATGAATTAAATTTGTTCTACATAGCAAACCCTGTGTACTAAGTAGTCTGCCACAGTCTGTCAGACATATATCTGACAAGGGTTCAAGAAAACCCAGCTATTAGTGAAGACCTAGAACAGAAAGCTATGGGCTATAGTGGGCCTCTGTTGGACTCTTTCTATTTCCTGTGACAGGTTCAATAATAAGCTGGGGGTTGGAGTGGGAGAGGGCAAGAGAAATTAATGAACTAAATTATGCTAATAAAAAGGAGGCTTTTGGACAATTGTTCCCAATTTCAGAATGATAAGATATATCAAGTAAGTAGTTACCCAGTGGTTTTCCCAGTTTCCCATGATAACTGCAGGTCCAAAGGATCGTGCCGGATTCATGCTGGCTCCAGTATAATTGATCTACAAGGGAAAAAGAGCAACACCTCAGACATTTTGGAAACAGAGATCTTAACAGGTATCATTTGCTGTAACTCACTGTTGTCCCCTCAGAGGAACATTGAGATTTAGCCACTTTATAGTTGGCAAAGCAAAAAACTTAACTTCCACAGACATGGCTGAATAGGAGCCAGCCGTTTATTTTATGGCACACTCTGCATGGATACAGGGGTATGTCCACCTAATTTAAAAAAAAAACATGTATCTGTGTGTTGAAAATATAACATGGACATAGACAATATTCCTGAAATAATCTAAATGCTGCGGCGGTTGGCACTGGTCAGGCTAGTGGAACTAAAGAAAGCATCAGTTTAAACCGGCCTCTTCAGGCTAGCTTCAGGGTGAGAATAAATGAGATGGATCAATTATTCAAATGGACTTAAAACTTACTGCAAACAAATGTCCAATTGCCACGGAAAATCCAATTGCTAAAGCTATTGAACCAGTAACATCAGTCCGTTTGGAATCACAGCTGGCAAAAATAGTGAAGACCAACTGGAATGTGATTATCAACTCCACCAGCAACCCATGGCCAGCGGTAAGGTTTCCGTGAACCTAGAGAAAGAGAGAGACACTCCATCAGAACTGGAGCAAGAGTCTAGGTCTACAGCAATGCATTGGTAGCATCAGTAGGAAGGTTCTGGTTGTCCACAGAGAGCCGTGGCTAACTTGAGTTTTCTCCCAACCCCAGGCTGAGATTCCCAGCCTTTCCATGTCCTAAAATCAAGAAATCAATTTACCCTCATTTTGGGCCATTACAGATAATTGCTTTTACAGTGTCTGAGTTTTCACTGAATGTTGTTTTTAGCAACACAAGCGAAATGTGTTAGTGCTGCACTTAGCTTGTACAAGTTCTTCTTAAGAGATTTGTAAGGTTACGAGGCAATTATTAGACCCATTGATTAGGCTTAGGTTAGTTCAGCCTGGTGCTGAGCTATGGAGGAATCCTGCAGAGAGGAATGGGAAGATCAAACGAACGTGGATTTCCTTTTTTGTTGTGGTTTCTCTGTGTAGCCCTGGCTATCTTGGAACTTGCTTTGTAGATGATGGTGGCTTCAAACTCAGGGATCTGCCTGCTTCTGCTCGCTGAGTGCTAGGATTAAAGGCATGGCCCTTTATGTAGATATTTAAAGTCCCCTACCTATGAAAAGCAACGAATTGTTGCCCTTGCCATCAAACAAATAATTGTAAGCCCTTAAGATAAGAATACATCCAAGCCAGTCATACTGATTTTACCTGTAATCCCAGTGTAGGAGGCGGAGACAGGAGGATTGCTACAAGTTCAAGGCCAGCAAGAAGTGGATAATTAGTGTGAGACCCTGTCTCAGAAAGCATGTTCAGTGTTGTTACTGAGGTGGCAGAGAAAACAAATCAAAACAAAACACTTTGAGACCTTTTGATCATGCTCAAGTCACTCAATAGTGACTAATAATGCTCTCTTGACACTTCCTCTCTGTCTAGGCAGGGTCTCTCTATGTAGTCCAGGCTGGACTTCACTCCTCATCCTCCTACCTTAACCTGCTAAGTGCTGGGATTAAAGGCAACCCCCATGCCGGGCTCTTCTGCGCATATTTTAAAAACCCAACACTAAGTTTCCACTCTTTTTCTTTTTGAAGACAAGTTTCTATGTAGTACAGACTTGTTTTGACTTTGATATGTAGCCGAGGATGACCTTGAACTTCTAATTCTCCTGCCTTCACGTTCCAAGTGCTGGTGGTGTAGTTATGTGCCTCTACCCCTTGTATACATGGTGCTGGGAATATAACCTTAATGCATGCAGGCAAGCGGCCTACCAACTGAGCTATCTCCCCAGCTCCTTAATCAAGTCGTATTATGAATGCCTCTCAAGCCAATGGGCCCTCTCTCAGCAGAGTTTGCAAGCAGCCTGGAGTTCTAGTACAGCAAAAAGAATCTAAGAGTTCTTACCGTGGTGACTCCCAGACCTCCCACCACGCTGGGAGGTGTGACCAGGTAGAGGATCCCGGCTCCGATGATGGCCCCCAGGCACTGTGCAGCGATGTAGAAGACTGACTTGGCAATGCTGATCTTTCGCGTGCACACCATGGCCACTGTCACAGCGGGGTTGATGTGGCCACCGCTGATGTGGCCAAAGCACTGCACCATGGTAGCGATGCTGAGTCCAAAGCAAAGGGAGATGAGGACCATATCCACAGGTAAGGGGTTTTCCGAGCCACCCCAGTTGATGGTGGACCCAAGGCTGAGCAAAACGAAGATAAGCATGGCCAGAAATTCTGCAGTGACTGCCTTCCAGAAAGCTTGAGTCCAGACCCCTTTGAAAGCCACCATGATGCTCTCTCTACTGCACGGGTGCCCACACTTACTGGAAGGAAGAACACAGTGCGAATCAGAAACTACCAACCTAGTTTTACAGCTAGAAGAGGCACCGGAATCCAGGGAGGGCGTCAGGCCTTCAGTCTTGCAGGCTGGGGTGGGCTAATGAGCTTGCTTTCCAAACCAAGAAAGACTGCTTCTGGACATTCCCTTAACCAGTAACCAAGAGCTTCTCATTTTGATATCCTGCCATTTCCTGTTCACTGGACAACTGCCCCAACTGTCCCTAGAAAGAACTACGTTCCTTAAGAGATTAAGAATAAACTGTATTTAGCTGGGATTTAGTTCCCTTGGGCAAGCTTTAGAATTTATACGTTTCGTATGTGCTTTATTTTGGACAGAAATCAG
The DNA here is from genome assembly GCF_903995435.1 of Acomys russatus. NCBI lineage: Eukaryota > Metazoa > Chordata > Mammalia > Rodentia > Muridae > Acomys > Acomys russatus. The sequence goes on from NC_067156.1 coordinate 5,820,290, forward strand.
TTTAAGGGGATGGGGATGGCTCAGCAGTTAAGAGTGCTGGCTGTTAAGAGTTAAGAGTTCTTCTAGAGGGCTTGCATTTGGTTTCCATGCTATCTACCACCTGTAACTCCAGCTCCAGAGAAGCCAAAATCCTTTTCTGCTGTCTATTGGTACTGTATCCATGTGGTGCACAGACACACATGCAGGCAAAACACGCATTACACGCATTAAAAAAAAAGTCAACTAAAAGTCTCTGACCTTTCTCAGCAACTGCTGTGCATCTCTCCACTGTCTGTTGCCTACTCTAAGAAGTTTCTCTGACCAAGGTTGAGGGTAGCCCACGGGTTGGGGGGTGAGGAGATGTGGGGAGAATTGGATGGGGGGCAATGTGGGTGGATATGATTATATTTCATAATATATATAGGCATAATGTATGTACACACATAATATCTCTATATATGAGTTTCTGAAAAATAAAAAAAAGTATATCTTAAAAGGGCATATCTTTTTCAGTTTGTGTTTTGTAGCTTCAAAACGGCAGTTTGAAATTGGCTTTGCAGAGGCCTGCACCCACTCCTACCTCGGCGGGGGGGGGGGTCTGTGGATTTGGAGGAAATTTGCTAGGACATTGGGACTATGAACCTGTCTTTTGGGAAAGTAAACTGGTGCAGGGCAGAATTGCTTCTGGTAATCAGTGTGGGCCCTGGGAACCAGCAGGAACTCAGCTGGGACAGGGACACTCCCGGCTGTTACCCTGGGCAAGGAGGAGGCCAGCTGCAGGCTAGAGGAGTAGCTTGGGATCCAGCAGGCATCTGTGCCCAGCTCCTGGGCAGATCTGGGCTTGTAACACTGGGACGTGACAATCTCAGTCCCCAGAGGGGAGCCTGAGAGGCTTTGGGAGGGCGGGCCCGCAGGCACTCCAGGTTGGTGCCAGGCTCCCAGGCAGTGGCCAGGTGAATGGGCAAAAGTAGTAGCTGCCAGAGAGGGCCAGCACCGGAGAGGAGAGATCCTGGTGAGAGACGTTTTTTAAAAGTGTTTGGGAGGCAGGATATTGCCTCCTCAGGACCCCCCTAGCCCTCAACCAACAATGGGGTAGCTCTCCACCCTCCCCTGAGTCCTGGAGTCTGAAGTAGTAAGCCAGCCCCACAGGGTGCAGAGCTAGGGAGCTTAGCAAGAGGAAGGGGCTGTGCAGGAAGCAGGACAGTCTCTGGAGGAGGAGCTGTAGAGCTTCTTTCTTACTGAAGACTTGTCTCCCATGGGCTTGGCCCTGGGGCACTGTGTGCCTCCTCTTAAGGAGCTGTGGAGGTGAGGATGGGAGCCAGAAGAGAGGAAGGAGCTTGGAATGTGGTCAGGAAATAAAAGATTCCCAGGCAGCCTTTCTGAAGGGAGTCAGTTTCCTCCCACGGTCTGGTATACCTTCTTTACTGTCTTGAAGGTCTTTGAAGCTGAAGAAGGTGGCTTTTGAAGACACTACTGTAACTGCTTATTCTGACCAGAAATTGTTAAAATCCCCTTTGAAAGGGCAATCACTCTCGTTACCCTCTTTGCTGAGACATTTTGTCCCTTGTCCCTTGCAAGACAGATAGGCAGTGTTTAGCATTGAAGACTGTAGAGGACTGGCCCAGAGAACCAAGACCCAGAGAGCTTGGCTGGCATCTATGTGCCGACCCCCTCCCCACCTCCAAGGAAACCCCGTATGACACCAGGCTGGGGATGGTTTCTTCACCTTTAAGAATTTCGCTTTGCAGTTAGTGTGACAATGGGGCTTTCCTTCTGTCCTGAAAAGGGAAACTACTGTGCTGTGCTCACCCACCCAGGGGGCAAACAGCTATACGGGTAAAATGTCCCCTGCCCAAGCCAGGTCCTCAAAGAGAATCGTGTCATTATGAAACACCTCAGCTGGGACAATGTTGACATAGTTCTCAGAGGACCATAATATAGATACAAAAACAGCAGTAGGAATGTGGCAGAGAGGGCACCCTGGGGAGCCACTGGGAAGGTCCCCAAGTGAGTGGGAGAGACTCTGAGAGCTCACATTGAAAAAGGAGTGAGGAGCGTCACTCTGAACTCACCGGCAGCCCAGGATTGTAGCCTGGTGGCAGAGGGGCAAAGTGCTATTACAGGTGCCGTCTTCTGTTGCCCATACAGAGGAAAGAGGAGAGGGGACCAAGCAGGAAGCGAAGGAGCTGGGTGCGTGTGCAGGGATCAGTTCCTGCTCAGTAGCAGAGCACTCAGGGGAGGCGGTTCTGAAAAAAGGCCAACCTCCCTCTTACACCCCTTTGTCACCTCTCCCTGCTCATTCATACACCTGTCCCCCTCTCCAGAGACCTAAGCAAGAAACTCAACGGCTCAGTGAACTTCAAATTTTCATCAGAGAAAGTAAAAAAGAAAACACAAAAGCAAGACACCCCGAACTGAGAATCATAAACAGAAACCTTAATATGGTTTTAACTTCCTCTCTTTCTTAAAAAAAATCCAAAAAAATGTGATCTCCTCCAAAGGCCCCAGCTGGCTGTGGACCTCAAAACTTCTAACATGTCTGTGTACCTTTCTGCCCCTGTGAGGGTCTTCCCCGGGGCACTGCTCACAACCCCACAAGCACCATTAATGTGCCCTGATTTGTTTATATTCATAAGAAATGGGCCAACATAATTTGTTTTTGCTGGTTTGCTTTTCCCCAGAACAAAGGAGGATTTGTTGATATACCCAGGCTGCAGTGAACCGGACACATTACTTCCTAGCCAAATACACTGTCTCATACACTCCTGGACAGCTAAGTACCCGGGTGAGTAAGTTTTCTAATGAAAAATATTACAGATTTAATTTCCCATGCTAAAAAGCATCGCCTTCCCTCTACCTTCCCTCTGTTTCTCTTCTGCATAAGCTTAGTCCCTGGCTTAACCGGACTCCCCACCTGGCTTGTTGTTACCATGTGGATTCTGCTAGAGAAGATGTGGATATCTGCAATGAAAGAGTTTCATCTTTTCAGCACCGAGCATTGTTTCCTTAAGGCAAAGAAGGACTTACCCCCACCGCCTTGCCGCAGCTCTGCCACTCATGCCGTCCCTGGCCAGAGTGCGCCTCTCATTGCCTGCCCCCAGGCTCCAGTGCACTGGGAATCAGATTACAGGCACTTGTCTGATTGGGGTTTTGGAGAGTAGGGGTGGAAAGATTCTGCACCATGTGGCAATCTCTAAGTTATATTTGAACTAGAAATCGTCCCTGTACCTGATCGCTATAGACACGGGGCATTTCAGGAATGCAGAGCTCCTGCTGACATATTTTTATAGCTACCGATCTTTTCAGGTGAAGACTTCCTTAAATGTTTATTTGGATTATTCTGATCACTAAGAACTGGGGATAATTTGCCTGTCAGTTTCTTACTGACACTGAACGACCATTAGAAAGTGGATCCATACAACCCAGCCATTCAGCTGACTTGAGAGCTGGGCATGGATTTTTGAGTGGCAAATAACCAATATTGGAAATGTGTGAGCTCAGAAGACAATTAATATATGTTTAACTCCGCTTGCAGTATCTACTCCCTGAGTTCAATAATAGCAATAACTATCATAAAAATGTTTGTATATGAAGCAGCAACTTTCACAAACACAGGGGTTAGATAGGGAAAGAATTATCGGAGACAGTAGATAGAATTTAGTATCTAGAAACATTGGGACAGGGTTGAATATATACTTTGTTCTTCTCTGTGCTCAGAGATCACTCAGGGATGTAAGACTGTCACAGCAGGGACTTGGGCAGGGTGTGGGTCTCCTCTATATGCAAGGCTGCATGCTCCTGAAGTTGTGCCAGTCCAGGGAGCTGCAGAGGATGCAGGAAATAGCTGTATCCCCTACCAGAGCATCATCATGATATTGTTCCTTAGGTGGACCCCAGGTACATAGCAAAGGAGCCATCTTAAGTCCTGGTTTGTGGTTGTATCTTAATAATTAATCAATGAATTTTAATCAATACAATGAATATCAGAAATTCATTATTCAACTCAGCAATTAAAACTGTGATAAACACTCAAGTGCCTCTCTGGCTCTCAACTCATTTCTTCATTTCTGATTGGGGACACACACAAACACACAAACACGCACACACACACATACACACACACTTCAGCATGCAGTATGGTAAGGACACATTTCAAAGTGAAACACTCTTACAGGCTTTCACTTTTGTGTGGTTGTCTGACTCGTGCTGAGACAAGGCGGTGTCTCCAGAGCTCTCAGTTCTCATTAGGAAAAGGAATTAAATTTTTGAACGGGAATTTCAGAGGAGCACTTCAGTACTTTTTCTCAGTGATTCTCAGGTAACAACTCTTGCATCGACTTCTGTCAGAGTGCTGTTGCTTAGTGATTATTGCGAAACCTTTAACAATTTGCTTCCTGAAGTCGGGAGTATTCTGGTGAGAGGGGAGGGAGAGTTCACAAGAACTCACAAAAAACATTGGAAGCATTTCATATTCGCTCCTGAAATTTACTGTTTAGATGTTTTTAAAGGTGTGGATTTTCCTCCTTGATTAAAAGCCTTGGCTATCTAGGCAGATACGCTAAATGTACCTGCCTTGACCATGAGAAAATGGAGCCAGGGTGTTTATGAACTCAAGGAGTCCTGGTGGGTTCTGTGCTTTGTGAACACACCCTGCACTGAGGTCAAGGACTCTGCAGAGCCAGGTGCTTCTTGGGACTGTGGGGTGCTGGGAGGATATTTTTGCAGGTTCCCTGGGTTCATCAGAATGCTCTGTGGGGCCTCTGCAGTTCCCGTCACTACCTCACAAAGTGCCAGCAAAACTTGGTTGCCACGGGTTTCCCTTTTCTCCGGCTGGCTGATGTGTTGACAGTCCAGTTCCTAAGGGGTGACTGTTGCCATCCAGGGAGGGGCCACCCTATTTGGCACCAGCTCCTATACACATTGGTGTGCTGCACAGTGGCCTAAGATGGAACAGGGGTTAACTCTTTATCCACCAAAGGTAGTTTTTATTGAGCATGATTATCTCATTTGTAACTGAGTTGCCTTTTCTGATCTTCCCTCAACAGTGTCAGGTTAGTGCAACAAGCAAGCTACTTGCCTGGACACAGACCGGCATTTCCTGTGGGCTTTGCTGGTGGACATGCATGCAGGAAGAAAGCTTGAGGTCATGGAGGCAGGAAACAGTCAAAATAATAACAGCTTCTAAACTGAGCTACTCTGATCTGCGTTTAGATGCAAAGCACAGTGGGATCAATTCGTTTCCTCACATTGGGCTCTAAGAGTATAAGCCTTTTAAAGGTGGGATAGCAGAGGGCTGCTGGGCTGGCTCAGTTGGTAAAGTGCTTGCCATGTAAGCTTGAGGCACCGAGGTTGATCCCCAGTACCCATGTGGAACCCAAGCATAGCGACACGGGTTTACAATCCCAGCACTGGGGAGGTGGAGACAGGAGGATCTCTGGGGCATTCTGGCAAGCCAGTCTACCTGAATCAGTGAGTTCCAAGTTTAGTGAGAGACCTATTTCCAAAAATAAGGTGGGAGCAACATGCACACACACACACACACACACACACACACACACACACACACACACACACACACACACACAGTGAAGTGACAGCCTATTAATTAATCTTAACCTTTTTACTGTACAGGCTATGATTTCTACATGGCACACCATCTTAAAATTGGTCTTCAATGCCAGACCACCTTCTGCAGTTTTATTTGAAGAGGCCTGTTACATTAGGTTAATAACACACAAGGAAAATAAGAAAAGAAAAAAAAAAACACACAAAAGGAATTGCACAAAGACTGGCTGATGGACACACCTTGCTTCTGAACTTTTAATCTGCCACCATATGTTTTTCTTTGGTGCTAATGAGCACTTGAATGCCTTTGAGACTTCTGGACTCTTTCTCTACCCTCACCCACAAAAACATAATATTCTTAGTGTGTTCAGAGATTAAAGGCCAACGTGCATGCGCGCACACACACACACACACACACACACACACACACACACACACACACACACACACACGATGCAGTTGGGAAATGTCTCCAGCCTTGTGAGGAAGATTCAGGTCCCAGCTAATGAATTTGTTTTCCCTTCCACAAATCTTGGTGACCTAAGTTCCCCCATAGAGGTCTCACAGTGTTAGTGTATTCATTAGAAACAAGCACACAAACACAACAGCAACTTCTACAGCCACTAAGACCAATGAGCGAAGGGACTAGGGAAGCTTTGTGCTCCCAACAGAGGCTCTGTTTTATGGTCAGAATTCAGGGTAATTTCCAGCGTTTCTTCCCTCTCCCAGAGTGAGATAAAAACAGTGATAAAAACAGTATTTGATTGTTCAGCTCAGCTTGCTGAAGTAGAAGGCAAGTAAGCCTGCTTCCTGGTGAATGCAGAACCCTTTAAAAGTTAATCTCCCCTTCCTCCATACCTTGGGGATGGAGTGGGGTTTCCCAGTTGGTAGAACAAGTGCCTTTTCCTTGATTCGGTCCTTCAAGCCACTGCCTTTGCTGTGGGGTTATGCTCTGCTGACATTTAAGGCAGGAATTCCCTGGGAAAATAGTCAAGAGATTCTTTTGGTGTGACTGGCGAACCTCCAAAGGGTCTAGGGTTCCCCTGTCCAGGCAAATGGGGAGAGAGAAAGGGAGGGAGGGACAGAGAAACAGAAGGACTTTATTGAGTGACCGTGTTTCATCTGCACCTTGTGCAAAAAAGCAGAAATGTGGTTGGATGACTGGATGCTTTTCTTGCCCCTTATCTTCTACCCGGCTAGTATGACGGCAGCTCAGAGTGTGGAGAGTGCTTTAGAGGTGCTTAGACACCGCAGGGGAAAATCAGGTTTGCAGGGAAGGCAAGAACTCTGGGATTCTCTGAGCTGGACCAGGTTTCATGAACTAGCTAATCATCCAAATGCAGCTTGGAGTAGGGACGGTTCCAACTTTGGAGCTAAAGCGTCACTTTGATGGTCACTATCACTTCTAATGGTCACTTCAGAGCAGCTCAGAGTCCTGGTGAGTTTAACAGACTATCAAAGAGATTCTCAGTATGAAGAATAGAACATGGGCCTAGGAGAAGGCTCTGTCAGCAAAGCGGTGGGTGAGCAAGCACGTGGGCCTGAGTTTGGCTCTCCAACACCCAATTAAAAAATGAGTGTGGCAGGGCACCTATTATCTCAGTGCTGGTTAGGAGGGGACAGGAGTGTCTCAGGGGTCTGTTCACAGATGACCCAGCCTATTAGTGAGCTGCAGGTTCCATGAGAAACCCTATCTCAAAGAAAACATTGTAGAACTACTGAGGAAGCTAACTAATGTTGGTCTCTGGCCTCTATGTTCACATACACACATGCACTCCCACAAGCACCCTCCTTCCAGTGTACACAAGAGCAGAACAGGCATTTAAAATTCTGTACATACCATGGTAGGGCAGGATGAGCGGGGGGAAAAATAATCTCAGCGTTTACTTTTCCCCTTCAGCTTTCAGAATAATGCTAGAGTCAGATGCTTCCCGATGCAGAAGGAGCTAATGGCTACCGCAGTCTGTGACTCCCTCAGAGGAACTGATCTGTACTAAAGAATGATCTCAGAGCTTTAGGGTACTGGGACAAAGTGTCTTCCCTTTACTGAATCTCTGCTCGCCCTACTCCCCTGCCTTTTTTCTCACATTGCTGCAATTGGAAAGGCATATCTAAAACAACAACAACAACAAAACCAAACCAAACCAAAACAAACAAACAAACAAACAAACAAAAAACTCAGAAACAACAGCAACAAAAACCTCACTAGGTCCCAGAAGGACCAAGTCTTCTTACCAATGGTTTCTTCTTCCGACATGCTTGTATGTTTTGTCACATGCTGGCCCATGTTCACTTTGTGGAGACCCCATGCTACTGCACTTTGCCAGCCCCTTGGTGTGTGAAAAGTGACCTCTCTGCCAGCCTCTGTTACACAGTTATCTGATCTGTCTTAACATATCCCTAGGCAGTCACCTCTTCCTTGAAGCGTTCCCATCGAGGGTGGTTAGTGTTAGGGACAATAGGCCATATGGCCAATGTTCAGCCATCTTGTCAGAGCCTGCATCTTTAAGTCTCTGTTTTTCCCAAAGCTTGCTTTTCACCAGAAACTAGTTGACCCTGTTGTGGGTCAGCAATTAGACTAAAGACAGATAGAGATGGAGCAACCCTGTTATGGTTTAGCAGTTAGACTAGACAAAGATGGAGCCAGATACCCTGTGTGGCAGGACATTATGACCCTGCCTGGAATTCCCTGTTTTGAGAAAGGCCTGCAGTTGGGTTGCTATAGCAATATGCTTCCCTGCCTTCTGATTTATAAAAGCTACTGCCTGACTAATAAAGTCTGAGAGCTTGATCCATCAGACTTGCTCTCCTTCTTTGTGTCTTGCATTTTCAACAGGTGAACTTCCTCCCGAGTTTTAGTTGACGCTGGGTGTAACGGTACCCACTAATCCCGCAGGCCGGGGCAGGTTTGCAGTATGAATTGGTCCCCAGTGAGTGGTGCTCTTTGGGGAGTATAAGAGGCAAAGCCTTGCTGGTAAAGAATGTCACTGGAGGTGGGCTCTGAGAACTCATGCTGCGCTTCTAGTTCATTCTTGTCTCTTGTGCTAGTAGTTGGGATTTAAGCTCTCAGCTTCCTGCCCTAGGTGCCCTGCCTGCTGCTCGCTGCCATGCCTTCCTGCCATGATGGACTCTTATCTCTCTGGAACTGTAAGCTCAAATAAAGTCTTTTTTGTGTAAATTGCCTTGATCTTTATTTTTAATCACAGGAGCAGAAAAGTAACTAATACAACATCAAAACTGTATCTCTAAGGCTCTTAAAAAATCATCACACAGAACTGGGATGATGGTTTGGTGGGCAAAGTGCCTGCCATGTGTGCATGTGCTCTAGCACCTGTGCAAACAGTCAGATAGCTGCTATATATGTGTAATCCCAGCGTCCAGAAGGCAGAAACAAGGGGATGCTTGGGGCTTGATGACCAGCCAGTTCAGGTTCAGTGAGCAACCGTGTCTCCAAAACACCTTGAGGCTTCATAGGCTGGCCCCACATCCTGTCAACTTTGCTTCCTAATATACCAAGACAGGAAAGAGGAGGTGAGAAATCTGTGCTGTACACTGCATTCCTCTCACAGCTGGCTCCTATTCCTCAGAGCCAGATTGTGTCCTTTCAGACTGTGAGCCCCAGACAAAAACAAATCAAACTCTTTCCTCAGTTTCTTCCTGCTAGATATTCGGTCACATAAAAAGAAGGAGGAGGAGGAGGAGGAAACTATAACAATAGTGTAGTAGAAATGTCAATAAACAATAGAACAGCTAGAAGAATCAAAGGCTTCTCCACCTGGGTCACAGAGTACTAATAATCAGGCACACAATTTCTGCATTAACTATAATGACAGCACTTCTTGACTAATGTTTTGCTTTTCGATTTGGTCTCTAACTCAAGAAATGCATCCCTTGGAGGAGAAGACTGTGTTTTACTTATGTACACAACGTTGGAACATAGACTCAATTCTAATCCATTTGGGTTGGCTGAATGAAGAGATGAGTGAGTGAGATGCTTACAGAATAGCTTCCCACCTTTCTCTGCTGATGGGGCACTGCCTTGGGTGAGGTCTGAACTCCTGGAGATTTTTCGGAGGACATCTGAGTTGATTCTTTACACAATTCTATCTGTACATGTTCTGTCTGGGGTGCAGGCATGGCTGCTTCTGTAAGTGCACTGGTTCACGCAGAGGGAGAACCCACCCTTATCTGTGTAACCCCACTCATCCCACAGTCACACGAAGGGAATGCTTGTGCATTGGTCTGCTGGTAAAGCCGTATGTTGTTTGTGTTGTTTTCCAGCAGCTGCTTTGGAATGGACGGATTTTGGCATAACTTGTTAGTCTATCATCAAACAGAATCCAGTTGCTTGGTTTGATTATGCCTTTTAAAATAAAAACTTTAGTCTAAAGGAAGAGACTTGTTCAAAAACAGGTGAGCGAACCACTCACTGATGATTGATAGATCAAGCTATTCACACTACAGTCTGAGAGTGCTTGGCACGACCAAACCTTTTTAACACAAGCTTATCCTCTACCAATGAGTTCAGTATAATCTTTGTAATTTTGTTGAAATAGTTTTTGTAATTCTCCAAAGGGCACATGATAGTGATTCTACAAACTCTAAGAGCAATGCAGTTGCTATTGGTTGCTATTTTTAATTTTTCTTATTTACTTGGTACTGGGGGTCGAGCACCATGCCTCACGCATGCTTAGATGTGCTCCATTACCACTGAGTTACATCCCCAGCACTCACTGCCATTTTTTTTTCAATGAGAAGTTATGGCACTGAATGAAGGGAAGAACTCAGCAGTGTTCTGGCTCTGAGAGCTGCATAAAGTGCTGTCCCAGGTAGCGTGTGGCTCATTAAGTGTTGAAGAGGCAAAATGAGATGTGTGGAGTCTGCATGCCCAAGCGTCTCAACACCTCGCCTCAGCTGAGAGCATTAGTCTCAAGCGCAGACTAACAGAAGGACACAGCTCACGTGTTTCGAGCTACTGTGCACTCTGTCGAGCTTTCTATCCTGCTGCCCAGCTCCTTCAGCAGGTGGGAAGTGGAGGGATGGCCTTGCTTGACCATATAGTGGGGGAGGAGGTCCCCCTCGGTCTTAGACCTAGGGGAGGGGAATAGGGTGAAAGCGGGAGGGATGGAGGAATGGGAGGATACAAGTGATGGGATAACAATTGAGTTGTAATGTGAATAAGTTAACTTTTTAAAAAAAGGAGACACAGAAGTCCGCTTCTCTGTGTCTTTGCTTTCCTCAGTCTCAGCTACCTAAGGTCAACCATAGCCAAAAAAAATCTTAATGGGGATTCCAGGGATGACTCATATGTTTGACTTGTGCTCCACCTTGAGTGGGGTGATGAAATCTCTTCAGAGTATGCTCTTACATGAAGCATCTCTTGATTATTGTCATACTGTCACAGTAGCCTAATGGCTATGCCATAAGGCTTCTATCATTCACCTCAGCCCATTTAAGCATACATGTATTATGGTACCTTCCATCGTCCCATCAAGAATGAATGTACATAAACTTCGAACCCCTACCCAGATCTAGCTGATGGACAGGATATTCTCCACCGTTGAGTGGAGAGTGGGGTCTGACTTTCATGCAAACTCTGGTGCCCCATTTTTAACCATGTCCTCTTGATGAGGAGGCCTGATGGCACTCAGAGGAAGGATAGCAGGTTACCAAGAAGAGACTTGATACCCTATGAACATACACAGGGGGAGGAGGACCCCCTCAGTCACAGTTATAGGGGAGGGGAGTAGTGGGAAAGTGGGAGGGAGGGAGGAATGGGAGGATACAAGGGACGGGATAACTATTTAGATGTAATATGAATAAATTAATAAAAAAAGAATGAGTGTACACACTAAGATGTTTAGATGTTATGCTAATATAACCTTATAATGGTTTATTGTGATGATTTCTCTATTATTGTTTGTTATTCTATTATTCCTATTTAGAGATACAACTCTATTGTATATTTGTCTGAATTAAAAAAACAGTGCACACACACACACACACACACACACACACACACATATGTATATGGAGAAAGAGGGGGAGAGAGGAAGGGAGGAGGAGACACAGACACACAAAGAGCCAGAGAGATAGAGAGGGAGGGAGTGGGGGGGGAGGGAATGCAATACTGTTCCTGGTTTCAGGTATCCATTGGGATCTTGGGACAAATCTGACCACATCCTGGAGTCTTCTGTGCTCAATGGTGCCACTGTGGTTCTGAGAAGGTGATTCTGTCCTTTAGAGTTATTCTTTGTGTGGTGGCTAAACTCCTGATACCAACTTGCTATCAGTCAAAGTCATCAAAATAAAATCAAGCCTTTGAATGGAAATTCCTTCTAAAAGTGCTTCTTGCTATTGGCCAGATCCCCTTCCTGTGTTTCCTATGGGAGAGCTGACACTCTCTGTGGCTACTTGTTTCCTTTACTGCTGACCTTTACATCTTCCTCCCTCCCTCCCTCTCTTCTTTCCTCCCTCCCTCCCTTCTTTCTTTCCTTCCTTCCTTCCTTTCTTCTTTCTTATTTTTTTGGCAAGGTCTCACTATGTATCTTGGCTGACTGGAACACACTTGTAGTCCAGGCTGGCCTCATTTTCAGAGAGATTCACCTGCTTCTTCCTCCTGAGTTCTGGTACCAAAGGTGTGCACCACCACACCCTTTCCTGAGTGCTGGCACCGAAGGTGTGTACCACTGCACCCTTTCCTGAGTGTGCACCACCACACCCTTTCCTGAGTGCTGGCACCAAAGGTGTGCACCACTGCACCTTTTCCTGAGTGCTGGCACCAAAGGTGTGCACCACCACACCCTTTCCTGAGTGTGCACCACCACACCCTTTCCTGAGTGTGCACCACCACACCCTTTCCTGAGTGTGCACCACCACACCCTTTCCTGAGTGTGCACCACCACACCCTTTCCTGAGTGTGCACCACCACACCCTTTCCTGAGTGTGCACCACCACACCCTTTCCTGAGTGTGCACCACCACACCCTTTCCTGAGTGTGCACCACCACACCCTTTCCTGTCTCCTGCAGCATCTTTAGCATGCTTCTTCTATTTTGTTTATTACTTCTTTTTTTTTAAGATTATATTATAATATCATTTTCCCACTCCTTTTCCTCCTCCAAAATCCTCCTGTATGCCTTTCTTTGCTTTCATTTAAATTCACCGCCCCTTGCTTTTCATTAATTGTTAAATGCATATACTCACACAAGATACATATATAAAATATATACATATGTGCATATATATTCCTACTTACAAACTGTTGAGTCTGTATGACGTCACTTGTAGGTATATTTCTAGGGCTGACCATTGGTATTGGATAACCAATTGCGGTAGCACAATTCTTTAATTCAGATCCTCTGAGACTTGTTCCTATAACACATTTCTCATGAGAGAAAGTGTTAAAATAATTTTGACATATATGCCAACATTTAATGATATTATATATAAAAGGTAATAATATATAACTTATTAGAACTGAAAGCAAAATTTCACAACAATGTGATGCTTATTTACTCTTACATAAAGAAATACATTTTTGGGAATATATAACATTGCAGAGGGTAATGCATCTTCAACATTTTTCAGACTGGGTCAATGTTTTTATTTCATAATCATCAAGGCAGAGACCTCAGTCTCAACTCCCAGAACTCAGTTTCACATAAATAAGTAGTTCAGGATGACAGAAGTATGTAGAGCCATTTCAGAATCTGTCAGAAATTCTGTCCTAATCCCAAACCAAAATTTATTTAATGATATTTTAAAAATGAAACTCAAGTCAATAATTCAAATACCAACTTTGAAAATTAAGCATTTTAACACAGTACAATCCAAAGACAATCTGAAGAACGGATAAACAAAATGTGGTACATTTACACAATAGAATACTACTCAGCTCTTAAAAACAAAGACATCATGCAATTTGCAGGCAAATGGATGGAACTAGAAAATATCATCCCAAGTGAGGTGAACTGAGACCCAGAAAGACAGGCAGGGTATGTCCTCACTTATAAGTGGATATTAGCCATAAAGCACGGAATAACCATGGTACAATCCACAATCTCAAAAAAACTAACTAACAAAGAGGGCCCAAGGGAGGGTCTTTGAAGTAAAATAGGCATCTAAGTAGATGGCGAGGGAACTGGGTGGCTTGGGGAGGGGAAAGGGGTAAGGAATCAGGTGTGGGGAGATGGGGGAGGGCTGGCAGAGAGAACAGAAACGATGGAGAGCATCTCTGGGACTCGGGTGGCTCCCGGGAGTCTATGGGGATGATCCTACCTGAGAATCCTAACAGAGGGGGATATCGAGCCTGTAGAGGCCATCTTGTGTAGCCAGACGGGACATCTAGAGGACGGAGGGAGACATCAACTCCCATAAAACCTTCAGCCAAAATTTTGTCCTGCCTACAAGAAGTGCAGGGATAAAGATGGAGCAGAGAATGAGGGAATGGCCAACCAGTGCCTGGCCCAACTGGAGGCCCACTCCATGGGAGAAAGCGACCCCTGACGCTGTTAGTAATACTCTGCTTTGACTGCAAACAGGAGCCTAGGATAACTGTCTTCTGAGAGGCTTCATCCAGCAACTGACGGAAACAGATGTGGAGACCCACAGCCAAACAGTCAGAGCTCAGGGAGTCTTGTGGAAGAGTAGGGGAACGGAATACGAAAGCTAGAAGGGTCAAGAACACCACAAGAAGATCAACGGGGTTAAATAACCGGGGCCCATGAGGGCTCGCAGAGACTGAACTACCAATCAATGAGTGTGCATGGGCTAGACCTAGGTCCCCTACACATACGTAGCAGATGTGTAGCTTTTTCTTCATGTGGGCCCCTAACAAGTGGAGTGGGAGCTGTCTCTGGCTCTGCTGCTTGCCTTTGGGCTGCCTTGTTTGGCCTCAGTGGGAGAGAATGTCGTTAGTCCTGCTGTGACTTGATGTGCCACGGTGGGTTAGTACCCATAGGGGCCTCCCCTTCTCTGAGGAGAATGGGAGGGGTGAAAGGGGGCAGGGGGTATGAGGGAAGGAATGGGAAGAGAGAAGGGAAGGGGGCTGTGATCAAGCTGTAAAGTGAATAAACAAATAAATTAATGAAAAATTGAACACTTTAACACAATACAACCCAAAGATAAATTATTTTGACAGTTGGGTCTGCAATGCACACTTTAAGAAGACTTTCTTGAACTCTTTCACGTGTCCATCCTCAAGAGCTCTTCACAGTGGAAAATTACTGAATACTGCAATGAGCTTCTATGAGTGGATACAATGATTGAAACTGAAACAGATAATTTAAAAGTGTTAGCATTAATAACAATAACAACCCAGTGTATAGTAGCTATGTAGACATTTTAACTTTAAACACTTTTTATGACACAAAGTCTTGTGATGTAACCCTGTCTGGCTTGAAACTGCCTGTATAGACCAGGCTGGTGTCCAACGTGCAGCAGGTTCTCTCACTTCTGCCTCTGTAGAGGTGGTATTGGAGGTGTAAGCCACCATGCTCAGCTTAGATTGCATTTTTAAACAAAAAAAATTATCTTCCAAATAAAATCAACTAGTGAAGATTCAACCCCTGGTTTACTTTTGTACAAATTCTTCACACTGGCTTTATGGAGACAAGTGAATTTTGAACCCACTTCTGTGTGTCATCTCTCTGACATGGTCATTTGGAGAAATACAATGAGAAATCATGCCTCGTGTCAGGATGCTTCAGGGAACGGGGCTTTTGGTGTCTGCATAGATAATTGTGACTACTGTCCTTTGACCCAAACTCAGCAATAGTTTCTTCAACTTTAGCTGAAATGTATCATCTATTGAACTTTTCAGACCTTGGTACTTTGGGGACATTTATCTTTTGCATTTTGAACTACTCTTCCACAAGGCACGGCATTATTTGCATGCTCCATGGTTTGGAAATTGCTAGTTTACGATTGTTAGAACTCTGCTGAGCACTGGGACACTTGTTTTATGATATCTGTTACACAATTCAGAACACAATATTCATTAAATGTTGGCATTAATCACAACAGGAGAGTAGTTAATATTGACAGTACTGTCAAGCTCATGGAGGGCAGACAAAATTTTAATTCTCCGACATAATTTTTGCTCAAAAGCTCAAATATTATTAATAAAACCAATATTGTTAGATTTTCTTGGAGTTAAAAGCTCATCTTGTTTATTTCCAAGAAAAATTTTCAAACACTGAATTTGAGTAACTATGGTCTGCCAACTGTTCTGTTAAGTCAATATGATCTTCCTTGAGAAAGGGGGTTTGGCTCACATGTGGGTGTGCGCAAAACCACCAACTGGGCCTGATGTACACTTCCTGTTTTGCCACACAGGATAATAAATGATGTGGACTTGTCGCTTAAGAATTAATAAAATTAACACTTCTTGTCCCTCATTTGGCATATTATAAGTGGATCTGGTACTGACTTTATGTTGTATGGTGGTGGAGAAGATGGTTTGATGCCTCTATTTTAAAGCATGCCAAGATGCCCGCAGTTTCACTTACCATTGTTTTTATTCTGTGGAGCAGAAACCTTGAATAGTAAGGGAAATTACATCTTACCATGGTTAGGAAAAATTTTCGTCTTCTGGGCTTTCACAGAAGAGGTCTCAAGGACCCAGAGCAGTGTGTAAATCACACTGTGAGGCATGCTGATCTAATCAGTTAGCCCCTGTTTAGAATACTTTCCCACTTTATTTTTCTGCTAGCTTTTAAGCATGTTCAAGTATCACTGATCTTGGGACAAAGTTCAGTTTTATGTTTAACTCCATGTCACCTACCAGAGACTACTGAATCTACTTCCCGTTAGAACTACCTATTCTTGGATTATTCTATCTTGTTAACACACACACACACACACACACACACACACACACACACACACACACACACACACACACCCTTTGCAGCCCATTGCAATCTAGTTCTGTGCCCTTCTCTTCCTGTGAATTTCTCTCTTCTGGTTCCAGAAATTTCTGTCTTTGTGACTCCAGGTGACACACTTCATCCTGATGTCCTTTGACCCTTCTGCAGCTCCTGCCTGTAGTGAGCACTTGGGCCATTATTGTTAGTGCCGGCCGCTGCTGAGCTGAAAGCCTCGCACGAGAGAGCTCATTAAATTTGGAGCAATTCAGTGTTATACCAAGCCCTTATTCTGGAAACCGGGAAAGCTGCCTCCCTCATGCATCTCTCAAGGTAAAGTACAGAGTCTCCAATCTGTCATCCTACCAATCATACCCATAATGCAATGCCTTCTAGAAACACTTGTTTCCCTTCCCTTCAACTTCATTTTCCAGGAGTATTCTCTACCTGTTTGGTTGCTTCTTCTTAGTCTTCTTTGGTCCTATAAAACAGTATTCACCCAGGGACCAGAGAGATAGATAGCTCAGCTATTAAGAGCACTTGATACTTTTGCAGCAGACCCAGGTTTGGTTCTCAATAGCCACATGGTGCCTCACAAGCATTCATAACTCATTTCAAGGATCCCGCTTTCTGTCTTCTGCAGGTACCAGGCACACATGTAGTGCATATACATACAGGCAGACAAAACATTAGTATGCATAACATTTTTTTTAAATCTAAAAAAATTAAAAAGTGATGATTTCATAGCTCAAAATTTAGTGTTTAGAAATATCTTTGAGCTGGCCATGCCTGAATCATGTGTCTCTCCACACCCTGAGTTTGCCTTGCTGGAGAACGGGAGATTTGTACCCTTCGGCTTCTGGAAAATGTTCCAAAGCTTGTATTTAAGGTTCCCCTATAAAGATAGACTGGGGTGATGACAGAAAATAATTAAAATAATTAATAAATGACCCTCTTTCTCCCACTGGCTCTTATATTTTGACACTGACTGTGGAAACTACCCGCCTACGAGAAGACAGCGGGGGACCTGAACAGTAGGTAGATTTTACATAAGATTTCTGAGGTGGTGGAATTTTCCAAGGTGGAGATTTCCAGAGTGAGAATTGGTGGGATTTAAAGACCTGAGATTGGGGGAGCTCAGGAGTTGGTAGGTTCTTCTGTTCAGGGATTGGTGGGATTTTTTTTCTGGAGGTCATTCTCCTGCCTCGGGGCTGGAAATGAGAGTTACAGCCATTAGACATCGACAATTAGGGCCGGGCCATATAGGGAAATCTGGGGAGTGGGTGTAGTGTGGGGCGGTGGACAAGGCCTGGCTGCTGGAGCATCTCAGGTAGGGGCCATGGCTTCTTTCCTACCTTGAAAGCTTAAAACATTTACAAAGGATACAGAGTTCACAAAGGGAGTCCTCATCAGGGAAGCCTTTTCCTGCCTCTGAGCGTTGAGCGGAGTGAATAGCTACCAGTTTGTTTCCAGGATCCTAGTAATTTAGCTGAGTGAGAACAACTGAGTGAGCCACTAACAGAGAATGGTGGTAGGACCTTTAGCACACACGTACAGATGAGGGACCTGGAATCTGGACCCCCATCGTAGCTGGGATTATAGCCGGGAGGTCAGTCTATGTGGTGCTGCCTGCCTTCCGGTATCCCAGGCCTGAGGTGGGACAGTGCCCCAAGGGTCTCCTGAGGCACTGGAGCCCAGGGACAACAAAACTCTGGGGTGGGAGTGGCTGCCTCTGCTTCCAGAAGGAGACAGCAGAGAACTGGGCAGACACAGCCTTAATATAGGGCTTCTTAGGGGGCGGAGCTTTCTGGAGCAGGGATTTCCTGAGTGTGGATTGATGAGATTTCAAGCTTGAGCTGGGGATGGCCAGGGATTGGTGGGTTTTTGTCTAGACTTCTCATCCCAAATTAGCATAATCTGGAATAAGTCATACCGAGGGGCTGGAGATGACAGTCACTGAGGTCTGGAGTCTGGGCAGCAGGGCTTCTGGAGCTTTCTCGGGCAGAGGTTGGGCCAATTTTCTGCCCTGAGGGGTGATAAAGTTTACAATGTGTCCCAAATTTACAGAGTCCTTTGTGAAGGAAGTAGGCTGAAGCAGGAATAGTCACCATGGACAGCTCCCGCTGAGGTGCTGACATAAGGCGCCATTTTATCTCCCTTTTCCAAAGCCCCAGGATAGGAAGGAGGGGCTGACAGCCCTGAGGTGAGAAGGAGTATTGGCAGCAAGCCATTTTAAAGTTTAGAAGCTCAATGCTTAATGGCTACATAGCTCTTGGGAATGGTGATATTGTTAGGCATTCTGGGCAGAAGGACTTGGTGGGGGGCAGTGGGCTCCCTGCACCTTGGGGAAGGTATCCTGTCACAGGTTTGAGGGTGGTGGTGGTAGTGTTAGGTAGGGAGAAATCCCTAAATGAGTGTGTGTGTGTGTGTGTGTGTGTGTGTGTGTGTGTGTGTGTGGCCATGGCAGCTTTGATTTTGCCACTACTACAATGACAGTATCCTTACACTAACAACACAACATTTAAAAAAAAAATCTCCCATCTCTATGCCATCTTTACCAGTTTTTTTTGTATCTTAGTCATGTGCTTCATATATAATTAACACATACATATACATATGCTGTTTTGGTTAACATCAACTTGCCTATATGACAGTGGCCCATAGAGTATACTGGAGATGAAATAGGTTGCCTAGCAACCTTAAATCTGTCATAGCATACTTGACCATGCTGTGTGTCTATTTGTATGCAAGAATATCTCACAATACAAAACATCTGGTAGTTGTAATAAAAGACTATGTTACTGATTTGTTTATTTACTCTACTGTGCTTTTCTCCATCCTTTTAGAATTTATTCCAACTTGTGAAATACATTTACTGTCACATGATATATACCAAGGTGACTGAAAATATCACTTCATTTTTCAAACCTCTGGATTACACTAAGTGGCTATAAAAACAGGGTCCATGAATGAAGATGTGTGAGCAGATTTCCAAGACTTTGTGAGAAAACTCCAAGTCAACAAGAGTTTTGTAATCTCTGTTCCTCCATCACATGGCTTGTTCTTGGAATGTGCTTCCATGCCCTCCCAGATGTAGCAGACAGGAAAAGAGTTTTTACTTCAGATTATTCATTCTAATTAGCTATTATTTGCTTATATGCCTCAATGGAAAACATGGGTTTGCCACGTGTGTCTTGTTCTTGTGATTGTACACTTTACTCATGTGACCTTTCTTAGCTCTCAGAGTATAAATTGTCTGATGCTCTGAATAAAGTTGGCTATTGCATGAGACTTTAGTCTGTCTCATTTTAGGCCCCCCGTCTCAGGTTCATGCCCTCAACTAGAGCAGCAACAGAGGCCACATCTAGTGATTGTTCTGTGCCATGTAGGTTTGTGTGAAGTGCACTCTGTGGTGTTCCCATTACAATAGCATCACTGATTGATGCATTATTCAGATGTGCCATAGTCTGTAGGCAACACTTGATGGCACAAACACACACACACATACACACACAAACACTCACACACACACACACACACACACACACACACACACACACACACACACACATGAGAGAAAAAGGGCGGAGGAGAGAGAAAGGGGAGGAAGAGAGAGAGAGAGAGGAATTTTAACATGGCTGTTCTGGCAAGAGTTCACGTCTAAAGACCTTCTAGGTCTGTGTGATTCAGCTGGAATACAAACTACATCTTTAATCCAGGAGAGAGAGGCAAGCAGATCTGAGTTCCAGGCCAGACTGGTATAGACCAAGTATCAGATAAAGAAAAGCTCTGGTCCAGGTGTGGTAGTATGTGCCTTTGATCACAAACAATGAAGGTAAAGTTAGTTTGTAGAAGGACGTACCCATGTTTGAAAGTGGTATCTAATTGAGTAGCAGAAAAAGTGACAAATCAGAAAGGATTTGACCAAATAGGATATGCCCAACAGAGAGGAAAAGGGAGCTACTTAAGGGAGCAACACAGAGAATGAGGAGAGAAGAGGAAAATTTTACAGGGAGAGTTTTTTTTTTTTATTTATTCTTGTTACATCTCAATGTTTATTCCATCCCTTGTATCCTCCCATTCCTCCCCCCCCCCATTTTCCCATTATTCCCCTCCCCTATGACTGTTCCTGAGGGGGATTACCTCCCCTACAGGGAGAGTTTTACAGGGAGAGGTTGAATTAGAGAACAAGTTAGACACAGGTGAAGACAGAATGAGCTAGAGAATGAGAAGGAGCCAGAGGATTAGAGCAATTGCTGCAGTTAATTTGAGGCCAAGTAGAGCAATTCAAGGACCGAGAGAAAAGCCATATTGAATAAATTAGCTGGGAGAAGAGTCTGAACCAGAACAGCTGCGTTGAACCAGCCAGCACAGAGTTCAGTAAGAACAACAAAGGGCAAGCTTATTAAGTAATAAGTCTCAGAGGCTGAAGACATTTTAGGCCTACGTTAGATTGTACGGAGGGTAGAATCTTCCAGGACTAGGCCTAGGTTAGCAGAAGGAAGCAGTAAGTCAGAGACAACAATTGAAACAGTTGACTAAAAATGTCTTTTACACACACACACACACACACACACACACACACACACACACACACAGAGAGAGAGAGAGAGAGAGAGAGAGAGAGAGAGAGAGAGAGAGAGAGAGAGAGAGAGAGAGAGAGAGAGAGATCAGATTTCCATTTAGAATCAGTCTATGAAACAATGTTGCTGGGTTGATATGTTAGTTACATTTTTATAACACATATTTGATTCAATATGCAATATTCAGGAAACTTTATCCATGCACTACCTAGAGCCATTTTTTTCACACCATCAGTGACCTTTATGTTACTTCCAGGATGAGGAATGAGGTTGTTTTGAGAAAGAAGAAGGAAAGAGACCCTGCAGGAGGAAGTGACTTCTGTCAAGGTACAGATGAAGATTGTGTGTACCACACTAGAGAGTAGTTTAAAATGGTCAGCCCATAGAGCAAATGACTTTTCATAAAACACACGCCAATCACCACAGAATGAACACATTTTACATTAGCACTTTGCATCTTTCAGATGAAGCTGTGCTCTTCTGTCTACTGGTGTCTACTGTGCTGAGCCCTACAGAAAGAGAGAAACAGTACTGTTCTTAGACACAGGCACTGGGGTCCCCTTACATGGACCCCTGTTTCAGAAGGTTCTGTCATGCCACTGATTGCATCTCCTTCCATGTGAGCACACTCTCTTACCTGCACAATGCTTAAATAGAATTGTGAAAATTTCTATTTCCATGGCTGGAGCCCAGCACTTCTGCATACCTCTTGCCACCCAAATGACACAGCCACTGTGTGCAAGCTTATGCCCAGCAATGTCCTGTGACAAGCAGTTTAGGGTGTATAGACCTTGGACTGATGTCTCTACACACATGTGGCCTTCATCTCCATGAGGGAGAAAAGGAGGAAGCCAGTCATATAAGTCTTAGGAATGAACCTGGTTTTCCTGGAGACAGAGAATAGAGCACACATGAAGCCGTTCCCAGGGACATTCCATCCACAGTAGATGAGTCTTATCATTTCAGTTACCATAGCCATACAGTCTTCCCCAGGTCCATGCACACAACAACCTCATCTATCCAACCCCCTACTGAGAACTTCTTCCTCCAGCTGATAGTAAAAACCAATCATCACAGAGCAGAAGTCAGGGTTCGTGATGGGAGCAAACCCAGAAGAAATGGATAAAGAAAAACATGGATACGTATAAAAAGAGGACTTGATTAGATTGTCTTATCCTATAGGAAGCTGGGTAGTCCATGAGTCCATCAGTGACCATCAACATGCCAGAGAGTCGGAGAATCTGGTAGTCTCAGCAGTTGCTGGCTCAAAATTGAAGACCTGGGGATTTCTGAAGAGATGTTCATGTTGAGCACATTAAAAAAAAAAGCATCTTCAGGTGATGCATGGAGGATGCTTTCCATTTTCCTATCACTGTTCTGAGCCCATTGGATGGTGAAGTCTACAGGAAGGAAGGACATCACTCTGTCTCCTGCCCATCCCTGTCTTGTGTCAATCCTCTCAGGAACTTCCCCCACAGAAACAGTTACAGGTGCATTTTGGCAATGTTAGACATCTCTTCCTCCAGTCAAGTTGACAACTGGGAACAACAACTACTATGGCCATAACCAATAATCAA
Source organism: Acomys russatus (assembly GCF_903995435.1). NCBI lineage: Eukaryota > Metazoa > Chordata > Mammalia > Rodentia > Muridae > Acomys > Acomys russatus. The sequence goes on from NC_067156.1 coordinate 5,842,861, forward strand.
TCATATCAAACAGAACTGATATAACTGTGCTTAACCTGGCAGGCATCAAGGTACCCTACTAAGATATCCTTGCTTATCATGCTATCGAAACACTGGACCCCAAGTAATTGCAATTTCTAGGGGTCTTCTGATGGGAGAAGGAAAAGTCTGGATGGGATCAGGATGCGGGAATTCTGTCTCCTGTAAAGGGATTTCACCAGTTAGACTGCCTACCTAGCAGGAGAGAGTGGAGACCAGACGATGATGAGTCAAAACAGACAGGAAGACATCATGGCAAGATTTTCCAGGTTATTCATTTAAAGCCAAACCTTATGCAGTGATCCAAAGATGGATTTGGGGCAGGTGTTTTGGGACATTTTGTTTCTCTTCCCACTGTGGCCACATTGACTAAATCTCCTTCCTCTGTTCACCTACCATTTGCCTCTCTAATTGACCTAAGGAGGACAGATGCTGAGCCAGCCATCTTAGGGTTGCTGAGAGCACGCTCTGACCATAACAACTCTGGCAACATAGCCAAAGGCACACAGACCAATGAGGTATAATTGGCAAACAAATCCACACAGAGTTAATGTTGCCAAAAGAGCTTAACATACATGATACGGCAGGTCAGTCTCTTCAAGAAGTGTCAGGAGAACAGGGTCTTGACAAGCAGAAGATTGGGACTCCCTTACCTCTTATCAACCTAAAAAGCAAATAAACCTCAATATGGCCTACAGACTTCAGCAAGAGACTTGTGAGTGTAGAAGACAGCACAGGGGAATCTCCATGACATTGGTCCGGGCAGCCATTTTTTAACAGGACCCTAAAACACAGGCAATAAAAACAAAAACAAACAAAAGAAGAAAAAGGACCAAAATCCTCTTATGTAATTAAGAAAATAATTCACAGAGTGAAGAAACCGTCTACAGAATGATACATTTGCCAACGGATTAGTACTACAGATGCATATGAAGCAAACAATTTAAACAGCTCAATCAAGAGAAAATAATTCAGAGAATGGACAAAGAATCTGAATACAGACATTCTCAAAAACACTCAAATAAATGACCAATAAATGAATGAAAAATATCATATCATTACTAATCAAGGAAGTGCAAATTAAAACCATAGTGACACCATTTCTCACTGATGACAATGGCCACTGGAAAAAGAAACACCTCAGTAGGGAGGTGGCTTTCAGACTGTAGCCTGGCCCCCTTGTCCCAACCTCTTGGGTGTGTCTCCCAACCTCCTGCTCCCACACCTCCCCATCACCATGGAGTCTCTGGAAGTATAAGCCATAATAAATGCTTCCAAAGGTTGTATTTGACAATGATATCTTTACCATAGCAACAAAAAAAGTAGTCAACACTAACCACAAGTGGAAAATAAAAATGCTTAAACGTTAAGAGAAAAATCCTATGATTTGGGGACAGAAAGACAAAACCATATGATCTCAGTTATATGTGAAATCTAATAGTTGGATTTATGGAAGTTGGGAGGAGTCAGCAGGTGAAGGCACTTGCTGCCAAACTTGAAGACTTGGGTTCAGTTCCCTATATCTACATGGTGAAAGGAGAGAACCAATTCCTGAAAGTTGTACACTCACAACCACATGTGTGCCATAGGACCATCACTTTGCTTTGCACTCCCATGCATGCATGCACACACTCACACTCACACTCACACACACACATACTCACACACTAATTAAGTATAATCAGAAGGCCAGATTTATGAAAGTGTAAAGTGAATGGTGATCTGAGGAGGCTGAGCAATGGTAGAATTGAGGAGAAGTTGGGAAAAGCCACAATATTCTGGTTAGTTGAAGAGATTTATTGCATGTCATCATCATGACAATAAATAATACACTAATATAATGTGTATTTGTACATTGCTGAGAGTAGATTCATAAGTATTAAAGTATTGGATAATTAAAATGTATTACTGTTCCACAATGGAGATACATTTCAAACCATCATGGAAATTTTTTATGTGCACTTTATTTTTTAGTCAGTGAAACTCAATAAATTAAGGGGACAAATATTTTGGTACATGCCTGCATGGCCTAGCAGTCAGAAGGATGACAAGTTTAAGGCAAGCAAAGGCCTCAAAAGTAGGTTTAAGGCAAGCCTGGCTGCATAGTGAGTTTAAAGCCAGCCTGGGTATTTTAATTATGGTTTCATTGCTATGAAGAAATGCCATGACCATGCTAACTCTTATAAAGGAAAATACTTATTCAAACCACCACACTCCTCTCTTTGGCCCCCATAGGCTTGTAGACATAACATAATGGAAGATGCTTTTAGTCCAACTTCAAAAGTCTCCGTAATCTATAACAGTTTCAAACTTGTTTAAAAGTCCAAGTTCAAAGTCTCTCCTGAGAGTCATACAATCTCTCACTCCAATCACCTGTAAAATAAAAATAAAAAATTAGATCACATACTTTCAACACACTTCAACACTGCAACACACTTCTTTCTTTTTGGCTAGTTGCACTCCTTGTTCACAGCTTTCCTTGGCAGGTGTCACATGGCTCAGGCATCTATAACACTGTGGGGTCTCCAGGGTAATAAGACTTTCCCTTCACAGCTTCACACAATGGCCTTTGTAGGCCTCCATGCATGGAAACCCCTGCCACACACCTGCCCTCAGCAACTTTCCTTAGTCTTGGAGGGAGATATCATAACCCCTTTCTTCTATTCTTTACTCTAAAGTTAGAACCATGTGGCTAAAGCTGCAAAGTTCTGCTGCTTGCTGGGGTTGGAACACTGCCCAATCCTTCAATTACATCTTCACTAGTTTTCTGTTTTTGATGTTTTCCTTCGCTGCTAATGCTTGGCTGTCATGGAACTTACTCTGTAGACCAGGCTATCCTTGAACCCAGGGATCTGCATGCCCATGCCTCCTGGATGCTGGCATTAAAGATGTGTACCACCACACTTGGACCTAAGCTTTACTTTAATTCCTTTTCACGACATGAAAGCTTAGTTGGGTGGGATCACGCTCCAAGGTCACCACTTCCTTAATTTCACTTAATTTCTTTACTCTGTTTGTCTCTTTGAACATAGTATTTAGTACCATTCCACCTTCTGGTGCCCCTTTAGTCCTTGAATCCTACTTAAAAAAATTTTTTTTTCTTTGCTTAGCTTTCTCTGTTTCATTGAAATGCTCATCAGAATGGTGAACCACAGGACAGAGTCTAAACTAGTGTGTTTGGAGATTTCTTTTGCCCATGTAATTAATCTAAATCTCTTTACCTTAACCTCAGGTCGACTCTTTACATAAAGGCAGAAAGCAGCCACATTCTTCACTAAATCATCACAAGAATGGTCTCTAGGCAACAGACTAAAATTCTTCTCCTCTGGAACCTCTTGAGGCAGGTCCCTAATGGTTCAAAGCACCGTCAGCACCTCTGTCTTTCATGTTCTTACTAGGACAGTCCATTAAGCCCCACTTCAAGCATTCCTCTACTTTCCTAACCCAAAGTCCCCAAGTCCACATTTCTTCAAACAAAAGCATAGTCAAGCCTATCACAACAATTCTCAAGTCTCTTGTACCTACTTCTGTCTTACTAAGGGTTTTATTGCTTTGAAGGGACATGACAACAACTTCTATACAGCACAGCACTTAATTAGGGCTGGCTTACAGGTTCAGAGGTTTAGTCCATTAGCATCATGCTGGGAAGCATGGCAGCGTGCAGGCAGACATGGTGCTGGAGACAGAGATGAGAGTTCTATATCTTGACCCATAGAAAGCATGGAGTACCGGGAATAGCTTGAACATATGAGACATCAAAGCCTGTCCCCACAGTGACACTCTTTCCAACAAGGCCATTCCCTGTGGGTTGAACATTCAAACACATGAGTCTATGGGGGCCATTCCTGTTCAGACCACCACACTGGGCTACACCGTGAATGTGAGCTCAGCTCTGTTACACAGAAAAGCCTTGTCTCAAAATACCAAAAACAAATAAGAGAAACCAATTCAAAACATAGATTGAAATAAGTCAAACAAACAAAACTTGTACAGTTCCAGGCTGAGGGAGATACATGCTATACTTCGGATCTTCAATATATTGAAAATGTGGTCCTTAGCCCTGGCACCATTGAAATATGGTAAGAAGTGGGCCCTGGGGGGAGGAAGGTGGGTAACCAGTACATGTCCCCAGGAGGATGGTGAGATTCCAGCCTCAACCCTGTCTTCTCACACCAGGATGCTGAACAGCTTTCTCTGCCACCTGCTCCCTCTGTGACTTACCTGGCTACAGGCCCAAAGCAATGGACCAATTGATCAAGGACTGAAAATCTCAAGATGGTGAACCTTGCGAAACCTTTCTGCTCTTTGATTGGCTCCCTTCTTCCATCACACCAGTGACAGAAGCTGTCTGACCAGGACTGTATAGTGATCTTCTCTCAAGATCATTAGAAAATTCTTTTAATTAGCTTGGAACATTTACAGGTAACCTTGATTGGAAATAAAATTATAACAAAATCAGTGCCTTTATCTTTCCTATCTTTAGGGATGTGACATAACATTTAACATTTACCCTTTTTCATTTTATCTATGCTACCTACTGAAGATAGAAAAGTATTGTTAGAGGAGGGATAGAAAGAGATAGAAATAGAGAGATATATAAATAGGTAAATAGAGCGTTAGGTTTGGTCTTCTAATTGAAAAATAGATTTTCAAGCAAAAGAATTTGTCTAGCTGAGCTGTAGTTGATAGCTGTGGAGGCCAGTGAGATTGTTTTCATTATCAGCAGAGAAGAGGTGGAAGAGGGAGAAGAAGAAATGAGGACCAGGGTGTAGACGAGGAAAAAGGGGAGGAAAACAGGAGGAGCAAGAGGATGTGGATGAGGAAGAGGAAGAAGAGGAGGAACAGGGGATACCTCGGTCAAGAATGAGATCTTTCATTTGGTTAGGATCTGATAACAAGACCACATGAGAGAAATGATCTTAAAAGGAATCTCTAATAATTTTTGCACGAGACTTGTGCTTAAAGCACCTGTGAAAAGAGACTGGGGTCTTAGCTCACCTGGCTCATTTGCACATGGAGCACTTCCTTATTCAGAAGTCCCTGAAGTTGGTTGCCATGCAGGCGGGGGGTGGGGGGTGGGGGGGTGGGGAGGCCGGGGTCTCCTGGGGAGCTGATTGTTCATGCACTGTGAGGACCCTCTTTCAATTACTGAAATCAATTTGTCCCCATGCCTCAAAGCAGAGACCATTCTGAAGCCTTGGAAAGCAATTTTTCATTTGATTTCTTTGCAAACTGACACATCACTGTTTACTCTCTGATGGAAAAGCTGCTTTTATACTGTGTTACTGAGGGTGCCTTTCCTTCCTTCTCACCATCTGCCTCTTTTAAGGTGGATTCTGTGACCCTCTGCATGCCTTGAGTCCTTGTTGGAGAACCCCTAAATCACCCTCTGAGTATGAAGTGTGCGACAGAGTGAAAATAGTGCAATATGTTAATAATAACCACTATATTTAGCTCATGCTGGTCTAGAAGTTACAATGTGGTCCAGGCTGGGTTTAAACTGATAGCAGTCCTCCTGGGTCAGGTTCCTGAGGTGGAGGATTACAGGTTACATTCGTTCATTCATTCTCTCCATTCCCCCTCCTTTGTGGTGGAGAGAATCAAACCCAGGGCCCTGTGAACTCCAGACAAACACGGTACTGCTGAGTTCAGTCCCCAGCCCTGCATTCATCCTTTAACAGGGAGGCACGTCTTCCCCTCACCCTCCAGTGTTCACCTTGAACTGATTATACTAAATGTGTTGTCAGTCTGTTTGCTTGGAAGCAGCTAAGAATTAGGCACATTGCTTTGAAAGAATTTTTATTTTATTCCACTTTTTTAAACATATGAATTCACCTACTCAAAAATCTTATTTCCCAATTGAAATTATTTCCAAACCATTGCTATTCGTCTCTCTATGATCTCTGATCTGTAAGAAAAAGGAGTCTTTTCTTCTAGTGATGAACACTAAATTCTCTACCTTTATCAGGATAAAAACATTGAACATTGGTTACTGATTGCCTTCAATATCCTCATGTTTGTAATTATCAGCTGATTATGAAATGTGTGTGTGGTGGTGAGTTGTATTTATAGTGAAAGGGAGATCTAATTTGCTCTATATTAAGTTTTCAAACAGGAACTGCACTACAACTGATATTTGTGACCTTTTAAAATTTTTAGGTTTGTTACCATTTTTTAAAAAAATCTGTATTTTGGAACCTTTAACTTCGGTCTCATTTTGATATTGAGACAAACCTATTTCTTGGAACCTCAAAGGCTACGTAGCAGGGTGAGGGACAGTTGTCAGTGGACGGACAACTGTATATGTCGCGTTCTAGATCAATCTCCTGCACTGTCAGATAGACAGACACACAGACAGATGACAATGCATGGCAGATGCTTAGCGATATGCCTTTTTCCCAGCTCTTTGAGGGATTGGAGAATTTTTGGGGATGGATGGCTCTGGGTGGGGAGCAGTCTTAGGGATGCCTTTTCTGGCCCCAAGAGTGAGGTCAGCACGGTTAGTGTATGCCTTTGCCTTTGTTCCTGTGAAAGCCAGAAGGCATGCTGGGAGACAAGCAGTGTCCAGAGCTGGTGCCCTGGCTCTTTGAGATACTCCAGGGCATTTGCGCAGTCTTTCAGAAAGTTCGTGTGGTCAGCATTGTGCCTGAGTCCTCACTGTACCTGCCTATGAACTGTAGGTGTTGGCTCCTGGCTACCAGTTGTTTTGTATGTTGATCTGTGCTTCCATTTGGATTTAAATGGTAACTTTTCAAAAGAACCACTAGATCTGTATGTGTAAGTAGTTAGGGTCAAAGGCTTGCAGAGCCATAAGACAGCATAGCCATGACTTAGAGTTAGAGAGTTGGTAGGGTCTGAGCATCCTTTCCTCAGTTTTCTTCTCAGAAGATGAAACAGCCTCATGGAAGATATTTCTTGATGAGAATGGGAAGATGGCTCAGTCAGTAATGTGCTTGTCACAAAAGCTGGGGACCTGGCTTTGAATACCAAGCACAGACATAAAACACTGAGTGTAGTGTTCTGTAACCCAGGAATTGAGTGGCTGGGATTGGAGAGTCTGTCCGTGGGACTTGCTCCTCAGGCACTCCGGCTGAATCAGCAAGCACGAGGTTCAGTCAAAGACCCTGTTTCAAAAAAATAGAGAGTTGTGAAGGAAGATGCACTATATAGACCTCTGGCCTTTACACATAGCTGTATACACACACATGATCACACACACAGTAGTGTACACACACAGAAGTTTATTGTTAAGTAGAGCATTGTGCTTTTAACTTGGGTTCATTATAGCATTTAAGTCCCCCCTGTTCTGTGATTTGGGCATTGCTTTCCTACATCAAAGCACTGTGGAGCATCTGACAAAGAGCAGCTCGTTCCTTCTTTGTTTTCACTTGATCTTCTTCCGCATGCCTTAGGTCTTTTCAGCCTTACTTCTGGTAAGATCTTATCTACTGCTGTGGCATGAATTTGTCCTGCTGTTCCTTCAACATGCTAGGTGGTTAATAGTTAGACAAGCTTCTTTTAAAGCCATCACTGTTACATAAATGCTCACTGAGCTTAATCTATGGAAGGTAAAACGCCAGCCAGCCATGATTCCACCTCTAGAGGTGAGTGTGTGTGTGAGACAACGGAGGAGACATTGCCTCTTCTATCATTATTGTGTGATGACATCGTGGGAGCAAAAGAATCCATTAAAAACAACGCAGGAGGAAAATGTAGTGGAGTTGATTTTAGCTAAGGATAAAATCCAGTGATGTAGTAACTGAGCCCTCGGTGGCTTCTTTCTGACTCATCCTATAGAGAAAATGAAGGCAGAAAGGCAAGTGGCTTCATTTTACACTGATAGTTAGAGCACGGAACACATACACTCAGTCAAACAAACAGAACAGGCGGGTGACTGTTGAGAGCAGTCAGGATGGCCACTTCAGGGAGCCCAGCACAATGCCCACATTATCCTCACCACATCCAAGTGGCCATCCTGCGAGGCATGAACCCTCAGGCCTGTGCTAGTCCATCCACAGGGCTAAGAAGACGGGCGCATGTCAGGGGACTAAATCACATTTGGAGAGAAGATGTAACAACAGGAGGGTTTGAGGTTTACTGGTCACCAGGCTAAATTTGGAGAGAAAAAGTTACTCTTTTGTTTAATATTCAAGTTGGGATTTTGCCCTGCAGGAGACAGTCAAGGGCTGAGTGGACTTAAATGTCATTTGAAAAGGGAGAACTCAAACCAGCCACCAACAGGGCTAGAGTGCCAGGTTTCCTGGAAACATCACCCAAACCCAAAAATTTCTCAGAATTTTCGGAGGCGCCATCGGAGTGTTTGCATTTCAATAGGCCAGTTCTGAAAGGCTGGAACCTTCTCAGCTCTGCTTTCTCACTGGAAGGCAAGACCATTGCCATGAAGAAGAGACAGAGCTCTTGCAGCAGCTTTGTGAGGAGCCAAGGAAAGGGACCTCTGGGAAATTTTAATTGCCTAATCTTTGGCTACAGAGCCAAGACAAAGAGGATCAGGCCATGACAGCAAATAGAAAGCAAAGTCCTGTTAGCTTTGCAACAAAACCACCCAATGTCGGGAGCCACTTTGCATTAGCCTGATTTTTAAAAGAAAGAGGGAACTTTCTAGGTTTAAAGAGAAGTAGTTACAACACTGTAATAGCACAGTGAGCCCCCGACCCATAGATACGTACTCATCTTGAGTATTTAATCTCACCGTATACAACAAACATCCCACGAGTTCCATGACATGGGGATTCCTGTGTTTCGGAAGATGATCTTGGAGAAACACGTTTAATGCTCTTTCTAGCTAAGGCTTGGAAATATTTTAGGTAGATGTATAGTTAAGAATCAAAAGTAGAAAATATTGGGAGTAGTAGACAAATATTTGGCCCATTAAACCTTATATGTTAGGTCTGACTTGGGGAGCACACTGAAATAACCTTTAAATTATAGGATGTCCGTTTGTTCTTTAAATGTCATCGGTTTGATTCCCAAATGACATGTTAGAGCCGATACACCCATTTTGCTCAAAAGTATGAATATTTTTCTTTCTTTCCTGACTCATGCAAGTCACTCATTTACCTACGTCACCACCACACAGACTTTTCTAGATCTGAAAGAGAACCGAGAGGTAATTCATTCCTTCATTATTATAAGTAATTCATTCCTTCATTATTGTATTTCCTTGGGAGAAAACCAGAATCCCGTAGCAGTGACTTACCTAAAGATAGTCACAGGTTAGCTGTGTCTGGGCGCCCCATCTTGCAATCTAGATCTTACTCTGACTCTCTGCGGCCTGCCCCGTCTTCCTCCTTTTCATGCCTTCTGTATACACCTGACAAAGCAATTGTCGGTAGTCACTGCTTTGCACATGCCATTTTCTTCAAAATCTCCCAGTGTGTATGGAGATACGGCTCAGTGGTTAAAAGCGCTTCTTCCTGCAGAAGACTTGGGTTTGTTTCCCAGCACCCACATGGCATGGTGGTGCACAATCATCAGGGACATTGGTTTTTTTTTTTTGTGGGGTGTCGGGGGTGGAGGGTCTGATACCTTCTTTTGGCCTCCCAGGGCACCAAGCACTTATGTGATACATATACAAGCACACATACAGGCAAAACAGTCAGATATATAAAATGAAATAAAATACATCTTAAAACAAATGGGCCACTGAACACAGACAACATCGTTGTCTAAGCCCAGTGTAAGTTCCCCTATCAGTCTCTACGTACTACTGTTTTCTCCTAAATCTGTCCACGTTCCAATCAATGTGCAATGGTTTCTGCTACAGCAGCCACTCTGAGCTTCCTTTGAAATACACCATTGCCTATACTGCACTGCTTTCTCTCGCTTTAAAGATCTTTCCCTACTCCTTAGGAGGAATTCAAAATGCAGCTCGAATGGCGTTTCCTTAGCACATTACCCGTGAACTTCTCCGTGCATTGATGTTGCTCTCGTTCCTTTAAATTGATTTAAAATTAATTTAAAACTTTCTTTCATGTTATTGTGTGAAATTTATCACAGCCAGAGCATTTGGAATTTGTAGTCTTCTTTCTATATTGTACGTCTTCAGGTCTTCAGCAGAGGACACTTTTTAATATGCCCATCTCCTGTACAGTCTATGTATAAGGAAGATGGGCTATGTTATCTTTTTCAAACTAAACACAGTGGGAAAATGTAAAACTCTGAGCAATAATGTATATTGTGCTAGGTACAGTATAAGTATCAATTTTCTCTGAGTTTGTGTTATGAAATTACTTGGAAAATATTCACTTTTGGAAAGCTCATCATAAAATCAATATTAGTATATAATTTTAGGTGATATGAGGTTCTAAAATATTCATATGAAGGATGAAAAGGGGTGTTAACACTCTTAGAATGATTTTAATGTAGTTTGACAGATGGGTTGTCTTGAATTGTCTCTCTCGGCCTTTTTGTGTCACGGGCTAAGTATACACGCATCTCAATGAGGAGAGCTACCAGCATCTCAGACAAGGTTGCTTATACCAGCCAGAGTTCATGGCTGTAGGAGACAGGTACAGGTTCTAATGTATTGTTGACTGCTTCTTTACTATATGTCCATCACATTATTTAGTTTTTTATTGCTTTGACAATGTACCCAAGACAATAAACTTATTTTTTTCTTTTTAAGAAAATTTATTATGAACAAAAAATTTCATAACTTACTCAGATTACATCTCAATTGTTATCTCCTCTCCCCCACTTCTCCTGCTCTATTCTCCTCCCCTACACCTCTGACAGAAAGGGACCACCTCCTTCACCCACATGACCACAGCCTCTCAGGTCTCATCTGGATAGCCTACTTCCCCTTTCTCTGTGTGTCCTCAGGCCTTCCCACCAAGGGGAAGTGATCTAATCAGGGGTACCAGAAAGAAACCCAGAAAGACATGCATGGTATATATTCACTTATAGGTGTATATTAGCCCAACCTAGATGTCCTCTGAGAGACTCAACCCAGCGGGGGAATTGGGACAGATGCTGGGACTTGCTGCTGGACTCCAGGTAGAGCGTTGAGAGTAATATGGAAGAATGGGGGTAATGAAGGGACCCAGAGGGTTCAGTAGCCCCACAAGGAGACCATCAAGTCCAGTGGATCTGGACCCAGTGGGCCCGACACAAAGTATTGCACCAACCAAGGACAATGTATGCAGCAAACCTAGACCCTCTGTTCAGAATAGTCAATGGATAGCTCATTCTCCATTGTTATGGGGAGAGCATGGACTGCCTTTAACAATAAACTTATAAGGAGAAAAGGTTTACTTTGGATCATAGTTTTTCAGAAATTTCAGTTTAATTTTCACTTTGCCCAGTTGATTTTGTGCCTGTGGCTAGCAGAGTGTGATTGAACAAAGCTGCTCACCTAGCAGTGGCCAGGGAGTGTGGGCAAAGGTAGCGGAGAAGGAAAAAGAAAGAGAACAGGGGAGAGAGTGCTAGCTCAGTATCTCCTCCTTCAAAGTCAAGTCCCTAGGGAGCTAAATCCCTTCTACTGAGCCCAACCCCTTACAGGCTCCACCCTCACCTCTCCCAGGCTGGGGCCAAGCCAGCAGAAGAACGTTGAGAGGACATTTATGCAAACTAGTACAGCCACTTTGGAAATCTATCTGGTGCTATCTCAGAAAAATGGGAATAGGGCTTCCTCAAGACCCAGCTATTCCACTCCTTGGAATATACCCAGAAGATGCTCCAGCACACAACAAGAAAATTTGCTCAACCATGTTCATAGCAGCCTTATTCATAATAGCCAGAACATGGAAACAGCCTAAGTGTCCCTCAGTAGAAGAGTGGATAAAGAAACTGTGGTACATATACACTATGGAATACTACTCAGCTATTAAAAACAAGGAATTCCCGAAATTTGTGAATAAATGGATTGAGCTAGAAATGATCATAATGAGTGAGTTAACCCAGAAGCAGAAAGAATCAAATGGTATATACTCACTTATATCTGCATACTAGCCCAAGGGACATGTCCCACGAAAGCCTTCACTTACCAGGAAACTGGGACAGAGGGGAGGGCATCCCATTGGGACTCTAAATGAGAGACGCATGGGAGAATAGCAAAATAAAAGGATCCAGAGGGTCCTAGAAATCTACAAGTAGAACAATATGATAGGCAGATTTGGGCCCAGGGGTCCCGCTCAAACTAAGGCAGCAGCCAAGGACAATACAGGAGGTAAACTTTAAACCCCTTCCCAGATCTAGCCAATGGTCAGAATATTCTCCACAGTTGAGGGGAGAGTGTGATATGACTTTCTCACATACTCTGGTGCCTCACATTTGACCATGTCCCCTGGAGGGGGAGACCTGGTGGCACTCAGAGGAAGGACAGCAGGTAGCCAAGAAGAGACTTAATACCCTATGAGAATATATAGGGGGAGGTAATCCCCCTCAGGAACAGTCATAGGGGAGGGGAATAATGGGAAAATGGGGGTGGGGAGGAATGGGAGGATACAAGGGATGGGATAAACATTGAGATGTAACAAGAATAAATTAATAAAAAAAAAGAGAGAGAAATACTAAAATGTTTGTCTTTTTCTCAGCTGCCAACCCTGCTTGCCTCAGGGTCACCACAAACACAAAGGCAGTTGATGCACACAGACTGCTTAAGCAGCTTCCTTAGTAGTGTAGGCAAGTCCCTTCAGTAAGCTCTCGTTTGTACATGGGGCCTAATACTCTACTCCTGGATCGAATCCTGAGTGAGGCTACTTTGGTACTGGAGAACCTTAATGGTGGGCTCTCCAAGCCTATCTTCTTACCTGATTAGACTTTAACACATTAGTAACCATCACCAGGACAAGGGAGTCACTGATAGCTAATCACATTGCACAGTAAATGTTTATTTCTTCCTGTAACCAAGTGTCTAGTGAACACATGACTTTATGTAGCTAAATCTTTGCCCGGAATTTAGAAGAAATATGGCTTATGATAAAGTATACTGGAAAAGCAGGAGAAAGGGATGGATTCAATGCTTTAACAGGAGTCTTGAAGAATGTTAGTTTTTCACTACAAGCCGAACTGAACAAGATCAGACCAGACCAGACCAGACCAAAACAAAACAAACAGACAGGGCAGGCAACAAGTCCCGCACATAGTTTAGTCACAGGGCTAAGATTTCAGGAAACTATACCCAAAGCATAGTTCTGTGAGTGAGTCACATGATAAATAACTTCTGAGTCAGGAGCTATTTTACGTTACACGGGGACTTCATTTGGGAACTAGAGGCATGCAAGAAGCCAGGGTGGAGAGATGCAGGCATATGGCCGTGCAGCTGAGCATCTTTACTATATTAGCATGCATTGTGCTCAGACTCTGCTGGTAAATGCAGTTCTTTCACCCATGTGAGCAATTTGTTTTCCATTTATCTCTAGCTATGTAAGGAATGTTACTGAGCATGCATCCAAGACTGTGAGATCAGTGCTGGCAAGATAGCTCACTGGGTAAATGCGCTTGCTGCTCAGGCCTGACAGTCTCAATTCAACCCCAGGCACCCATGCGAAGGTGGAAGGAAAGAAAGGACTCCACACAGTTGTCCTCTGCCTTCCACCTGTGAGCTGTGGCACACACCACACATCATGCAAATGCACACTCAATGACAATAACTAGAAATTGACAAGAGTTTGGACCACAGGAGAAGGACCATAAACTTGGAACGCGATGAAAAGGCTCCTTACTGGAGCTCTAATGGAAATGCGGCTATGTTTCCCACTGGAGTGACACTCATGGGACAGTGGGCAGGTGGCCAGCAAGTGCTGCTGGCAAAAGATGGTGTCCTGTTGCTGCAGGGGTCAGGGTACTGGGTTGGTAGGTTGTATTTTCTCCTCTTGGTACATTTTTGCTCAGCAGAGGTCCCAACTAGATCTGCCATGGCAAGCAGTTCGGCAGACCATGTAGGACTCCCACTTCTGTGACTATAGCCACTGTGTTTATAAAGTCACCGAGGGAGCAGCCAGACCAGCAGCATCTCCTGTCCTCCAGCTCTATTTCTTCACCTTCTGTGGTCTCTCAAAATTCTGTAGCACAGAGTCTGGAGGCTAAAAGGTGCTGGAGAACAGCACAGGTATCAGTTTCTCCTGGGGTCATAGTTCACCTTCCCAGGTTACAATTCATTTCTATTCCTGGATATTTTGGGTGTAGCTTTCCTTTCCAGATGCCTGTCCCATCTGGCAGCAGACATATGAGCACAGCTGTTCATAATCTTTTAGAAAGACCCATTCAATCATGCAAAATAAAATTTCTTAAAAGGCCCTCTCACTGGTATAAGTTCAAAGCCTACAGTGGCTTACTGAGGCTTTTTAGTGTCTCTTAGGTAAAAATTTCTCCCGGAGAAACCATGAAATGCAACCTAATAAAGTCCAAGTTTCCAGGCAAAGTAAACACATGCTTTGTTAGTTACACATTGTAAGTAATAAAAAGAGAGAAGAACTCTCCTACTCAGAACATTGTACTGCAAATATCGGAGACACACAACACTGCCACTCGCTGTGGTCCTTCATCTGGAAGGACACGTACCAGCTTACAACTGGCACTAGGCTAGTACCAGTGTCTCAAGAACGCTGTTGTATCCTTTGTCATCCACTTTTAAGTCAGCAATGCCTGGTCCCTTCAGAGGTTTTGGATCCCATGGTTCTACATACATTCTTAACTATTTTGCCGTAATTCACCTTCCATAATAATTCACCATCCCTTTGGGGGATGCCGTGTTAGATGTGAGGCATGTTGGTAAATCAAGCTTTTTAAGTGCCCCGATGATGGGAAAGTAGATTGGGTAATGGGAAACTAAATGTGTAATGGATTCAAATTTCTTATAGGGCCAAGTGATGCTCCATCTAGGCTGAGGTCAAGTGCAACCGACTGATAGTAAATTGTTGTCTGGTCCTTGTTGCAAGGCAGCAGGGCATTTGGGATAAAAGTAGCTAGATCTGTGTGGTAATCAGATTTCTTTCACCACCACAAAGTACGCAGAGCAATTAACTCACTAAGAACAAAAGTTCGTGTTGGTCATGGTCTGAGAGGGTCCAATCTAAGATCAAGAAGTCACATTTATTTGGATCTCTGGTAGTGACTTCATAAGCTGAGAAAACAAGGACAATTGAGAAGCTGGGGTTCCACTATCACCTCTACAAGCAAACATCCTGAAACCTAAGAGCCTTCCATGAACCCTACTTTTGCACCCCGTTAGTGCTATCCATGGGAAACAGGCTTTAACACAGACCTTTTGAGCACTCCTGTACATCCACAGCAATCTGCTCTGCTAAGAAGAATGCACCTGTTGTTCAGCCTGTGCCTTGCCTCCGCCCCTGCTATCATGACCACTCTACTTAATAGGTTCATTGTCACAGCATTGGGGGGTGGCACATGGCTGTGACACTACACAGACCATGTGGTTGTTGAGAGAGACCTAGGGAGTGGGTGCTTTTAAGAAACAAAGACCTGAACAGTGTGAGCTCGTTGTCGTCACAAGTTCACTCACACACCTTTCCCATATGCCTTCTTTTCTTTCACTGTCCAAGCTCAGTTTTAAATGCACTTTTTAAAAAAGGCCAAGCTGTTGGTTGCCACCTGAGACCTTCACAAATACACCTTACAGACTCCTTTTTCCCTGTATGCAGTAGTTGGTTGAATGTATGTCTTGCCTTCTTTGGTGTCTGCGACAACATTCTGACGCCACTTTCTTTTACAACTGCTCCTGTAGTGCTACAGGTGTATGTTTGTCTAAAACCCACGTATCACATTAACTCAACTGTGAACTAAGCCTAGGTAATTTCCTACTTCCTTGAATTTCACAGGGAAACACCCTTTAAACCAGATGTGCAAGTTGATAGAGAGGCATTCATGCAATAGAGGCAGGTGACATGGAATAGGGGCCACTTATTAGTCATCTATTTATGTTACATAAAATCCTGGGACATCTAGATCTGATTATGAGTATAATATTCTTGTTTTGCACTGTGAACACTGATCTTATAATAGTGTGGTACCACACTCCCTTCTCAATAGAAATCTCTTGACAGAGGCACTTGATGCCTTATGATTAAATGCATTTCAAAGCTATTATCTTTATTCTTCTTCTCTTTGTTCTGACACAATATACCTAGTAAAGGCAACTTGAAGATAGGAGGGTTTATTTTGGCTTGCACTTTGAGGGTACAGCTCATCATAGTTGGGGAGCCATGCTGCAGGGTTGTGCACACTGCACTGAAGGCTCAACCTGCGTTCTCGCTCTTGTTTAGTTCAGGGAACGGTGCCATTTATATTAGGGAGGGTCTTCCAAATTCTATCCAATCTAGACACTGTCACAGAGATACATAATCAGAGCTTTTTTTCCCCTAACGTGATTGTAGATCTCATTAATTTGACAATCAATACTAACCATTGCAGATACTAAAAACTATGCTCTTTCAAATGGAGAGTGGTCCTGTCCTGCCAAGACAAGCCTCTACTCTCTAGAGCTTGAGAGTCATCTGTCTACTGGGACTTTCCAGAAATCCCATGACAGACTTCTAGTTCATCAGACAAGTTGAGTGTTCAAGTTTGGCTAAGTGTTCATTCAAGGGGCAGTATGTTCAAGACTTTGTCACCAGTCAGAATGTGTCTATGTAGGTGATGAAAACTTTCACCAAGTGGAGCTTACTGTGAAGAAGTTGGCTCACTAGGGTGTAATATTGTGATATTGGGGGAGACATTGTGATCCCAGAGGATCCTTTCTTTCTCTTTTCCTTCCCAGCAGTCATGAGGTGAGAAGTCCATGCTACCGTGTGTCTCCATTTCATATTGCTTTGTCACAGAAGCAAAGGGAAGGAGTCAGCAGGCCATGGGTGCCATCTTCCAAAACTGAATCAAAGAAACCATTCCTTTTGTCAAGTGGATTCTCTAAGGTACTGTCCCAGTGTGGTAGAAAGCTGACAAATACACTTGGAGTTCAAGCTTACATGGTAACTTGGGCTCAATAAAATCTAGAGAGGCTCTCCAGGTTCTGCATTGCTTTCTTGTTTGGCAGAGATAAGTGATTCGAGAACTTATCATTTACCAAGAGGCTTCTGGCCCCTAAGGATGTTTGTATCCTAAAACCTTTCCTGATGGATCAACTACAAATGCCATGCCATTTATTGTTTATTCAGCTGTGCACATTCTTTTCCCCAGATATCTGGAGAACTTGCCATTTCTTATGACCCAGGGCAAATTAGCCTGATGTTATCAGTATAGTTAGCCAATGTGATGCCAAGAAAATCAAGGTCCTTATGGACCATTCTACAACAAAAGACAGCGGAGTTTACACTGCCCTGGAGTGAGAGAGTCTTCTGTGTGAAAGTGATTTGGGTACCATCTTTTTTATTGAAGGAGAACTCCTAGATGCCAGATGTCACAGGCTGTGTGGGTTTGTTATGGAAGCTCACCTTGCCTGAGAAGATGTTACTTGGCAGATCACAGCAGCCATTGACTGAGGGTGCAGTGAGGAACATAACTCTGGAATCAAAGGGGGTCTTTGAGGAAGAACCTAAAACTTCTGCACATGGCATTGCTTCCGACTTAGCATCTGGGATAAGATTTGAATCAGTTCCAAGGCATTCTATGTCAATTTACTATCATAATGACCTTGATATCACATCTAACAAGACCAATATAAAGCCCTGGCCTCTTCTAAGTGTATTTATCTCAGTTATAAACTCAAATATAGAGAAGATAAGAAAGAGGATCTCTCACAGGGTCCTGGAAACCTACAAGAAGAACTTTATGACATGCAGATCTGGGTCCTGGGGTCCTCCTCAAACTAAGGCATCAGCCAAGGAGAATATAGGCATTAAACTTCGAACCCCTACCAAGACCTAGCCAACGAACATGATATTCTCCACCATTGAGTGGAGAGTGAGATCTGACTCTCACACGAACTCTTGTGCCCCTTTTCTGACCACGTCCCCTGGATGGGGAGGCCTGGTGGCACTCAGAGGTTACCAAGTTACCAAGAAGAGACTCGATATTCTAAGAGCATAGATAGGGGGAGGAGGTCTCTCTCAATCACAGACATAGGGGAGGGGAGAAGGGGGGAAGTGGGAGGGAGGGAAGAATGGGAGGAAACAGGGGAAGGGCTAACAATCGAGATGTAATATGAATAAAATAATAAAATAAAAAAAAAGAAAGAGGGTCTTCAAACCCTTTGAATTCATTGAAAAAACAGATTTAGGCATGAGAGTTCAAGTACCCCAAGAACCTTTAATATATCTAAGTATTGTTGTGGAATTATTAATATTTAATATCGACTCATATAATTATTAAGGCAGCAGTTATTCCTTAACTCACTATTATATAAATCAAAGACACAGAAGCCTATTAGAGGCAGATATTAACCCTCTATCTAGCTTGTCTACTCCCCAGCCCAAATCCCCATAAATTCTTGCACATATCCCATTTGGACTGCTTCTGTTTCATCATGCCATTCCTCAGAGTAAGATGCTCTTGGCCACGTGCTCCTTGTTACACTGACCCATAACAACCTGTTCCTTTCTCCCCACATTTCTTCCTGCTACATCTTATGTTCCCTCTCTCTTCTCTTGCCTTGTGCTCTCTCTGACTCCAAGCCTGGGAACCTTGCCTCCACCTATCTCACTTCTTCCCAACCCAGGTGTAGGCAACCTTATTTGCCAATCAGGGATAATTTGGGAGGCAAGGTTTATACCAAGTCATTTTGGCTGTGTAAGAATTATTTGCTTGGAAGGATCTTGGAAGGAAAGCAATTAACATTTCAAAACATAGTAGCTCCAGATCGATCCTAACAAAACATCATCACATCAGGAGGATTCTGATGGCACTTTGAGTGTATCAGTGTCAGTTCATACCTTCCACCTTACAGAAAATTCTGTATATTTTCACATCATGTGGCCTCATTAACTATGATGAAAAACATCTTTTTGAGAGATTGGGTCTAATACTTGGTACCTACTATTGTAGTTGCTAGGTAGAGTCTTGTTCAAGGTGATATGACCTTCCTTCTCGTCAAGGAAGGGACGTTTTATGTAAACCAATATCAGCCAGCAACACTGTTGCATGAACAGCTGTTACCGTTCTACCTGGGCAGCTGAGGTCACCATCTGCTGTCTCTCGCTCTCAAGGTTTCGAAACACAAATTGAACAATACTCTGGTCAGCTGTCAGTTATCACACTCTTGGGTACAAATGATTGAGTAGCTGTTGCTATACATCCCTTTGGGTCCACTCCTGCTTCCTGGCCCATTATGGTCATCACATTCCTCCAGTTACAGAAAGCCAAGTGCACACATGGTGTCCACTCTTCTGGAATCCACTATTTCTACTAATACAAAAGGCTCAGAGAAAGGAGTGTTCTTGGCTCATCCTGGTAACCGCAGCATGGTGACAGGTTCTTGGGTTGTTGCACTGTAAGTCCGCTTTAATGTCTTTCAATTTGAGGCCTTCTGTAGGCCACCATCATTTGCAAGTTTTAAGAGAAAATATCACCAAAGGGACTAGCTTCAGGGATCCTTGCAACTAACTTCTTGAGCGTGCATAAGCATCATCATGCCAATGAATTGTGTACTGTAGCATTCTGCACTATCCATTTTTCATTCCATTTAACTCCTTTGAAGTTATTTTCTCAATATGCTCATCTTCTTTTTGCTGATGCATACTAGCAATATCTTATAGTTCTTGAAGCAGACAGGCTGTTTTATCACAAGGTGTTTTTCTTGGCCTGTGCTGATACTTGTTTTTTAACTACAGGATATTTTTACCACGTTATGTGGTGTGTGTGTGTGTGTGTACTGTGCACGTGACTGTGGGTACACATGTGTCATAGCAGGTGCCTATAACTCAGAGGACAACATTGGCTATTGGTCTTTGCCTTCCAGCTTGTTTGACATAGTGTTTTCTTGCTGTGTATGCCAGGGTAGCTGGCTCAGGAGCATCCAACAATTTTCTTGTCTCTGCCTCCCATGCTTTGGGCATGCTGGATTACAGATGCTATGTATCTGGTCTTTATATGGGTTTGTAGGATTTGAACTCAGGTCCTAACACTTGCATGGCAAGTGCATTTTATCTAATGAGCCATGTTGCCAGCCCAAACTACAGATTCTTAAGGAAAATAAACATTGTATAAATTGCCTCCTTCTATTTTGGGGGTGGTTTCTGTGTCAGGCGAAGCTGATTTTTGGGAATAGCTGCTTTTGCTAGGGTTGAAGTTTAAGATCCACAGACTTGTTGAGCTAAGTGATCAATATTCCAAGTTTCAGAGTCCTACTTGCTTTTGATCTTGGCTTTGACCTTGGTATAGCGGAGCTATTGATGCTGTGCTTCTGGCCCTGTCACAATTAGTTTGATTATGACCCTGATTTTCCAGCACAATCTCTTCTGTCACTTCAGGAGTTAGGAAGCTGGACTTGAAAGCTGTCATGCTCAAACAGTGCACCATGCATTGGAGTAGGCTGTACTGGCCTGGGAAATGGAGCCTGCAAGGGTCTTTTGAAAGAGAGCAAAGGAGGATGAGGAATGAATGTGAGAGCCAGCCAGCCAGCTAGCCAGCTAGATAGAGCAGACTTGGTGGGACCAGGAAAGGGTACAGCAGTGGCTTCTGGGAATTTGTCCCAGCTGCTGCCAGGACAGCCTGCTGCTGCTGGCTCTGCCCTGTGGTTCACAGTACAGGTGGGACCCTGAGATGTAGACAATTGTTGATGACTAAGGCAGAGCTTAACCCAGTGTCTTACCTCTTCTGCCAAAGCTGGTATGTGGGGAAATATTTAGGGAAGACCAGTTCAAGAGACTGAATGACAGTGGAGGCCACCACATGTACGTGTTGCAGAATAAACAACACACCTGTGTTAGGTGGATGGAAAGTAGAAATTGGAGAATGGTTTATAAGTTTTACAAATCACTTTCATTAGTAGAGGGTTATCGGAAATGTTTGTCTATTGTCATAACTACAGATTACCAGTTATTAAACCTTTAATAAGTTTTGGGGTTGGGACACTGAGGTTTAGCAGATCATAAGCAGAAAAATATGGCAAGACTGCTAGGCAGTAAATATTTAGATGACTACAGAAAACATGACTGATACACATTCTAGAAATATTCTTGTCAGGAATTCAGTAGATGGGGCTGTTGGACTAGGTGGAACACTGATGGGTGGTATGAACTGATAATGTTCTTCTTGGGCCCCTTTCAATTTTGAAAAATGTTTATCATTCCATCCCAAGTTAAATGATGTCTGTTAGTGTCTTTGGTTAACATAGGTGACACTTTTTAATTCTTTCTGGTCTTTTCTGCTATAGAACAAATCTATACTACTGTCCATAGAGCAGTTTCAAAGGATTTAGTCTTATACTTTGACAGGCTAGTGCTTGTACAGCCTTTCAGTTTAGTGCATGCCAGTGGCGTAATAAAGCAGACAAGATCCAGAGTTCTGTTCATGTATCAGTCAACATAACCCACCATGTGCCGGCTACATGCTCAGTGCTGAGAAAGAGAAAGCAGCGTGACTCCCCTTGGCCCAGGAAGCCATTCACTCTCAGGCGGGACCGTGGTGTAGCTTTGGGAAAGTACTCTGAATGATTTAGGCTGATGTGGGGGCTGAACAAAGCTCTTCCAACCAATAATGAAACATGAAGACTGACTAATAGTGTTTCAGGCTCATCAAAGCCTCAGGGCAGGAAGAAGCACTGCTTATTTGAAGGCATATAAACTCAGTTGGGTCCAGACATAGAAATAATGGAAAGAAAGGGGCAGAAGTGGACTAGGAAATGAGGTTTTAGTATATTAGCTTACTTCTGGGTCTGCTTATGCATTTTGGATATTATTTGCTTAAAAATAATCAACACCTGAAAGTATTACTTTCAGCTAGATAGGTGTTTATTATGTTTATTAAGATCAACTATTGACTTAGAATCCAACCAAAAGATATGACATGTTTTCCTATTGTGGTAACACTGCTGGAGTAAGCCTTGGGAAAGATCCTGTAGAACACAAATATTTGTCCTTGCAACATTCATTTCTTCCAAAAATATTTAACAAGGTATGTTTTGAGGGTTACAAAGATAAGCATGTCCCCTACCCTGACTTCAAGGAGGTCGATCTACCGAGGGAGTAAGAGATATGGAAGCAATAAGAATTCTAGAGTGATGGAGATAGAATCATGCAGAGGTGGTTATGAGATATCAGGAACAGTAACAACCTATACAATACTTATCAGACACTCACATTTCCTTATACACATTCTATGCTGCAAGCACTGCTACCTTCATTTGTGAGATAGGGAAACTAGGACTCACAGGAAGCGAAATCAATTGCAGGATTTGAAAGCTGAAGGTGTAGAGTTCTTACTGATGTCAAGTGTCAGGTTTTTAACTACCATAGTGTATTGTACTGTTTCCTCATAACATGTGGATGCCCAAGGCAAGGCAGCTGAGGTGAGGAACAGTGACTTCCTTAGCTGTGTTTAGGGAAAGTGACTACTGGGAAGGCAAACGGAGGCTTTTTGAATGCATTTGTAATAGCACATGTCAGCCCGGGAGATAGGAACCCAAATGATGCTGGCTTGCTATGGCAAGTCTGGGTTGCTGAAAGTAAGTTGAGAAGCAGGAGGAACTGGCTGTATCTAGAGAAGACATAGGCTCACAGAATTCCCCAAACACCACTGACTATATAAGAAACAGAACATGTGGATTCTGCTTCGCATTTGAACCATACCAACAGCCAGTGGGACCTTCATTGAGTCAACAAGTTGGAGACCATAGTCAGAGCCCTCAACAGATGAATCGGAGAAGATGGCTCAGCCAGTATGAGCACTTGCTGCACAAACTTGCTGAGCTCAGTTCACTTTACCATCATGTACATAAAAATCCAGGCATTGTAGTGCCGATAAGGCCACCACACTGGAGTGACAGAGGGGTAGAGACCAGATAATTGCTGTGACTTTCTGGTTTTGAGCCTAGCTCCAGGTTCAGTGGGAGGCCCTCTTTTAAGCATATGAGGTAATAATAAGTGATAGAGCAGACAGCTCAATGTCCTTTGCTGACCTCTACCATATGCATAAAAATATTTGCGCCCACCAGCACACATGTATTACATACGAACACCTTCAACTTACACACAGGCTGGAAAAAATGATTTAGAAATATCAGCCTAAGGATAGTGTTGAAGCAAAGAGAGTGACAGAGATTCCCCAGGCAGAGTCATTGGCATAGTTTGTATCATAGTCTGGGAGTCACGAAAAAGTCCTCAGAGAAGGAAGAGAACGTGACATTCTGAAAACAGCATAAGAAAATAGGGGAAACAGCAAGAGGTGTGTTCTGGAAATGTTTGGGTTCGGCTTGGTTGGACAGTGGTGGAGCTGATGCAGTTGATTGAGCTGGGAGGCGATTGCAGTCTTGTGAGCCCCGAGGCCAGGCAGTAAGGAGCTTAGCAAGATGCTGGTGGTGAAAGCTTATTGATGCTGTAAATGGTCTTTTCAGCATGTGTTGAGTGGATTAGAGGAGAGAATTATGCATGTAAATGAAATACTACTCAGCCTTACACAGGAAACGCATTCTGGCTCACGGTTCATAAACAACCTTGTGGACATTAAACTAAGTGAAACAGGCCAGGGAGAAGGATAAATGCTGTGTGACGTGATACATGCCATTATCATGTACATGTATGTACATGAGGGCTATAGGGAGAGGGTAAAGCAGAGCTGTTAAATGCATAGAGTCTCCATTATTGAAGACGCATGCTTTCTGTCATCTGAGGTTGTAGTAGCCACTTTGCTCATTGCTGTGAACAAGTCCCTATAAGAAATGCCTTGAAGGAGCAAGAGTTTATTTCGATGGGCAGTTTAGGAATACTGTGGTGATCTAGACCATTATGATGGGGAAGGCACGGCCACAAGAGCATAGGTTGTTACCCATTGTGTGATTACATTGGGAAATAGACAGCAGACAGGGAGTGGAGCCTGGCTATAACCCCTTATGGCCTACCCCAGTGATTTTCTTCCTCCATTCTAGAGACACCACCAGTATTCCATCGCCAGAGCTCATGAGGAACACTTCACGTTCAAACCACACTGGTGCTACAGTTTGGATCTTGAAGTCTTCCAAAGACCTAATGTTCAAGTTTTAGTCCCCAGCTCACTGCCATTAGGACAAAATAGAAATGTGAGGGGCGGAGACTTAGTAGGAAATTCTCGTCATTAGAGGCTGGCCTTGAGAGGGGAGGGACACAGGGGTCCAGGCTGCTCCTCTTCTTTCTTTTGTATGTCAGCTATATATGAACCGCCACCATGGGGTGCTGTCTGGTCATAGGCCCTTAAACAACATGAGCAAGTGGTCACACATGGAAACATCCATGACTAGGTGCCAAAATAATCTCCTTTTGTGTTCTGACTACTAAAGCTGTTTGCTATTGTCCTGTGACGCTGAGAAACACAGGTAGAGGGTGAGTGCAGTTGTATAACTGGAACGTAGTTAATGCCACCGACTGCACACTTAAAAATGATGAAGTCGGGGGCTGGAGAGATGCTCAGTGGCTAAGGATACATGCTACTCTTGAAGGATATCCATGCTGGGCAGGTCACAACTACTTGCAACTCCAGGATTAAGGTTCTAATGCCTCTTTCTGGCTTCCTTTGGCATCCGTTTTCATGTATCTGCCTACCCACAGGCAGAAACACACATATATGCATAATTAAAAATAAGATAAATTAAAAAAAAAAAAGAGGTTAAGGCTGGGTGTGGGGAGATAACTAACTAGGTAAAGTACTTGTCATGGAAAGGGAAAGACCTGAATTTGATTCTCTAAATCTACATGGGGTAGGGGTGGGAGTTGGAGGATGGAGCCTACTTTGGTGCACACTTGTAGTCCCAGGCTGGGGTGGTAAATTCAGGCAAGTGATAGGCTCTCTGGCCATCTAGCCTAGGCTAACTTATGTGCTCCAGCCCACAAAAAAGCTTAACAAAAAATGAAAAAGCACAACACAAGGTGGGCAGCATTTTGAGGCATGGCAACCAAGGTTGAGCTCCAGCTTCTACATGCATACACGCACAGGTGCATTTGCACACACACACACACACACACACACACACAGACACACACACAGACACACACACACTCATCGATGACAAAGGAAGAAGAGAAAAGAAAAGAAGACTTATGTTTGGAGGCTTTTTCTTTCCAATAGTCCAGGTGAGAGTTCATGTTATGGAACTGCAATGGGAACCACATGAAGAGCCTGTGCTTGTGTGTCAGTCAGAACTGGTCCAGTGTGGCTTAGGTCATATGGTTCAATCAAAAGGTGAGGCAAGACAACCCTTTAATGAAGTCTAAGAAAAAGTATGGTTTTTGTCATTTAAGTTAAATTGCAAAATATTTCCTGGGGCACTTGCTCTCAAACTAATAACCCAAATAGCAAATATTTTCCATTTTCCATCATCTTAGGTCAATTTGAAAACAGCTTTCTATTTTTTATTGGAGAAACTCAGCTTGTCTTCACTGGGCTCTGTGTGTAGCTGAGTTGCCAAAACCCCTAAAAGGCCCATTTGTCTTTTGTGTGTCAAACAGGGGAAAGTTCCCATTTCCCCATTTCATTCTGAAAGCTTTCAAAAAGTTTGGGCAGCACCCCTCACTGTCCCCATAACTCACTTCATCATTTCAGCTCTAGTTCCTGCACTTGGCAGATATCAGGCGCCAGTGTTTCTCTTCCCAAGTGCTCAGTGTCCTGGAGGACTTTCGTACCAAGACTTGCTGCGCTGCCTCTGAGTGGAATTTTTAACTTTTCAACAAAGTGACAAAATGGAAAGATAAGGCTTTATTATCACTAATAATTGACTGGGCATTAAAAAATAACCAAAGGCATGTGCGCGTTCGCACACAAACACACACACACACACACACACACACACACACACACACACACACACGCAGAATTTGATGTGTGTAAGAGTCACCCCAGGAAAAAGTTAATCAATTGCCAACCGTGTGTTATGACCTCAATTCAGGGAATCTTGGATAGGATTTTGGATTTTTTTTAATTAAAAAAACATAAGTT
Organism: Acomys russatus; assembly: GCF_903995435.1. NCBI lineage: Eukaryota > Metazoa > Chordata > Mammalia > Rodentia > Muridae > Acomys > Acomys russatus. Next base: position 5,868,913 of record NC_067156.1, read on the forward strand.
TAACAAGTGTTTAAATTCTCTAAGGACCAGTCAATCTAATAATATTGTCAATTTAAGCTGATAGATACTCCAGCAAGCAAGTGCATTTCCACATATATTTCTGAATATATTTCTAAACTTGGGAAATATTCTGAGTAAATAAATGAGCCAACTGAGGTAACATGTAGTCGGCCATGGGTCTCTAGGTGTACAAAGCCAAGTCTGTTTTTGTTTTGACCAGTTCTCTAAGTGGTGAAGTTGAAAGTAAAGTGACAGAGATAGTGGAATGTTACTGGGAATCAGTGAAATTGGCAGAATGGCAGCGGGTCTCAGGGGGTCCATAGAACAGGGCCTTCATGAGCTGAAATTTCACTCAGCAGGAAAGTTGGCCATTTTCAGAGTATAGGAAAGAATAGATGTGTTGAAGGACAGTTGTAGAAAAGCAATCTGAAGGCCTAGGGAGACGGCTTGAGGGTAAGCACCAATACAACTTTGGTTCCCAATGCTCAAGTTGGGTAGCTTATGACCACCTAAAACTTCATCCCTAGGGGATCTGCAGCCCTCATATGACCTCTGTATGGACTTCCATATAGTTGCAAACACTAAAAAGCACACACACACACACACACACACACACAGAGAGAGAGAGAGAGAGAGAGTGAGAGAGAGAGATAGAGAGAGAGAGAGAGAGAGAGAGAGAGAGAGAGAGAGAGAGAGAGAGAGAGAGAGAGAGAGAGAGAGAGAGAGAGAGAGAGAATAAAATGGAAAAACAATCTGGGTTGAGCAGTAAAAACCAGTGCCTGTTCTGAGGACCTAAGGTCTCTTAAGTATTAAAGTATTAGACAATGCCTTATTTCTGCTGAGGGAACTGCAAGGAGTGTTGGCATCAGGGGCACCCAGCCCCTAAGACAGAATGAAGCCATAGAAATATATTGGACTTCTCCAAACATTTCTGTTATTGGTCCAAACAGACTCCTTCAAATGTCAGGAGTCTGTCTGGAAAGCCCACTCAGAATGGCACCAAGGAGTGAGTAGCATCCCGAGGGAGGATACGTCCACTCAGAGCCAGGCAGCCTCGCTGCGCAATATAAATACCACCACAAAGAAGCATGCTCAGTAACCACTTCTCTTTTGCAAGCTTGGTGGGTGAAGAAAGAGCACATGGTGAAAAGTGAGGCATCGAGGGGCCAGGCAGCTGGAGCGATCGGCTGAGTGGAGAGTGAGGGATATTCAGCCAGCCTTGCCTATCTGTCTCGGTTATTTTCAAATGGATTCAGGGGTAACAAATTTGGTATTGTTGATGAATAGGTTCCAGGCTTAACATGTTGGCAAGTAACAAATATTAAGTCAAATGCATTGTAGGCCAAGCCAAATATGTCTGTTTCTAAATCTGGCCTGTGGACTGCTGTGTGTGGTCTTTGATATCAGAGACTTTAGTTTGGTTCTGGTTCTGGGCTGCTGATTAAGTCTCTGACATTCAGAATCCTCATTTTTACAATGGTGGGTCGAGGAGGACAAGGCCTCTTTTCTATAGAGTTAGGCATGCTATTCATGTCACTGAACACACGTGCCTAAGTTATTTTTCTTGTCTGTTACTTAGAATCCAGTAAATGGTTCTTTTACAGATCAAATTTTGTTGGTTGGTATTTTCTGTTTGTTTGTTTTAAATTTTTTTTTGATGAGTGAAGTGACCCTTGCAATGACAAAAGAAAGTCACCTTTGGGGAAAAATAGATGAAAGTTTTCGTTTCTTGCCATGATGGTGCCAACACAGAAGTCACAATACCAGCATGGGGACAGTTGCATGTTTGGAGTGATGGAGTCTGTTTGTCTACTACTTCTAGCTTTGGATATTATGGGGTGGAGGGAAGTATTAGAGTTGTGGGTAGACTGAGGCAATGCATGGGGTTTACAGATGAGTGATTTATTTGCTTTTACAATGATGGACAGCATGCCTATTGGGACACTTCCTACTGTCATTCTGACTGTCCTTTGAGCCTCCTTCCCACTTCCACTTCCCCAGGCTATTTCCACCAAGGAAAAGCAATCATATGGCACTTTGACTATCCACAGCCTCCATTCTTTCCATCTCCTTTGCTGATGCAAGTAAAATCGACCTGCTTTCTGCTGGTGCTGAGGATTATCCATGTAAGAATTCAACAGAGAAATGGCAGCAAACCACTTACAGGGTGTCATGGCAGCTCCTATAGAGTCTAGACTGGTTATGGACAATCATGAAAATGTATTCATTATTGAGAGAGAGAGAGAAAGAAAGAGAGAGAGAGAGAGAGAGAGAGAGAGAGAGAGAGAGAGAGAGCTGCACGCATAGCCTCATGTGTGAGCTGACATTACCTGTTTCTTTTGCTCACTTATTTTCTGTTTACTGATAGTCTCTTGTTGAACAGAGCTAGTCTAGCAAGTCTGCTTGTCCCGAGGATCTGCTGTCTCCACCGCCTGAGTGCTGCGGTTGCAGGTGGGCCACCAAGCCTGCCATCTTCCATGAAGGTGCTGCTGATCTGTATCCTGGTCCCAACCCTTGTGTGCCAAGGGCGTCATCCACTGAGCCATCTCTCTGGATCCAGTTCATGGGTTTAAAGCACCTGTGGGTTTCTGAAGGTTAAGTGATATTTCTTTGCGATGAGTAGAACTTCCCCTTTGGCTTAAGGTGTCACAAGTTTTAAAATCTTGATGCTTGTTTGATACAGCCACTAAGTCCACTTTTAAGTTGGTCTAGTTTAAATCATTCATGTAATAAACTTAAAAGGCCAAGAAAGCATGATCTCTCTCTTTAGTTCCTCTGGCTTAATTTTTCTCTCCAGACTTACATACAAGTCTAGAGAGCCTGAAAACCGTAAGTGGATATTTACATTAAGAGAGATACCCTTAACCTTAGCATTGCAGTGTTTGTGACAGTGGCTGGCCATCCCTGCTCTGCTGGACATGGTACAGAGTGCATCAAATGTATATTCATCTTTCTGACTTGGGAAAAACACATTCAATAGATTTTGGAAAAGCTTAAGATATGTTCCAATGATAAAAGAGGTTTAAACCTTAAAATATATATATTTATTTCTTTTTAGGCCTGCATGTATGTGTACTCTGTGTGTGTGAAATTCATAAAGAGGATGAAAGTGGGTGTTGGATCGTTTGAAACTGTAGTTACAGGTAGTTGTGTGTTATCATGTGTGTGCTGGTATTCAAACCCAGGTCCTCTACAAGAGCAGCAAGCTCTCTTAGCTGCTGAGCCACCTCCTTGCTAGCCCTGACAACAGAAATTGTATATCCGTAAGAGGTAGCACAAACAACAAGCAAGCAAATTATAAAGAAAAAAAGAGGAAGAAACGTCTGCATTGACTCAGGAACGTCTGATGGGTACCTCTTGAAGCATGAAACATGTTGCCTTTTCCCACAGATCTGTCTATGAAGATGTGAGAATGTAAAATGATCTAAAGAGATTCCTTGGAGAGTTATGGTGACAGCAGTGTATAGCTGTCATATGGGTAGCTTCATAGAGAGGAGAGCATTGTGCATGCCTGTGACCCTTGAGGTGAGGCTTAGAGATGGGGGAGGGGGAATGGAGTATATGGGTTTGATTGATCAGTGGGCTCCTGGGAAGAAGCGAGAGGCCAGAGAGTGACTCAGCGCTTCTGAGGACCCAGTGATGGGAGGTGATGCTCTCTTCAAGTCCCAATGGATTCCATTTTCTTCAGGTTGCCTTTTTCACAGGGATAAGCCCTCACATTCTAGGGCAGGCTTGCACAAACCTTTGCTCAAACTCTCCTCTTTTCTGCAGTCTTCTTGGTTTATCTGCTGTCTACACTGGGTCTGGGGACTAACTCAGGACACACAATCATTGCCTCATTTCTGACAGGAGGCTGTGGTTTCATTGTGATTCACTCTGAGCCATAAGCATCCTCAGTATTATAATGTATATTATAATGTATATTATAATACTGTCATGTGCTGTTTTGAGTTTGCTGAGAAGCTTGCTTTGGAAGTGTGGGCTTGCCTCCAGTTTCAGACCCAAGTGGTAGTGCCCCCCAAAGGCCCCTTGTCTGGGGATGGGCTGCCCACTGCCTACTCTATCTATGCCAGGCAAGGAAGAGAAGATCAAACAGTCCTAACGTAAAATAGCATGCCTTCAGGAAGAGAGTAGAAGGTTCACCACTCCTACAGACGCCGCTGTTGCTTATCCATCCCTGACACAAAAGTGCCTGCGGTGGGAGCAAGAAGCCAGAAGGTCAGTCATGGAGCGAATGGGGCAACTGGGAACTCCAACTGACTGCCTCAGCTTCCCCACGCAGGCCCTAGGGGATGCTGTGAGCACCCAATTTGTTGATGTTATCGCTCTGTATTGCTATTTGTTTTGTTATGCTCCTGGTAGAACATTTGCTCTGACCAAGACTGTCTGGGCCAAGAATTCCAGCCGGCTGCCTTACAGGGACTTCTCAGCTGGTTTCTGCTGGATATTCTGAGCACCCAATTTAATGTTTTGTTCCTCCCCCTCTCCTCTCTCTTTCCCCCTCCTCTCTTTTATTTTGGCTTGCTATATACTTAATAAACTCACTTCTGCTACACCAAAAATGTGGCTATTGTAGATGTTTTTTAGGTCACACAAGACAATGAACTGTTTGCTGATGTGGGGACCATCAGCCTGAACTTTCTTATTCGCTGTCCCCTTTGACCTTGAGTATACATATTTAGAATTTCTCATGGAAAAAAACCCCTAAAAATCTTTTTATTAGACTAAATTGGCTCCATGTTTCCTGAGCAAGTGCGATTTAAAAAATGCAGGAGATGCTAACGGTTCAGTTCTTTCTAAGTCATGGAAACTGCCAGCTTAACTCAGAAGTAATAAATGCATAAGCTGGCCTGAAATGCAATACCTAGCTAGCTAAATACATGACTGTTTACACTTATATCCAAAATATTCTCTTCTGGGTGTGCTGACTCATGCCTTTATTCCCAGCACTTGGGAGGCAGAGGCAGGCCAATCTCTGTGAGTCTGAGGCCGACTTGATCTACGTATTGAGTCAGGATGGGCAGCATTACATAGTGAAATCATGTCTCAAATGTACTTTAAGATTATACTGTGTATCTTTTCATTTTTAGCTATTCTGCATATCAAGGAAAGAAGGAATGAAAAATTCTATCTAAAAACAGTTTGCCAGTGGAGCTTGCTGGCTCCCTACCCAGTTATCATCTGTGTCTCTTCTGGCAGCTCACCTAACCACACTATACATTAAATTTCTTTTATTATATGTGGGAAGAAAGGGAGCTGCTTATACTAACACAGAAGCTAGATTGGCTGGAGGGACCAAACCAGTGATGTATGGGAAGTTTTTTAGAACATGCTGGATGCACAGTAAATACAGAGACATGTGCTGTATAGTGATATTGTTAATCATTATAGTTGATGATGCCTTGTCCTAAAGGTAGGATTAAAGCAAGTTCACTTTGGTCTGAGGTCCCCAGGTGGGTAAAGTCTGCCGATTAGTGTTTTTTGAAATAGTAGAACATGCTGAGGATGCTGGCTGTGGGCAAGGTGTCTGCTACTCCACACACCAGGGAGGTCCAGGACTGAAGATGCCTCAAGACACCAGTGAGAGGTCAAAGCAGGGACAGGCTTACTCCCCCCAGCCTATTTGTCCCCAGTTCTGCCAATTCCCCCAGATATGCATCAAAGCTGCTCTGACATTTAAAATTCTGTTCATCTGCTTATAGATGGCTTTCTGCTAAATACTATGCATTTTAAAGGATAGCACCTCTTTGAAGAGTAAGTTCTCACAAAATGCAAGATTTTCCCCCTCACCCTAATTATGAAGGGTAGCCAAGTAGCCCTTGAATTGCTGGAGAACATTTTATAGACCGTGAAGTTAGAGAAGACCGCACTGGCCCCACATTTCTGTGGACTTAATGGCTATTTCTGAACACATACGGGGAAATAAGAAAATTACGTGTTTTGTGCATATACATCCAGTTACAGGTTGTGCAGTCCCTAGGGCAACCATACCAGTTGTGCCTATGCATTGGTGGTTTCCACGTTATGTACCTGTGGTTTTAGACTCATTGCCAACTTGATGTCTTAATAGGAATTCCAGACATGAATAGCGAAATGAGGAGCCCGTACCCCAAGCTATGGGGCATGAAAGCAAATAGGCACTAGAGGGTTCATCAGAGGGTGTGTAACCACACCTCACACACACAGACACTACAGTGGGAAAGCTGGATAGCTACAAGTTGAGCCTATATTCGTTCTCTTGCCATTGCAGACATGAAATCGTGTGTGTCTAATGGTGCACCCACATGGACTTACGCACACGAGCTGATTCAATGACCATGAACTTGAGTTTGCTCACAAAGGAGGACAGTGGAGGGCAGAGGAATGAAACAGATTCCTAAATATAACAACCGATCTAGGACAGCGACTAGCTACTTTGGCTTGGCAATGAAGCCGTACAAAGGGGAGAGTATACAGCAGGTTGTTATTCAGTGAGAAAAAGTCAAATGTGGTCTGCTGAATGCACAGCTGTGCAGGGTGTCAGCTAGAGCATCTGCTCAAGAAAGGAACAACGCATGACCCGTAGCTATGTAGGCAGAAGGAGTCAGAGAAGGAATAAGTGAAGCTGTCCCCTCTTATCCATGACAGGTGTGCCTCACGCTCCCCAGTAGATGCCAAAAGGCACCGGAAATACCTCACTCCATATAGGATACTGTCTTCCTATTCATACCAATGAAAAAGTTTAATTTAGGAATTATACACATTAAGAGATTAATAACAACTAATAGAACAGATGTGGCAATATATCATAACAAAAGCTATGTCAGTGTTTTATCACCTTGTTGGAATGCACTCACCTTTCTTATAATTCTGTAAATTGATGAAATGCCTGCCTGATGATGAGATGAAGTGAGGTCAATGATACAGACATTGTGATGTAGAGTCAGAGCACTACATAAAGGCACTTAAACTCCAAGGCTGCAACCCCATGAAACTCAAATCGAAAACTGTCATGGCTACCATTAGGCAGGTAGCATATAAACAACGTGAATACACTAGTAACAGGGCGGAGTCACGTTTCAGGTGAAGTAGGGAGAAGTGAGACATTTCATCTTAGGATGGTGAACAGTGTAAAACATATCAGTTGCCTGTTTCTGAAAGCTTCCGTTTGGTATTTTCACACTGTGGTTGAAGAGGGTAGGTAGCTGGAACTGCAAAAAGTGAAAGCACAAGTAAGGTGGCACCATCTCATAGCAAAAGTTACAGAGCGACTGTTGGAGAGGACACTGTGCACCGTCCTGCTTTCTCACGTCACCAAATGCATTTGCTTATATATAAATAAGGCATATGAATGTCTCCTCCCCCCAGTGTGCGAGAAGTGATAATGCGAGAAACAGTATTTTCATTTCTTCCTTTCCAGAGCTGAGGAGGTGAGGGGCTCTTCCATGTTGCCTTTATCATGGTCTCATACCTTCCATTTAGGAATGCCTTTGAGAAACAGCCTTTGTAGCACATTCTGAATAAAACAGGCTCTGTGTGGTACAAGAATAAACTTTCAGGCCTCTGTAATGTTTATCTTTTCTCTCTCCAGAAAAAAAGGATAATTTCAAGGTCTCTAAGTTACTAGGAATCCACTCTACCCAATACAGCAACATTTTAATTTATGTAATTTAGATTACTCGGCTTAAGAGTATGGTCTAGAGGCATAAGGAAATGGGGTGGAAAAGTAGTAAAAGGTTGGCCTGGAAAGTTTAATACTTTTGATCACTTGGCCCACTGTGGTTTACCCACTCCTGTGAGATATGGCAGAGATAGGGCGGGTGTGCGCGTGGAGTGAAGCAATTCATGAATACTCAGCCATGAAATGGAAAATCAAAATGAGACACGTATGACTATAGGAATCTTGGCCTATTAATATTCAAATATTAAGACATAGTTTCCTTTGCAAGACATAGCTGAATATTTACTGATCAAATATGATAGCTTAGTAAGAGAAACATGTTTAAGAAAGACATTTCAACAGGATTTGATCGACATGTGGTTTGCTTAAGTCAGGGTAGTAGTTAACTAATTAAAAGGCACTTCTCATCTCAATGTGTCTTTAAATTTAAGATCCCTCAGAAAAACATTCCAAAATGCGTTGCAACTTTTCATAAGGGCGACACATGGTCCTATTTTCCCAAGACTTTGATTTAATATTTCAATGCAGTGGTATTTGACTTTGTTAAGATGAAAAATACCGTAATTTGCTTATGCATAAGCCTATTAAAAGCATTTCTAGGGGCCCGTGTTGCGTTTATTCTCTAGAACACAACCTGTCTTTGAAGTGGTGTATTAGTTCTTAAAAAGTCATTCCCAAGCAGAATAATTAGACTGCAAACAAAAGCTATTCTTAGATTGTATTCCACATAGAAAGCTATGCACATGGTGCTCTGATTCAAATAATATTCTTATAAAACTTTGTTATTGCTAGAGGTCTATATTCAGAACGGCAACTTTTGGTTTTGATGATTATTCCATCCTGAAACAATTGCCCCTTTCCCAATTAAAACAGAATTAGGAGCACATTTCTATCTGATGATGCTTAGAAATGAGGACCTGCTTGGTTTTGCTCGTTGTGTCTCTTCATGGAGGGCTCAACCTCCACACAGACCCCATCAACCCCCTGAAGTTTTTTCCTGGAAGAGAAAGGTGGCTTTTTTTTGTTCTGATGTTAGTATACTGTGCATTTCTACTGGCTGTTAAATTAAAAAAAAAAGTCATGGCTTCATCTGTTTTTCTGCTCTATTCTCATCCTGTAAATCACAGACTGCCTCCAGATCAATAGTAAAATGTCTATGCCCAAACGCTTAAAATGGATTTATCATCACAGTGGATAGGGAGACTCAGGGTATAAGAAAACTATCCAGTCATTTGATGCATATGCCACAGACTGCTAAGAACAGATTCATGCATGTTAGATGTTGGGTGTTAGGATTTGATACATACTTCTCGCCAGTCTGACCCCTTATTTTACGTGCAAGAGGCTTTCTTGGCTAATGTAACAGCTGGCTAGGTTATTGCTTCCACAGTATAAGCCACAAAGCCAAAACAGCTCTTTTCCCATTTAAAAGCACATCAAGTTGTTTACATGTCTCCTTGAGATGATTTTCCAATAACTTTGTGCCAATTGCTGTCATACTCTTTGGTTGAAAAAAAAATCTTCATTCAATCAAGACAACTTCACTTAGTTAAATTTCCCCCATACAGAGAATTGTAGGAAAATTACAGTAGCTGATTTGAGGCCATCATCATTAAGTCTACATGGGACTTTAGAAAATGAATGCAAATTACAAATGTGGAGCTGTGTAATTAAACATCAAATAGTCCAAGTGATAAAAGTCGTAGATGAGCTGCCTCTCGGTTCTACTTAGGTCCTTTAAATATTGCCTTACCACTTGAGCACTGGTTCTTTCATCAGAGGAGTGCCTATCCTTAAAGTTTGGGAATTTTAGCTCTTTTGGAGCACCAATCAACTGTAGAAAGTAATTGGCATCTTCTTCTAATGTTTCAAACTTCCCTACAAAGTCATAGTTGATCAAGCATGGGTGACAGAGTTTGCTGACTTTTTCCCAGTGAATATCCATTCCTACCGGACGGTGAGCATCCAGCAAATAGTAGACGAATTCTTTGAATTTGACTCCAGATCCATTATTTAACGCTTCTGCTAAGGCATTTGGTCGGTATTTCTTTATAATTGCCTTTCCAAACACCGGGTGGTAGTAACTGTTGGGATGCTCGAATTTATCCCTAAATGCCGACACTAATCTTTCCATGGGATCTCGAACAAACACAGCTTTGGTGTAGGTATTCAAGCGCGTGTATATCCCTTTTAAGTCAAAGCTGTCTAGTGTTTTCAGATGCTTTCCATAGTGCACAGTATCGTGGGAGATATTGTACGTAGAAGAAGCCAGTCCATTTAGAACCATCAGAATCCTTTTCCAATTAGAGCAGCCAGCCTTTGGTACCTCACAGTACAGGATTCTGTGTTTGTCTTCCACATAGATCCTGGATACTATGTGAAAAAGATTGGCTTGGGGATCATTTACTTCACCATATCGCTTGCAAAACTCATGAAGGAAGGACCTACGTTTCTCTTGGATTGCATCTGCTTTCTTCCATTTGTTGCCCTGGACTGAACTTTTGTTTAAGGGTCTAGAGACCAGTGGCCAATCCATCTTGATGGGCTTCTGAAAAACTTGAAGCTTAGCTCCTTGAGGCATTTCTATTGAGATATCTGTTGATGACCCAGGAGCTCCATCTTCCCTTTGTGAATGGCTGTTCTTCCTTATAACCTTGGTGGATCTCCCCAGGTTGAGCAGATTTCCCCTTTTCATCTTTGGATCCTCAGGCATGTGAACCATGGAGTTCTGGTAAAACAGGAAGAAGACATGTTGGATGCACACTCACAAATGTATGGGTAGTCTATAAGGAGCTTAGCATATTTGTTTTCTGATATTACAGAGGAGATATTACTACAACTTGTTTAGTATAAGCTAGCAGAAACAATGCAACAAGCACGCTGAATATACATTTTGTAGTAAGATTTCTCACAGAAAAACTAACAGTAGAAAACAAAACCTACTAACTATAAGACAGAGATGGGAAGGCTCTGCAAGTTCTGCCTTAACTTTGCTGGCAACGAAATGAAATAAAACTCAATCATTCTATGTCTTAGCGCTTCTGGAAGTGCCAATGAGTCTGTTATTTGCAAGTTGTAGTACTGAATGGACATGCAACCCAGAGCTATATTTAGACAGCAATTTTTATTGTTTTATGGATATGCACTTTGTAATATATGCACACTTTCAAATTAATAAATTACATCTTAAAACTTGTAACAGGACTAATTACCAAACCTTAGCAAACATTTCAGCTTAATCAGCATTTACCAAAGGTGATGCATGTGTTCATTTGAAAAATATTTTATTTTCAATTCATTTATGGTGATAAAGTGTGAAAATTATAGTCACAATATCATATAACTTCATTCATGTATGAGATTGCCCATTTTTACAACTTGAAGAAAAAGTTAAGAATCCAGAAACCTTTGATGTCTTATTGTGCAAAATTGTATCAAAAGTAGACTTGCCTCACTAGCCCATTTCCAAGCAGTTACCATTTTATTATTTTCTTCTTATAGCACTTGTACTGTCTGGGAAAGGGATGCCATGGAACCCGGCATTTATATGTGGTATCTCTATGGTAACAAAATTCTTACGGACATTGGCTTTTACTCTCAGTCAGCTTGGAAGCTAATGGGAGACTCTGAACAGAGAGAGAGAGCACAATTTCAGGTGGACTCAGAAAAAATAGGTGAAATGTTTAGGGTCTTCACCATGTTATTTGGAAGTTCACCAAATAAATGATGTACAGAAAGGGTAAATAGTGGCAGCACTAGAGTACAGGTGGAGGAAGTGAGAAGTCCTCCTTGTATTTATTACTTATTCTCTGTGTCTAGGATGGTCTATAGCTGATGGTAGTTGCCCTCAACTTTTGTGGATGAATGGACTTTGGTCCTCAGAGATAACCAGGAATGGTTTACAAATTGGGTGAAAAATCAAAGAAATGAGTACTGGCGTCTCGTTCAAGTATAGTGGGCCTGCACCAGCTTCAATATAAGATGGCCAAGAGGAGTTTGTGAATAATTTCCAATCACCATAAACCAGCTTGTGTAGCCTCATAAAATATCTGCCCCAAATCATCTGTATTGTTAAGCTACCTAGTTGAGACCTCAAATCTAAGCTATTTATTGACTATCTTTTCCGGAGACTGTCAGGATTCTTCAAAGCCCCAAATCCTTCTTTGTTCTGTTCAATGATTTATGGTCCATAAAGTTGTCATCAATTATATATAGCTTTTCTGTGGGGTTGAAAGATCACAGAGCTATTGGCAGATGTACATGAGAAATACTTTACATAGGACTGTAACTAGCGGCCATAATTATTTACATTGTTAATGATTCTATTGTCAGTATAAACAAATTATTATTATCTATAATTAAAATAACAACTATTGTTACACCACTGAAAGAAGTAACATTATTGTATCTCCATGGTAAAATGAATTTCAACCTTCCATATTTGCTCATACTATCTGCACTGCGCTTTGTGTGTCTCTGAATGTGACCCAGGTACTCTTTTTCTCTTTCTTTCTTTCTTTCTTTCTTTCTTTCTTTCTTTCTTTCTTTCTTTCTTTCTTTCTTTCTTTCGCCTCACCCAAAATAAACCCAAACAAACCCAAAATCAGTATTCTACTATGTCCTTTAGACTTTCTCTGTGGTCATCACATTTCCCTTCCAGCTTCAGGGACTTCTAGAATGTTTGCTTCTTACAATTTTTCCTTATTTGGATCCCATATTCTGCTCATTTCGCTCTGTCTCAAGTAAACGAAATGCCATCTTCTGGATCCAAGTACCCCTTGGGCCAAGTTATAAGGGGCTACTCCCCTGTTGTGACCTCTGCTTCCAAGATAGCTCCCAGAGAGACTTCTGCTTCCGTGTAACGTGTTCTGTGTCTCTTCACTTTCTCCTGCTGCTGGTCTCTGCTTCAGATCTTGAAAACCCTGGCTCCTAATTCAGATGTCTTGTCTCTGTCTCTGTTCTCAGCACTACAGGGAGTGACTGGCATGCAGTAAACGCAGCTCCATGACACCTCACCTTCCATAGAAGACTGCTCTTCTTCACATGCGTGTCCCACGCATGAGCCACCTTCATTATTTCTGACTACCATTGCCTAACCATCTGGCTCATTGTTGTTAGCCATTGTGCAATACTTTGGTGACTTGAACTACATTTTCAGACTTCTTGCAGACCACATAGCAGGCTCTTCATTATTTAGTTCTCAATAAATCCCTCTGCAATGACAATTTTCCTAGTCAGCCCTTCTGAGCCTTGCTCCTTGTGACTGCCCTCCTGGCACCCTGCCGCTTCTCTTCACAGCACTCATAACCACGAGAAATGGCCTGACTCATCTGGTTTCTCGTTTCATCCCATCCCACCCCAGCACATCAGAATATTACCACAGAGACCTTAACTCCTGGAGTTCAATCAAGAGATAATTACTGAATTAATAAATATGGTGATGAATTAATGATGACTTCCAAACAATTATCTTGTGGTGTTATTTTAAAAAGTAGTGTTTATCAAAAGACCAAAGTTGACTTAGATAATTGACTGATCCTTGTAAGGCATGGAAAATCTGTGCTCAAACAAATCTTTGGCAGTAGAGAAAACAAAACAGTCACTGGAAAAGCCAATTCTGCTATGGTGGGGGGTGGGGTGCAGAGCTTTGCCAGGTGCCAAATTTGATGGTCCAGAGTCACTAGGACCTCAGCAGGGCTTCTCAGCATTCTGGGTCCCCAAGTCTTACTATGGACACGTGAGGGAGAGGCTCTGTAATCAAACACACTCCCCTGGAGTTCTGTAGGCAGTGGTGACATTAGGTGACCACACAGCTTCAGTAACAAAGGGAATTCAGAAAATAAAATGGTCTGAAGATTTCTTTTTCTTCTATTAGGGAGGAATGCTCTGTGGTGGACTTGAATGCTTTAAAGAAGAGACAGAACTTCAGTGTAAGACTGGATGTCACATCGGTCTGCGAGGCAGACAGATACAATGCTTCCTGTTTAACCATGCTTCTTTGTCGGATGCCCACAACTACCAAGCAGCTTTCAAGTGACTTGTGTTCATGTGAAAGGAACGCTCATCATGCATTAATAGTTAGACTTCTGACCATTGATAGATTTTTCTCTCCATGTCAGCCAGTTTCTTTTACTTTGATCAAACTGAAGTATCGGAGAAAGGTTCATTCGCTAAAGTGATGGCAAGAGCGCCTGGTGAACCTCTTGCCTGGCTTCCAGATCCTCTCCCAGAGCCCCCTTCACATCATTCTGTTTACTCTATAGAAGCTGTTATCAGGGATTGGTGGCCTTCCCCCCTTATCATTCTGCTTTGATCTGATTCTTTCTAATTCTAATAAAAGCTTTCCAGGAAAAATATATAATATTAAATTATAACATGCATTATATATTATATAATTAATATATAATTAAATTAATATGTTAAGTTATAATATAGGAATAAAATACTAGTAATAATGCTAATGGCAAGTTACATCTGAAGGTTAAATAGATGATTTTCCAACTCCATCTCCCTAAGAGCGCAATCTCAAGTCGGCTCTTCCTTTGAATCGCCTTTAAAGCGAACCCCTAGAAAACTGCACAGTTCCTCCCAAGCTTCTTTCTCTGCTTCCTGCTCATCTGGTCACATAATCCCAGCACCTTTTTAACAATCAGAAAGTAAAGTGACTATTTTAAAACACGTCTGCATCTTTTAAGATCGATTTTCTTACTCGGTAGCTGGTGACTTATTACTTGCTCATTGGGTATTCTGTAGTGTCTTCCCAACCAGACTTGTTAAAATGATTACTAAATTAGTCTTCTCCAAGTCCTTTCTTTTTCATCCTTTGACAGCTTGGGCTGGCTCTGCTAGACACAAACTGAAGTTCTGATCCTTAGGAGGCATCTGTAGATTGCCTTGGCCGGGCCCCTTCCTCACTGCTATCTACATTACTCTTGACTCTTTCTTCCTCACTCTTGGTATCTCTTCCATCCTGTCCCTCTTTCTAGGATGTTCAAGCTCTTCTAGGTTAATACAAGAATCTTAGCTTCTGCGTGAAAACCACCCCAACCTCAATGTCTTACATAGGCTCCATTGCCTTCAAAGATGGCACCGGCAATCCGTGTGTACTATTTGACTTTTTAAAATCAGAGATGTTCTTTCAAGCACAGATTAGTTGTACACCATGTCTATAGTTCATCAAAAATGTCTTTAATGACCTGACATTGCAAACTTGTATGAAAGATATGTTACTACAGATAATAACAACTAGTATTCAAATAATAGAAACAGTAAAAATTCTGGAGTATTAATTAACTTCACATTGAATGTAAACATTTCATCCTTATTATTCATCCACGGTCACTAAATCAAGGATACTTTTCAGGGGTTCTGCTTCATTCCTCCCATCAAAGCCACCAGGAGCCACCCAAACATCAGGTGTGTGCTAGATGCCCAGGATGACATGGATAAAAATATGTGGTCCTTCAAGGAAGCCAAGGTTTCATTAGGTTGAAAATGAATATTTTAAGGAAATGTGTGATAATTGCCATGATGAAGGAATGTAGCTGATATTTGGTTAGACGCGAAAACGATGCTTAATATATCTGGTGGGGAACAAACTTTGCAAATTAAGAGATGACAGCTCAGATGAGCCTGGGATGCCAACGATGAAGAGGACATGGGCATGAAGGAATGTGTGTGCTGAAACCAAGAGTCCGCCAAAGGTCAGGTTTCTGGTGACGGGAACAGATGTATTTTAAAAAATAAGAAATAGAATTTCAAAAGTAAGAACTTTATTAAAACAACACACAGCTTAGTAGAAAAGACATTCACAAGCCTGTTTTTCCCTGGCACAGAGACTTCCTGTTCCTATCGTAAGTTCAGGTGAGGAGGCCCTAAACAGTCACCACAGGAGAACTCTACCTGGACAAGAGTCAATGGTGTGGAGGGCCTAGACACCCAACTGCAAATAATCGGGGTGTTAGGCAAATAAAATGTTTTATTTTCTGGCTTAATTTCTTCAAAGGTCTGGGACTCTCTTATTGTATTAAATGTGCCAGACAGCATCAAGGTTCAAGTTTATATAAGACATGCAATGAGAGGTATGCGTGGTGTTAACTCCCCGCACCCCTTAAAGGACTGAGAAGAAACATCATAACAAGCAATCCATGGGCATCAGCAGGACTTAATCCAGGACCAACTCTAAGTGTGTAAGGACACACTGGGATTTCCAGCATCTCTAGACAAAGACAAGCGCTCTGCAGAAGGCAGAGCACAGCACCTTGCCTGACCATCAATAGGATTCTTTTCTTTCCTGGGACATAGTCTATCTATCCAATGGAAATAACAGTGGTAACTATGTCTCAAGCAGAAAGAATTAACTTTGTTAATATAAGCAGAATACTTGTAAAAAGTGTCTGGCACATAGTAAGTGACAGTATGCTTATCTTAAAGGATGGTTCATTTGTTTTGCTTACTACAAAATGCTGGTTTTATTTGTATATTTTAACATGTGTGTGGTGTGGTGTATGCACACATATATGACTGTGCTGATGTGTACCTGAATGCTTGTAGAGGTTAGAGGTCAGGTTGGTTGTTTTGCTCTTTTGTTCTCCTCCTTATTCCTTTGAGGCAGGATCTCTCACTGAAGATGGATTGTGGCTGGTGGCCAGCAAGCTCCAGCAACCCTTCTGTCTCTGCCAACAACTGTGGGCTTAAATAGGAGTGGCTAAGCCCTGCTTTTTACATAGGCACTTGAGATTTCAGCTCAGGCTCTCCTGCTTTTGCAGTAACTGCTTTGATCCACTGAGCCATCTCTCTAGCTCCTGTTTGTTTCTTATAAAGCTGACCCTTAGCATTTGTGGTAAATACGCGTCTTTCATGCCTATTACAAATGTGAGCTTATGGTGCCATTTTAAGAGGCTCTTAGGTTCTGTAGAACACTTACATTGAATAGATGAGCTTCATGGTCAGTGAACACATTTGGTGATGAGAATACCAATTAATAAACAGATGGCCACAGCCTCCCTTTCATATCACTTAGATTTAATTCTTTAATTAAATGGTATCTTTGGTGACTTATCTTGATTGTAGACATGCACACAGTCACATTTCTTCATACCAGCAAGGAGACTTAAATACCTGTAGTTGGTTACAAGGGTACTGATTGGCTTTTGTAGAGATGCAGATTAAAGGCCCACCTCCTCATACCACAGCTGATCCTCTTCCTTCCATTATGATTTCAAGGCCTCAGAAGTTGAGTATGTAATTACATGAGAAGGGAAACCTAAACTAATTTCTAGCAGACAATAGAGGCAATACAGAAGCACGCGATTACAGTGACCTTACAATCCTAAGTCCTTTTCCCAGCTCACCCTAAGCCATCTACTGAGCAAAGGTTTCCTGACTGAACAGGAGCCAGGTGATGACTGTGTGTCCGCAGCACAGCTACTAACACAGCCTTGGTCCATGAGTAAGTAGCCTTGGTCCAGAGGAGGGGAGAGAGAGAGGGAAAAGAAAACCAAAAATTGCTATAGGCACGGCAGCCTATAGTATGCCCGAAGAACACAGTGCTAGAGGATCATAAGGGGGTGGAGGGCTGCAGCTGGGCAGGTGGGAGGGTTCGGTGAGTAAGGGCACTTGCTGCTAAGCTTGATGTCCTGAGTTCGATGCTTGGGACTCTGGAAGGAGAAGAAGAATTCCTGTAAGCTTTCCTCTGATCTTTACCTGTGTGCCTTGGCGTGTGTGTGTGTGTGTGTGTGTGTGTGTGTGTGTGTGTGTGTGTGTACACACAACTGAATAAATAACATGTAACAACTGTAAAAGATGAGGCAGTTAATTTTAGTTTGGAGGCAAGATAGGGATTCTGGCAAAACTCATGTGCCATACAAACTCATTTCTGCTTCTTGTCTTCTGATTTACTTCCTTTCTCAAGTGCTCTCTATTTTGTCCACCTGGTTGGTAGCACAACACAAGAGCTAGCTGATGTAATCCCGGTATCAATCTGAAGGAGGAAGCCAGGTATTCTTACTCCCGATAGATGAAGGGCCTCATACTGAGGATTTAACTAGCTTGCTTGAATGAACACAGTACTTGCTGGACCTGTGCCTCACAAATTTCTGCTGTGTGTGTGGCTTGTTTTCAACTCACCACAAATCAAGAAATCTATTCTTTGTTTGCTATTTATTAAACAAACTGGTGTAAAGAGAGCATCAGACACAAGGCTGTTAAAAGAGAAATAAGCATCCGGAAGGCAGATCTCAGAGTCAGGCAGAAGTGGTGCATGTCCTGGTGATGTTCCTCGCTGGGTAACCATGGCTAACCTATTTTGTTTCTTAAAACCTCCATTTCCTTGTGTTTACAATGCAGGTGGCTGGCATTTATCTTGCTGGGTAGTTGGATTACAGGAAATGAATGTAGATATTGCTTAATCTAAAGTCTGTTCTCTGTTAACATTGCATACTTTTATTGATTTAGCCAAGAAATAGATACTTATTGAGCAACTTCAAGGTGACAAGCATTTTCTATGTAAATATTAATTTTTCTCTGATTTTTTCCTCTCTCCTGTTTTTCTTCACTCTCACCTGAATAGTAGGTGAGAACTGCATAGCAAGATTAACTATATATATGTATATATATATATATATCTCCACTCCTTTTAATTTATATATATGTATATATATATCCTTGAACATACATATGTGATATATATTTATCTACATATCAATGAAGAGGAGTGGAAGAAAAGAAAATGATAGAAATAATTGAAGGTAAGATGGGAGGAAAAAAAAAAAAGACTAACTGAAGTGAAGGTAAAGCAAGAAAAAGAAAAACAAAACAAAACAAAACACCCCAGGATGGGTCCCAGGAAAGAATAGTGATCAGTTGCTGGAGGATAAAGAAGACACTAGTGGACTTCAGGCCTCTCCATGCTACGGTCTTAAGAACATCTAAGCCAGTTAAACACCAGATAACACTGTTGATTCTCTAGGAAGGGACTTCAAGTTGATCCATCAAGCTGGTGTGTAATGATCTCCGCAACCAAGGGTGGAAATTATAATTGTACTTGCCAGTCTTTTCCGTTTGGGATTTAATCCCCCCTCAACCCTATCCCTCTCTCTTGAATCAGAGTGAGATTGAAATATAAGGAGTGGGCCAGTAACACAGTGTGGACACCACAGGCTAGTCTGTATGGGGAACAGGGCTGCTCTTTGATTGAGTAAGGCTACATGAAGGTAAAAGAACAAAGTGAGGTCTTAGTCTATGCAAGCAGATATGCTTCTCCCACAAGCTTAAATCACATTGAAGCATTCCTCTTTCTGTTGTCCTTCCAACTTTTGTAGGAAAAATGAAGCTATTCTATTGGTTTTACATTTACAGATTATCAGGATCGACTTGTGCAATCATGCACCCAAAGTTGGTCTTTAAAGGCAATAAGAATTCAGAGACACAGTTCCACTCACTCATTCCTTCCAATGCAAGGTAGCAGATCCTGAAAGTACAACCTGATAAAATGAAGTATAGTCCAGATATCTGCTTGTCCTTACTTTATCTCCTAGGCTGTATATATCAAATGCAGTTAGGGATTGCAAATTCCGTCTATATTTTGCTTGTGAGGTACAGGGTAAGTATATGTTGGATTATTAGGGTTTTAACTTTTATTGGCATTTTTACTGTCTAATCCATTTGGGAAATGGCCTTGTAAGTGCTTGGTTTTTAAAAATTGGCACTGGGAGTCACTGGTATAGAATTTAGTGTATTGATACAAAATATAGACATGTCAAATACTTGTCAGATTCTAGCACAAGAATATATATCTTAAGTCTGACAGATAGATATGACTATAGATATACAGGGTAAAATAGTTAAAAGAGAGTCTTCAAAAGCCTCAGAGACCCACAGAATGTGGGATTTAAAGATGTTTCTATTATTCTAAAGTTTCTTTGACAACAAGACAGGTTAACTCCTGACAACACCCAGCTGGCTTCAAAGAAGATGATGAGCATCAGAGATCCTCCTTGTGGAGATGACTTCAAATGTAGCAAAGCAGCCACTGGGCAAAATGTCCTTGTTCCTGGCACAAACAGAATTCTTCCTAAAAATGAGCAGCTGAGATGCAGGCAGATTCGACAGCCAAACTCTGCCAAGACAGGGTAAGCAAGTCCTCAATAGTTCCTGCCCTGAGAATAAGTCTGGCCGAGATATTGGGACAGAAGACCAACCTTATAGAGAGTGTTGGGTGACTGCTAAGGCAGTAAACTGTCTCAGTCATTTTGTTCATTTTGGAAGCTGCTAACCTGCACTGCTGGTTCACTCAGGACTTTAAGTCTTATTCCTTCTCAGACTTTCTGAGGAGTGTTGAAGACCAGATAGTTTAGTTTTACAATCAAGTTTAGTTGGTTAGAGGATAAGATATTTTTAGAACAAGATAAATGAGCTAAGTTAATAGAGATGAGATGTGATAGATATTGAATTTCACTCAGAAATTTAGACCCAACAAAATAGGAAAGATGTTTCCTTTAAGTTCGACAAATACTAATAGCCAAATCACTATGAGTGTAACATTTATAGAACACATGATTGCCACATGGTTCTCCCTGCTGTATGTAGTTTGTTTTATGCATGTGTAATAAAATAAATGCTTATGAAAAAATTGGGACTGGGTGCCCACTATCTCCTCTCCTTGTTTTAAAAATGTGTGTCAGCAATAATGAATAGATTTGAGAGTGGGGGATAGAGGAATGGCAGCCTGGCTCTAGAGCCTTGTTCTGAAGAGTGTGCCCTCGAGGCAGCATTCTTGGTGCAGAGCAGTGAACTCTGAGTGCCGACGCCTAAGTATAAAGTTCTATTTTTGTGTGTGTGTGTGTGATGAGATAGTATAGATGTTGCCTTATAATTAAAAAGTTTGTCCTGTGCTGGTAAGATGGCTTAGACATGGTTTTGTTCTATACTGGAAAAAAAAAAAAGAATTGACTCTAGGAAGCTGTCCTTTGACCTGCATATGGGCACAATAGCACGCTACACCTGCATTGACATACATGTCATACACATACCACGTACACCCATAAACAAGAATAAATACATATATTTTAAAAGGTTACTATAGGCCAGGCAGACTAGTCCACGAGCTAACACTGGAACTGGTAACTAACTGGATATAGTAGACTGTTAAGGAGGATCAGAGTGAGGGTCAGCTCACTAGAAGGGAGTTGGGGCTTCCAGGCTTCCTACAGGTTGAAGACTAAAAATGCAGAAATGAAGAAAGCTATTGTAGGGCTGGGGGATCATGGCTGAGTTGATCAGCCAAGTTTGAAGAGCAGTTTGCCCCACCAAGTCTTTCACCTGATAGATAGCTGTAAGATCGTAAGACAGAGACTTCACTTGTGTTTCTCCTAAAGCAAAGCGTGGGTCAAGGACTGTGGGTAAGAGGAGAATTTAGACTAGGTTCCAGGAGCCTCCAGCAGGAGTGGGCATATAAACCAGGGAAGGGCAGGCAGACGATACAGAGTGAATCATTAAGCAAGTTAGCCGAGTGGGAGCAAGCACTGAATCCTATGAGCAATACTGATAGGTGCCCCGGAGTCACTCTACTGGATCCAGGCACAACACCTGAAGGATTCTTGGAGGAGAGACCTGGCAACGCCAGCTGTCTGCTGGCCACCCAGAGCAGATACACTGGGATGGAGATCCCAGTGTGGGCCTAGCTGGTAGCTGGCCAGAGTGCAAGGAAACATTAAGAAATGAAAGAACACTGGAAGACTAGGCCAGCACAGTTAAAAAGCTAATGAATATTCTAACACTGTGATTTCTAATTTTTAAAGGTGTGTGTGGGGGGGTAGAACAGAGTGACTGTTCCTGGATATGATGAGACAGAGGTGAGAGTGTTGGCTGAAGCCTAAGATCCCAGACTCTCTGTGCTACTATAAGCAAAGAATTCCAATTTTGTGCAGCTCACACTTTGGTGTGTTACTATGGGTGCCCTGGAATCTGAGGCAGGAAAAATGGTGCCTATGGCACTAGAACTTGCCATGGGGATCCTGAGGCTATGCTGTGAGGATTTATCCCCAGGATTTCAGTCTGAGAATCCTGCAAGGGAAAATTTGAAGGCAAAGTGAGAAAGAGAGGAAAAAAAAATGAAGATGAAGAGGGTGTCATAGGAAGAGGCCAGAGTGCACTGAAAATTGAAAGAGTGGTGATCAAATGGACATTTGCAAACATCTCTCTCTCTCTCTCTCTCTCTCTCTCTCTCTCTCTCTCTCTCTCTCTCTCTCATATTCATGCATCCAGATTCATTTTTTATTTTGGATGATTATTTCATTGATTCTAGGTTTTAATACTTCTAAAGGCTTCCAAATGGATTACATCCTAGAGGCGACTGCACTTGATTCAAAGTGTACATGAATGGCCATCAGCAGCAGCTATGGCCAGGGACATGGTCTCTCTGTTTGTGACTGCTTTCTTTGCAAAACCAGTCCTAGGCTTTTGGCCTCAAGGCGGGAGTCCTCAGTTTTATTCCTCAGAGTTGGTATAAGATGAGCCTCTCCAGGCCTCCAGGCCATGGTGTGTGTGTGTGTGTGTGTGTGTGTGTGTGTGTGTGTGTGTGTGTGTGTGTGTGTGTGTGTAGGTGGAGGGATGGGAGGGGTAGGGGGTAGAAGTGGAAGTTTGGGGGTATCTGCCTTCTGCTAATTACAGAGTGCAATTTGGCAGAGGGGAAAGAGCCTCCCGCTTTCTTGCCAACCTTTCTGCTACCTCCTTTAGGCAGAATTCAAGCCTCAGCATCACAGCCCCAGCTCCCTGTCCCTCCCCTGCGTACTCCAAAGCTACTTGACCAATGCTAACCACCCATAGCCAATAGCCTGCACAGCTGTCAAAGCAGCTGGCTACCAGCAGGGGCTGCTGCGGACATCCATCACAGTCATCTTTCATATCCGGACACTGAAGATAAAGATTGTAAGTCAGTAGTAGAGACACATTTATCATAAAGCAAGAGACACAGTCCTTGAAAGTTCCCACAGGATATAGCTTCACCAGCACTCCTGCTATAGCTCCGTCATCTGCTAGGAGCAAACACGGCTTAGGATGCCTGCTCAGAAGGACTATCACAGCTTATCAGCACCAACTACTCCCCACATACAGAAAAGCAAATTGTTCATGTCAGGGGGAAGGAGGTCTCAGGCTCCAGTTAGGAGTATTCTGAGGTCATGCTAGAATGATGGGCCACTGATAACTGACTATTCTGTAGCCAGAACTGTATCACAATGGAGGTGTATGGGTGTGAGCACCATTCATAGGTAAAACCACACTCTTGCATGTTTGGACCAGCAGGCTGGGACAATGGCAAAACCCTTGTGGCTCACCTGCCATTCACAAGCCATATATAGAGATACCCAGGTCCAGCCTATGCTTGCTACTGAGCATGCCTGGTGCTAGTCTGTAGTTTCTGATGCCCCTCTTCCTGCTAGGGATCTCTGTTCCACTTAGGGCAATGTTTTTTTGGTGGTGGCTGACGGAGGAGGATGTGGACCAGAGTATGTTCTGCCTAGGTGTCGAGATCTAGGAGTGAACCTACGATGTGCACAGATCTGCACTAACAATGGGGTGCACTGCATCCTCTACCTCTGGCTGACACCTAGGATCATATCTCCATCGAACTTGATCAATGTTTTACAAATGGTGACTGTTAGAGCTGGGGGTTGACATATAGCCAGCCTTGTCTGGCTCCAATCCATGAGCTTCTCACTATGTAACAAACACGTTTTCCCCTTAGTGACCCCACAACTGCAATTTCAAGGGCATTTTCTTGCTATTTGCTGAGCTACCTTGGGGTGGTCCAATGTGCCCAAGTCAAGTTCCATCAATACAGACAAGTCACACCATGCAGCTTTTGGCTGTGTCTCTTCTGTAATTACTTCTGTTGGTGCCCTAGAGCAGTTTGCACCAAATCATAATGTTCCCTCCAGGAGACAGAAGGGAGGCTTAGGAGACTCAGGAAACTTACTAGACTTATTGGACCCATGAACCCCCGGCCCCCAATTATACAAGCAGGAAATAATTGCTGTGGGAAGGGAGATACTTCAGTATAGTGGCCTGCCAGCTGTACAAGACACTTCAGCTTTTCTGAGTCTTCACTCATCTTGGACTGGGCTTTTGGTGACACAGATGTCTTTCTTTGTTCTATCATTACCCTTTCTATCTGGGGTGAACAGGTGTTTTTGTGTGTCTTCTCAGAAAAGTGACACAGTAGTTGGGTACCAATCAGAAATAAATGCTCTATCAAAAACCTCAAATGGTTTGGCAAGGCAAGGTGCTAGGCTCTCGGTCCTAGAGATCTGCAGAATGTCACGTCTATCCTTTTTTGTCCTAGGCCATGCTGAGGCTGTGATCATGTACTCAGCCTTTGCTCCAGCCTCGGAGCAAAGCCTCTGACGTCATGTATTCTAGATCCTCTTCTTCCTCCCTGTTACTGTTGGAAACATCTGGGTAAGGTGGTCATGGGGGGGGGGTGGAGGACGACTTCACTCCATGCATTGGTGGTCATGGGGTGAGAAGGAGCTCACTCCATCCATGGGTTTGTAATTTGACAGGTCAATAGCCAAAAATGTTGGAGAAGGCCATGTTGATGTTTCTTGGCTGTGCACCTGGAGTGCACTTGGAAAGAGGCACTGATGAGCTTGGGGATTAGAGAGCTTGTTACACGTGACTGTGTAATCACAGAGACACTAGCTTTATGGTGCTGTTTGCATGGGCCAACACACATCGAGGAAAACATTCTTTCTTCTGAAAAGAATATGAAGACACCTGATGTCCAGGTGTATCATCTTCTATGTTTCTATTCTTATCACCAAGATCATCTTCTCAGGTGCCCAGCATGAGACTCATTCTTAAACAAGTCTTGTTTCCATCTTTGTGACTGGCCAGAAAAATAGAAGCCACATTAAAAAAAAAAAAAAAAAAAAAAAAAAAAAAACCACGCGGAGCTTTGGTTTCTTTCTCCTGGAATATATTGCTCTAGTTTTAATTGATTCACTTTGTTGTTAGACAATTTCATACACACACATTTTTGTTTCCCCTTTCATCTCTCCCAACTACTCTGTACATTCTTCTCCAGTCCTACCAATTGGCCTTTCTCAGGCTCATGACTTTTCATATTTTCTGTTACCCACTTAGTTTAACCAGGGCCAACTGTATAACCATTGGATTGGAAGCATCCACTGGAGCCAGGCGGGTCATTGGAGGCTGCACAAACGAAGACCATGATTTCTCTATTCCCTGCCTATATCAGTAGGAAATGGTCTGGCAGTGAGGAGAAGGTCCTCCTGTGTTCCTCCTCCGTGCACACCTAACTGCTGAGTTCATTCTTTATGAGACCCAGTGC
The DNA here is from genome assembly GCF_903995435.1 of Acomys russatus. NCBI lineage: Eukaryota > Metazoa > Chordata > Mammalia > Rodentia > Muridae > Acomys > Acomys russatus. The sequence goes on from NC_067156.1 coordinate 5,893,926, forward strand.
ACGGCTCCTTTGAGTTCATGTTTGCAATGGCTGTATCTCACCCAGGCAGTGGCATTTCTTGTCCCTATCTTCCGGCTCTTATGATTTTTCTGTCTTCTCATCCACAGCACTTCCTAAACCGGCATCTGTCACATCTTCTTGCTTGCTTTGGTTCCCCTACTCCTCAGGCATCTGTCTCCAAGGTCAATCGTGTCATTCTCTTACCCACCTCGATCCAGGCACTTTTCTGTCTGGTGTCTTCTTCCTTTCCAGCTGTAAGATCGGCATTACCTCATGTCAAGGAGGAGAACCTTGGGGAACGCACAGATGTACAGGACAATTTGCAAAAGACCCCTGAGAGCCAAGGCTGGGCTGCGAGACACACATTCACTCTGTTCAGCCAGGAAGCGGATGCAGTGTAAGGGAGGCAGTGCTGAAGACGTGGGAGCATCCTGCCCCCCATCCCTGCTTCTCTCGAACCCTCCACCTGACTCTGAGTCAACACATTCCCCACAACCTTCTCACTAGAATCAAGTCTTGGGGTGGTTGAGTCAACCTCTCCTTTTAAAATGTGGACAGTGATGCTTACATTGTAATAAACAAAGGAAACAAATATAAATGCTTGCTATGTGGTTTGTATTTATTGAAGGTGTTTTAGCCATAAATTATATATATTTTGCCAAGATAATAATTTTTCTACAACAATCTTTATGCTAACTCATATCTTACTTAACTAAGTCCTGCCTCTATTAGAATCCAACTTCTCCCTAAAACTTCTTACCTCACTATCAATATTTTACTTAGACATCTTTTCTATGGCTAGGCCATTGTCAGAGCTGATGGAATTAATTAATTAAGCAATACATTCACTCAAGAAGAATTTATTTATTGCACCTGTGATGTGCACTATGTTCTGGTACTGAGACTAGTGGGGTGAAAACTCTGACCAGGCCCCCTATTCTCTGTGGTACGGATGCTTATGTGGGTCAAGACAGGGAAGGCATGTTATTGGGTCAATGAACAAGACCATTGGAATGGTGCTGAGTGGATACAACACCGAGTCAGAGTGATGTCAAGGGAGGAGAGTGTGTGCCAAGGGAAGAGGGGAGGCTTCATTGAATAGACGCCCAGGGAAGAGCTATTTTCAGATCCAGTTAAGCTGAAAAGTAACATGAGATATGGGAGCAGGGCATTTCAGGTATGGGCAGTAGCAGATTTGTGGGCCTTGCATTGAGTGAATTTAGATACAGGGGAAGGCATGCGCAGGCCCTTGTGGTTGGAACAGAAATGGCCTAGTGAAACAAAGCAAAATAAAAGAGGAGAGCAGGCCCACCCTCTGCAGGAATACCAGACCACGGCAAAGACTGAGGGCTTTTCCATGTGTATTTGTATCTGGTGTGCATATATGTGTGTTCACATGTGCATGTCACACAGATGCATAGATGTGCATTTGGAGGGCTCAAACGTCAAGTGTCATTCTCCATCATTTTCACCTTTCATATTTCACATCTGACCTAGTGTCATTCAGTTGAATTCAGAGCTTGTGGATTGGCCTCTGGAGTGAGCCAGTTTGCCCTGCGCGATCCTTTGACACTGCCTACCAAGTGCTGGGATTCCAGGCAGCTCCTGCACCTCCTGGCTTACATAGGATACGGAGATCCGAACTCCATCCCTCACACGTATGCAGCATCTCTCCATGCCAAGACTGTGTGTTTTAACAGACATGTAACACAGACCACAGGGAATCGTATGATGTGATTTACGTTTTATGAAATCCACTCCTATCGTTGGTCAAGCAGAAGATAGACTTGTGCTTGGGATGAAAGAAAAGGAAAAAATATAAGACACAGCTTGGAGCAAAGCGCCATACTAACCCTACTGAGATTCTTTCCCGATTCAAAGACGCCTAGTGTTTCTGTGTTCCTCTCTCAGAGCTGGATAGTCTTGCTGTTTAAAACTCCCACCCCCATTATTTTTCCTTGATCAAGGACCACTTCTCATCGATTACCAATTTCTCTAAACTCCTACATTATCTCTACTGCCTGCTTACTAAGGAAAGGCGCGATATCATATAACACACCGTGTTATTCTGTGCAACTTGCCCCATTGTTAGCCCCTTGGAACAGACATGGTGTCGGTGCTTTCTCCCACACCCTTCATAACACAGCTCTAAGCACAGGGAATGTGCAGAAATTGCTTATTGATTGATGGAAAGCATTCATTACTGGTATTTGTCTCCAGTGTTTTCCTGGTATGGAGGACAGTGATTATCTGTCAATATTCATTGCATCATTAAAGCAATACACAAGGCATCAATCATCTTTGAGATAACCAGATGAGGCTTCATTGCAATCTCTTTCTATTTTGCTGGATAATTTCACTTGCTTTGGAAGTTTATGAGGCCATAAGTGGCTCCCATCTGCTGATGAACATATTTGGAGGAGTCATTTAGTCTCAAGTATGGAATACTTGAGGGGAAGTTAAATTGTAACTTTTACATTAAATGTCATCTCAGTAACAGAATCAAAATTGGAAGCATGTGTTCAATTCTGGTCTTTCATTTTCAAAGCTCTAGGTCAGGCAAATAATTAATTTCATTTGTTTACAAAGTAGAATATGCCTAATAAAATCTATTTTGTTTATGGTCACATTTTAGTTAATCCATTGCTTTGGAAAATGGGAGAAATCTGATTGGCTAATCATTCAACATAGTAAATTGCATTATTCTACATCCACAGAACATTGGCCTAATTGAATTATCCAGTAATTTTATCATGAAAATATTCCCTTTTAATAGACTCCGAGCCAGGGACACAGTGATGCAATGGCAGAGAATCTTGTTTATTTCATTTTTGTTTGATGATTGACCACAGAATATAACATTACACCTCTGTGGTTAATAACTTTTTTTTCCACATTAGGGCTAATAAAGACAAGGTCGTTTTCATTGACCACTTCCTGGCACTCTGAGTCTTCACTAACTGTATATATTTTCTGTCCTCTTCAGACATTTGTTTCTCAATAAGTGCTACTTTTCAAACTAAAGCTCAAATGAAATTGGTTTTGCTTTGTGGATAATAAAATGACAATTGTGGCCACTCTCTCTCCCCAGTGAAAGGCGGGTTCTCTAACTCTCCAGGGCACTGGCAAAAGCCCCTCTCTTAAGGGGTTTTCCAGCTGGGCTTGTCAATCCCCTGCCCAAGAGACCACTCCCCAGGAATGCTGATTTACTTAAAGCCTTGTGAGATGGGCAGAATAATCATCTCCCTAATGAAATACTACACTTCTCTCCACCAGGCACTTGCCCTCGGTGCCATCACCTGCAGAGCTGCCGTCCTTTCTGCTTAGCTGAGCCTGTCTGCTTCTCTGAATAACTCAGAAAATCACGTGTTTTCCTTTTTCCTTCTTCTTATCTCCCCTGCCCTCCCCACAGTTCCTTATCTGGCTAGTGACTGCTCACTGACCTCCCTTGCCTGACTCAAAGCTTTCTCTTTCTCTTCTGCATCTTCCCTCTGACAGATAGCCCCTGGCTTGTTTGTTTGTTTGTTTGTTTGTTTTTCAATTGTCCTCAAGCCTCCTTTTGAGTTGGTTCTTAATTTCTTTCTTTCTTTTTTTTTTTTTTAGTCTTACTCTTTTCTTTTTTTAAAATTTTATTAATTTATTCATATTACATCTCAATTGTTAGCTCTTCCCCTGTTTCCTCCCATTCTTCCCTTCCTCCCACTTCCCTCCTTCTCCCCTCCTCTATGTCTGTGATTGAGGGAGACCTCCTCCCCCTATATATGCTCTTAGAATATCAAGTCTCTTCTTGGTAACTTGCTATTTTTCCTCTGAGTGCTGCCAGGCCTCCCCATCCAGGGGACATGGTCAGAAAAGGGGCACCAGAGTCCATGTGAGAGTCAGATCTCACTCTCCACTCAACGGTGGAGAATATCATGTTCGTCGGCTAGGTCTTGGTAGGGGTTCGAAGCTTACTGCCTATATTCTCCTTGGCTGGTGCCTTAGTTTGAGGAGGATCCCAGGAGCCAGATCTGCCTGTCATAAAGTTCTTGTAGGTTTCCAGGACCCTGTGGGTCCTACTATTTCCCCATTCTTCCATGCAACTCTTGCCTAAAGTCTCAATAGGATGTCCTCTCTTCTGACCCACTTTTTTGGTAAGTAAAGTTTTTCATGGTACGTACCCCTTGGACTAGTGTTTTGATACAAGTGAGTATATACCGTTTGTCTCTTTTTGCTTCTGGGTTTACTCACTCATTATGATAATTTCTAGATCAATCCATTTGTCCACAAATTTTGGGAATTCCTTGTTTTTAGTAGCTGAGTATTCCATAGTGTAAATGTACCACAGTTTCTTAGTCCATTCTTCTACTGAGGGTCACTTAGGCTGTTTCCTCTTAATTTCTTTATATTAATAAGACTAAGAATCCAAAGAGGGGACCTCAATCCCCTGGCTACATGAGTGAAACGTAGGCATTGAGGCCTGTTGATATGTTCCGATTCCAACATTCCAAAGCTGAAAGTTTTCAGTTACTCTTCTCACCTACAGAGGCAGATGATAGAAAACGGATAAAAATTAAGAAAGAGAGAGGAAGAAATGGGAGGGAAGCAGGCTGCTGAGATTTGTAGCCTGGACTCCACCATCTATTGAATGAGAGAACCCCAGGGGATCAGATCAGTTTTCATTAGAAAATTTTTTATTCTTTCTAATAGTTGCACCATGTTCAGTACTGCGTTTCAATATCTGAATCTTCTTATGTGAGTGCCCATACAATAAAACTGTTGTATAAACAGTGGAGAATATTTAAGAGAGGTTTTAAAAATTAAGGTGATTTTCTGAAAAAAAAGAAAAGAAAAAAGAAAAGAAAAACACTATGTTGTTCTGGGAAATAATGAGGTTTTCTGCTTCAGTTTTGACTTTACATCCATGATAACTCTTTGTGTGCTCTGCGGAGAAAAATTGCCCGTGGGCAACGGATTATCCCAATGCCTACCTTTTTTTTCTTTCTATTTTTAATCTCTTTTCAGGTAACAAATAATTTTTTCTCTTACAAGATTCACATGATTAAAAAAACTTAATTAAAAAAGTAATTTAATGCACAACAGGGACCACTGGAACAAGCATATGCTCTTCTTGATTGAAAATACTTCTGAAAAAGGGATCCTACATCATAAAAACCGTGGTCCAAATTGACATCATGAACTGCTTCAGTCTTGGGGCTAAAACTGGGGTGCTGGTGAGTGTCGTCATAAGAGTCACAACTGCGCTACAGGGACAACTGCAGAAGCCAAGGTAGAGGACAATGGTGATGAGAGAGCATTCTAGCATGAGTCACACCTGGAGTGAGCTGGGCTACTCGCTGGCGCCATCTCTTCTGATAAGCCAAGCAGAGCACATCAGAACAGTAGCGGGGGGGCTTGAGATACAGAGTTGGATGGCCTGGCACCCTCTAGTGTTCCTACTTACCATGTCTGAGACCTTGGGCAGACAACTTCAGCTCATTACTTTTGAACTGTTGCTGTGAAGTCTAAATGGCATAATCCTGCATAAAACCTAGAATCCTATCATCACACAGAAAGTTCGTAAACAATTAATAATAGTGCCGTACACCTCTCTTGTTTATTTAATGCTCATCACGGCAAGACCTAGACAACTGAGGCCAAGCCTGTCCACCTTATGAACACGAGTCACATGCATTCAAGGATAGCTGTGACTGCAGGCTTACTTAAAATCACAAGCTTACTCAAAACATGATGAGGTATTATTTTATTTTGTACTAACTTGACGGGGTAGTTATGGAATGTGAACTTGGTTGATGACACTGGCCTGTTGTGGTATCAAAATGTTGGACATGCCTAGCAGCTAAGTCCAATCTCAAACTGCAGTCTGCATGGTCTAAAATGTGGATCAGCATAGCGATCCTCATGGGAGAGTTATGACAAATGAGTGCAACCTCAGGTTGAATGACTATCATACTCCTGGCTTGTGGGTGTTCCTAATCTCTGTGTGTTTACCTGTATATCTGATTGCCAGTGGCTTTCTTGGTGTTTACTCCAAACATGGTTTTTGCTCTTTCAAACACCAGAGAGGGCTGGAGAGATATCTCAGGCATTACAAGTGCTTGCTGTTCGTTGAGAGGGAGTAGGTCTAGTTCCCAGCATGCAAGTTAGGTGGCTTAAAGTTGCCTGTAACTCCACCTCCAGGAGATCTGACAGGCCTGCACATACTTATGGCATGGGCGCATACATATTCAAATATATATATATATACATAAATAAGAATTAATTAAAAAACATACCAGAGCCATTTTCTTGAATCTGCCTTTCTTGTCTCCACATCATTTCCAGAAGCCATCATATAATCATTTAATTTTCTTGGCTCTACTTAAGGAAGCAGCCGTGATATTTATGCTTAAGCATTTTCTAGCTCTGTAGCTTAGCTGACTTTTAATAAAGACTATCATTTCTAAATCTTTCATTTTAACCACAGTGAGTGTCACCACCTTTTGATCCAATTCAGTCTAGTTTTCAAAGTTTTGTTTAAAAAAAAAAAAAGACTCACAAATTGCATAGATTTAGAAAAGTGCAGTTGAGCCGAGAATGTAATCTTAAAGGGGAAGTTGAGATGAGCTTCCCGGCAGGTCCATTAGGATGAAGATGCAAAAAGAAAGTATTTTTAAGTCAATCTTGTCTCCAAGTGCATGGCCATTTCAGTAAGGATGTTGTAAAGTAGTGAACCCCACTTTAAATGTACAAGCGCTGACGTTCTTGCTCCCCTGAAACAGCAGCAGCAACACTACTGGAGTGTTCAGGTTTAGACAAGAAATCAGGTAACTCGCAAACCAAGCATGCTCAGTTTTTAACACCTTGCAGGCTACATGGGATGTCTACAGAGAAGCACACTAAAGACATGGGTCCTCCTCGGTCCTGCTTCTTCCCCACTCCCACCTGTGAGACCATTATTTAGAGAGAGCATTCGCAGACCTGACCCATCCTTCTGTTTTCTGCTTTAGTTTTCTTACCAAGGAAGGGCACAGGACAACACCTGGCTTCTGCCTTTCAGGACCAGTGACACACAGGTCTGAACACAGCCAAGGACAGGAAGGAGACTAAATCTAGCAGCAACTCTGGCCGCTACGATTACCATTCAGGCAGTGGAAGAATTTATATTAGTAATTGGTTTGGTTGTTAAGATGTGAAAGGTCTGAGAATGCAAATGCATGACCTAGGCATGAGTTCTTCCCGTTTGGAGTCATATCATTTAATCACAAAAAAACATATTGGGAATAGAAATCACCAAAGAATAGAGTGAAAAACTCTAAAGGTCTATAACAAAGGGGCTGACAAAATAAATGGGATTACAGAAAGAAAGACATTATTTGGAGCTTATAGCAAGTTCAGTCTTATGTAAGTAACTTATACACACACAGAGGAAAGGGTTAGTATATGGATGGAATGATTTTTACAAGTGTCACTTAGTAGAATACATACAGGAGTAGAATAGGAAACCCTTCTGGGAGGCGGGAGCATCCTTTCAAAAGGAAGACAAGAGAAAATGGCTTTGGACCTCATACTCAAAGTTAGAACCTTGTCCTATAGACTAGAGATGGGAGATTTTTCAGTCCTTACTGTGCAGCAAAATCATACAAACTGCCTGAGGTGGTCTCAGTAGAGATCCTCTAACCTCTGTGATGTCTACAGCAAGGGCGTGAATGAGCTACATATAGCGTTTGTCTGAAAACTTACCCAACCTAAACTGACCACGGGAAGTCTAAGTGGTGACATGGGCATTCAGGGTGAAGGCAGAGTGGAAGGTGACTGTAGACTGAAGATGCCCAGATGGTGGCTGTACCTGCCCCACCCAACAATGGGAAGTGTTTCACAGAAAGCTGGCAGGGAACCTGGAGAGTAGCTCCTCCCTCACATCTTTCCTGACTGCATATCTTTAGAAGGTCCTAGGTACCACTCCAAGCTGTCCTCACCATCTAATCCCAGTCACTACGGGAACACTGAGGGGTTCTGTGTGCCTCTGTGCCCTCCTACTTGGGGGCCATTGGACAGGTATGCAGCAGTTAAAGCATTCTGCTTTCTCTGGTTCTCTAGGGCACAGGGATTCTTGGTCTCCTGTCTGACCCATCCTCCCTTGACTAGAAGCTTGATTCGGTGTCTCTGTCTTACTCCTACTCAGGATGCTTTTGTTGGTTATCAAACTTGTTTTGGTTGGTGGAATTGAGACAAGGGCTGACTCTGTAGGCCAGGTCAGCCTTGAATTCATGGTGACATACCTGCCACAGCCTCCTGAGAGTTATCAAGCTTTCAAACAGGAGACGAGGAAGGAGGAAGAGGAGGAAAGAGATATGGAAGAGAAGGGGAAGAAGGAAGTGGAGGAAGAGGACATATAGAAGGAAAAAGAGAAGTAGAAGAAAAGGAGATGGTGGAGGAAGCGTTAGAGAAGAAATGATCTAGGAAGATATGGACCATCTTTCTACAAGGAGTGGGAGAGCACACTTCTGACTTACAATGCTTAGAGCCTTGTCCACTACATGGTGGAGCCTTGTGATGCACATAGGTGTCCCTTACTCTGGTCCAAGGCTGTTGTACAAGCTGTACTCAACACTAGAACCACCAGTCGAGAGTTTGATGGTAGTGTGGCTTCTACATCTCTTTGAACAAGTTCCAGAATGAATCTAATACATGACCCAAGTGAATAATCACTCCACAGAGCAGTGGTGTGGTGGAGGGGCAGTAGGCTGAAATACCAACATTATCAGTTTACTGTGGGTTGACTGGACAATATCTGGACAGAGACATTGAAGCTCTTATGTCTAGTTCCTGTCAATTTGATCCTACTTAGATTGAGGATCTTTACAAATATAACCAAGATGAGGTCATCACCAGGATAGCCAGCATCCTTATAAGACGAGGGAGGTGGAGTCATAGGAGGAGGCAAACAGACAGAGATGCAAGTGTTGTCCTAAATGAGTCAGGGATTGACAAAGGTTGCTGATGGTTACCAGGAACTAAGACATGTATGGAAGAATTCTGCCTATTGCCTTTAGAAGAAAGGTGACCTTGATGACACTTTGATTTTTAAACATATAGCCTTCAGACCTGCTTGTTTTAGAGCCCTCATTTGCACTAATCTGTTATGGCACTACTAGAAGACTCACAAATAGCCCCAGTGCACACTTGTGGACTTGGCTCTCACTGGCCTTGGCAATGAGGACAAAACTGTCTTGGAGCTAGTTCCTGAACAAGGTTGTTTTCCACAACACAAAAGCCTTTTCGTGAAGCATGGAGTCCCCACATGGGCTCTTCCTTGTCACCTTGCTGTAAAGCCCCGAGGTCCTAATGCACTGAGGGCTTTGGTGACGTGGGCTATAAAGAACAAAAACAGCCTGTGTTCATTTACCGGAGATGGCTGCAATTGCTGAGTCTATAACAAGGCTGCTTCTAGCAGCAAAAGGAAAAGGCTTTCAGGTTCTTTCTTCCCCCTCTCTCCTCCTGATGACAATTATTTGGTTTTGAAAATACTTTGGTAGTATTTTAAGGTATTTGCTTTAATCTACCCTGATGAAAATAAATTATTTAGCAAAGGCTTTGTCTCAGCAAACATTTTCCGGATAGGAGACGACTACAGCAGCGAGTTGCCAAAGACACAGCTGAAAAAATGGGTCATGCATTCATGACATTTTGGGACATGAGCTGCCAAGCACTTTGCTGCTCACTTTTGTCCTTTCCTGTAAACAAGCCGCACTAAGGGGAGTCACTTTTAAAAAGCACTCTGATTTCCCTAGCGAGTTACATGGGAAAGAATTCAGGGTTCCCTCCAGAGGACTCAAATGATTGTTTGTTCTCAGAGCTCAGGTGCACTAAAGGAGCTGGAGGCTAAAAACACACACTGGATATTGGCAGGGGTGGGGGTGGGGAGTGGGTGGGGGTGGGGCCCTGAACACTGCCTCTTCTCCAGCCTTGATTTCTCGTGTTGGAGCACAACTCTGTCTGCCCAGTGCAGGAAAAGAAGAAAGAGCGAGAGGAAAGGCCTGAATTTCAATTTCAGTTTAATTACACAATTTATAGTGCCCGGTAGGAAGGATTTAGGGGCAAGATTAATGCTTAACAGTTTTCCATTTTGCATTGCAGTCTGATGAAGAATACTGTATTGATTATCTAAAGTGAGTTTTCAAAACTGTTTCTCTTGGGGCGTGTGGGATGGTGCTTGGCACTTGCCGTTGGAGTTGATTCCCTGGAATACATGATGTGGGAGAGACCTGTCTCCCACAAGCCTCTCAACAGTAAGCTGAGACACGCTCCCCCGCCCTCCCCTGCCCTCCCCCACCCTTCCCCGCCCCCCTTGGTGGCAGAGTGACTTCACAAAGAAGAATCAGAAGGATTACCATGAGTTCGAAGGCAGCTTTGGGCCATATTAGTTAGTTCTAGGCCAGCTTGGTTTGTACAATAAGACTTCATTTCAGAAAATGAAGCAAAGCAGAGTAAATGAGAAAAAAATAAAAAATAAAAAAAGCAAAGGGGTGGCTTAGCTTTTCCTCTAGAAATTGGTTCAATTAAGGTTGGCAGATGACTGTGTTTTTGAATTGTATTTTTGAGAGTTGGAAACGCCCTTCATTGGAAGAATGATGAATAGAAATTCCATTGGGGTATTAGAAACGTAAGCTGTTGGTCAAAGATTGCACAATGCTATTCTCTATTGAGAGAAAGGCTGTATAAGAAACACATTGAGGCATTACTCTGTTGTGTTCAAGTTCAAAGACATCCAGTTGCTTATTGAGACTGGCATCAGATCCGTGTTTAAGATCATGAGTAAATATTTGGTGTTCTGTTTTGGTGTCCACACATTCTATTAGTTTAGTCAAATGAACAAAGGAACAAATTCTCCTGCAAGGACCTGCCTCAGTGCAGCTGGAGATAAGCATATTAAATGAATTAAGCCCATCGCAGAAAGGCAATACCATGCTTTTTTTCTATTTGTGGCTCCTAGATTTTATGTAGATACATAAAAATCATGCATATATATATGGATGGGAGAGAAAAGAAAGGAGAAAAAGGAGGATGGGGCATGAGGGAAAGTTTCAACAGGCAAAACACACATGCATGGCAGAAGCTTCACAACGAAAAGAACCCAATTCAATTGATTTTTCAAATGTACTATTTTTGTCCATTATATCAATGGGGAAAGCAGATCTCTTTATGAGGAAAGCATTCTGTTTGTGTTAAATGCATAAACATAACAATAAACTTTGCAAGCCTTAACTATGGCTCTGCCTTACAAAACCACTTGAGCACATTCAAAGAATGGAGAGAGGCAGAGCTCAGAAGGTGAAGGAACTATGCCGAGGAGAGGCCAGCTGACTTTGTCATTACCCATCCACTCAGGTACCGGGCACACAGCTCTTCTCTGGGCACACAGCCTTCACACTGGGATTCAGAAGCAAGAAGGCGAGGAAGGGAATGGGAAACTTCTCAGCCATAGTCCAAAGAAGAGGAAATCTTTTTTTTTTGGTTTTTGCCTTCGGAGACTCCCCTCTCCCAAATCACGATGAAGTCTCTTTATTCCTTATCTACCTTTTCTCTCATTGTCACCGAAGCTGAAGCCTCCACACATTTTCAGTGTCTTAGACTGGTAGCCCTTTCTAACACACACATGTTGCTGGGTTCCTGATTAAGTGTAGAGAGAGTCCTTGCCAGCCATACCTTCCCTATCTTAAGAATAATTACTCTGAGGGCATTGGGAGCACTGGCTCCTAATGGTTGATACTGATTGTCAACTTGAAACAATCTGGAACCACTCAAGAGGCAAGCGTCTGCTCATACCAGTGAGGGGGTCACCTAGATCAGTGATTCCTCTGGTCCTACTCAAAGGATGTTCTACCTATCCTGGTGGACCAGGAAGACCCACTCTGAGGTCTGGGGACACCTTCCAGCTACAGCAGCCCAGATATAAGAAGGGGCTCTCTGGTGAGTTAGTTCATCTATCCTGCGGCTACTTCTGCTACCGTCTTGTTCTGACACAGGGACTCAGTTTCCTTGGCCTGTCAATGCGGGCTGCAGTCTAGTGGTTCCTCAGGAATCCTCCAGGCTATTGGCACCAGACTGGAACATGTGAGGCATCCAGCCTTGTGGACTGAAAAACATTATGGACTTAGATAAGTGAGACTATTGCTGCAAAAACAGGCATGCAGGTATTTCTGTGGTATGTGGCTTAGATTTCCTTGGGTATTTATCCAGGGATGTTGCAGTCAAATGCTGACTCCATATGAAAACAGAGGGGAAAGTATTTTGGAGACCACAAGGAGAAGGATGGAGACCAATGAAGGTAATGGGAATAATGGGAGGGCTGACCACAAAGAATAAAGGTTAATACACATGTGTGAGGATGCTATGATGACCCCATGTACCCAAGATTAATCTCCAACTCCTTCAATAACCAAGGGTAGCTTGAACTTTGAATCCCATGCCCAAACCTCTACCTCTGAGAACTGTAATACAGGCCCATCCTACCACATCCAGTTTATATGATGTTGGAGAGAGAATTTAAGGCTTCATGTCCATTTGACAAGCACTCTGCCAACAGAGCTACATCTGAAGTCTCCTGAAACCCATTATTTGCATCCTAAGTAAAAAGATAATAAAAGGAAACATAGCAATAAAAAGTAGAAGAATGGAAAAACAAAAACCCGCCTTTCCCAGTATAAGTAAAGACTTACCACCTCCCTCCTTGGCAATGATGAGTTATAATTTATACCAGAGAAAAAGAAAGAAAGAAAAAAAAAAGCCATGGAGATTTGTATCTGTGAGTGAAATTTGAGCCGTCTTTTGCCACAGGCTAATGTCAGACTTTTCTGAGTCTCGTGAGCGAGTAGTGTGTGGAGGTCCTGCTGCTCCGCTGGCCTGTAGAAGGGGTCAGTGGTCTTGGGCACCATAGCTCTTGGTGATGGCCTCTCCTGGTTTATCCCGTGAGTGGCTACATGTCACAAGTCCCTTATAGAATATGCATACCTGACAGCCCAGACATTAGATCATAAAGAGACTGGGAATGGAGCATGTGAAACAGATAGAAAAACACCAGCCAAGTCAAGCACAGGGACATGGCGAGAGGGGCACATCATCCTGAGGTGACTTTCTGATCTAGTGGGCCCTGGCAGCCATTCACTTTCAGATGACTGCATTAACACTTGAGATGACAGAGGAGAGCAACCTGAATTGTGAGTATATTTCTTAGGGAGTCACAACATGGCTACAGGAACACTTACATCTTTGGAATGACAGAGTGTGTCTACTCTTCCACTTTTGGTAGGATGGGGTAGAGGGAAGGAATGGAATGAAGACAAAGAAAGTGCATGGCTAGTCACAGATGAGTGACTTATGGGTTTTCAGAACCAAGATTACATCTATTTCTCATAGCTAATGATACCCGTTTAGTAATAACTACTATTTCTTCTATTTACTGCATTTATTTCTCCTACTTATTACATCTATTTCTCATAGATACCTGCTTTAAACATTTACTATGCCTAAATATTGGCACTTAAAATAATTTAAATTACAGTTTACGAGAAGGTGAGGAAATACCTGGTTGCTGATGTGTTTCTGGATTTTTCCTGTAGTCACTGAAAAAAAAAAAAACAGAAAGAAATTTTATATGAAGTTACACTCAACAAGATAAAGTATAGGACTGACGATGCTGTTCTGTCCTTAGCCAGATCACGCCAAACTGCCATAGGATCTGTGGACAAGGATTGGAATCATCATACGGACAAGGACATGGACAGATGTGGCAATAGTGGGAACATGACATCAAGCCTAAAAAGAATGTGTGCGTGGCTAGAATAACCAAAGTGCAGTGCACACTTGCCAAGGGCGATACCCAGCAGGCTGTACTCGACTTTTCAGAAGAGACAAAGAAGAGATGAAAAGACCAGAGCTTGCCTAAGAGTCCCACAGTACGGCAGCCCCTGAAGGCTGAGCACAACACTGAGCTCATGAGGCTCTACTGGTCTAAAACTCAGGTTCCTCTTACTTTTCCCTCCCCTCTGCAGGGGGTACAGGCTTGAGCTACCATTCTGGTCGAGAGCAGCTGTTTTCAAAACACTTCTCTATCTGGGCAACACGAAGACCTTGTTCATTGTTACAGTGTTGCTGGAGATTGAAATCCAAGCCAACATCTCAGTGGTCAGGACGGGAGGAGTTCCCGAGCAACGGATGGAAAGCAACAGGGCAGATGGGAGTTAGAATCCAAGAACAACCCAGGGTGACCAGTGTCACAGGTATCTTAGGCAGGAGTCAAAATCTTCAGCCATTACAAATCAATAACCAAATAAATTTCCAGGAAGGAAAGAAAGAAGAAATTTGGTAGCATAAATATTATTGGTTTTGAGTAGCTTTATGTTGGATACTTTATTAAGCATGTTTTTTTTTTTCAAAAAATAAACCTTAACAAAATTGCAGAGCCAGATAATAAAGATAAAACATATTGTGCATGATGATGACTGTAATCCCAGCATTTGGGAGGATGAGACAGGAGGATTGTCAGCTTGAGGTCAGATTGGACTACAGAGGGAAACTCTTGTCTCAAAACCAAAATAAAACCAAGTCAGACAAAACCAAAGCAAAATCAATACAGGGAGATTACTCCAGTGATAACATCTTAAGATCAAGAATGTTAACTGTGTAGTTTCTGGTTTTGGTGACACAAAGTAATGAATGCTGTTGTAAACATAATGTGTAGGTTTTTAAATGGGTCATAAATCTTCATTTCTCTGGGACAAATACCCAGGGATTAATGTGAGCTGCACATTCCATCTTTTAAGATGCTGCCAATCTATGGGCCATCCATCCTGACAGCTGACTCGGTAAAGGTGTTTGTCCTCAAGCCTGGTGACCTTTGATTCCCTATTCCTATACACTAGAAGGAGAGCAATGACTCCAATTGGTTGTATATTCTTCTTCTTGTTGTTGTAATAAAAAGAATCTGGCAGTCTGTTTTTAAAACATGTAACAAATACGCAAAGGTCTCCAGTCAATTAATCACTCAATAATAAGCATACATTTAAAATTCTATAAAAATTTAGTACTGGACAAGGCATTATTCAGGGCACAGGAGAGATATAAGAAGCATAGAAAATAGAATGGAGAGACTATTTGATTAAGCTGTTGCTAAGAAATGCTAGGGGCGAAGCTTGCAGGTTCCAGATAATAAAAAATGATTTTCTTTGTTTTAAAATCTCCATTGTACACTCATGATATGTTTTAGTGCTGAGATTTCTTGATCAAGTTATGTGTGGAGAGCTTAAAAAAGAGACGACTTGCTCTGAGGAAAAGCCTGTGCATTGGCAAAATTTTAGGACCCGGAGGATGGGCAGAAATGGGTCATCCCCCAAGGCCGCCTCAAAGCGCAGCTGGTTAATACTTTGTTCTTGGTCCATTGAGTAGCTCCTGAGCTTCTGACCTTGAGAGCCATGAGACTGACAAATTTGTATTGCTGGGTTTTGTTTGTTTGTTTGTTTGTTTTTGTTTTTTAAAGCCACCAACATTACAAAACAGTTAGCCTTTGTATCTGGATTTCTAATTCACAATCTGTTTCTGAGATGATGCACACAGGTACCATTTGCAGTACAAGGCACAGTACATAAACTAGGCACGAGTGAAGTACATGGGAGGAAGTGTGCGGTGCCTTACACAAATACTGCAGTTTATGCAGGGGACATGAGCATCTTTGGATTTTGGGTATCCTGAGACCAATTTTTCCCAAGGCAAGGAACAGAGGGAGGAAGTGAGGGAGAGAGAGTGAGAGCGAGAACAAGAGAGAGCAAGACCGAGTGAGAAGCATGTATGAGTCTGCAGAGGCCAGAAGAGGGGTTTGGATCCCCGACAGCTAGTGCTACAGATGAGCACTTGTGGATGTTGGGAACAGAACTTACGCTCTCTGGAAGAGCAAGTGTTCTTCCTCATTAAGCCATCTCTCTAGCTCCTGTTAGTGCTGCTGCTGATAGAGCAATTACCGTGGTTTGTTACAGCAGCAATGGGAAATAAGCTCCAAGAAATTCTCTTGTTCTAATCTGACCGTACTTTGAGGGTCATCGAGAGTCGAACGTGGCTACTGTACTCAGCTCTGCCAATACCCTTAGGTGATGGATTTCCCTCTCCATACATTATCTACAGGGAAAAAATAAGTACAAATCATTTTTGTTTGTTTATTTTAGGTAGAAGACTGAGGATATTATACTTTTTTAATCTTCTTCAGAAATTTAATTATAATTTATTCACATTACATCCCGAATGTAATCTCCTCGCTCTTGTCTTCCTGTACACACCTTCCTGCCTCTTCTGCCCTATTCCCCTCCCCTAGACCTCTGGCAGGCGGGATCCTCCTCCCCCACCATCTGACCACAGCCTATTGGGTCTCATCTGGACAGCCAGCATCCCCTTCCTCTGTGTTCCCACAGGGCCTCTCTGCCAAGGGGCAGTAATCAAATCGGGGGCACCAGAATTCATGTCAGAGGCCAGTCTCCTGGTCACCCTTTCTCCACGGGGAGAATGAGCTGCCCATTGGCAACATCTGAACAAGGGCTCTAAGTTCTCTGCTTTCAATGTCCTTGGTTGGTGCATCAGTTTGTGCAGGGCCCCTAATGCCTGGATCCAGATCCTCCACTCTCCTTGTAGAGCTCCAGACAACCTCCCCCACCCCTTTTCATCCCTCAACTCTTCCATACAGTGCTATATTGCATTATTTTTACTCAACACACAGCCACGGCTGGGTTGGATGGAGCATTGTGTCTGCCTCATGCTTGGTCCTTGTTTCTTATGTTTTTGTTGAAATGGACTGTGAATTGAGGGGAACAAGAGCAGTTCAAAAAGTTGCTGGGGTAGAAAGCAGATAGAATGCAGGAACAGCTGCCTAGGGTATGTTTTGATTGCATGATGCCTTTAATAAGTGGAGCGGAGTGAGCTGCAGAAGGAGGATGTGGAGACATTGGCTCATCCAGTGTTGAACATGATGCTGAGACCTTGTGGTCCATTCATGTACTTCAGGAATGGATGTTGTAGCAACATTTCCAACTCATTGCCAACAGTATTTTAGGAGACTGACTCTTCTGTGATTCAGTGTCCATGAATAACCCCATCCCATTCTTCCAAGTGCATGGACACCCACTTAGCTCTCCTTCTACTGTACATTAGTTCATTAATTACCTCTAACTGACAAAAAAACTTCAAGGGATATTATTTTGCTGCCTAAACAACTTAAAACAGTGATTTTTCAACCCATTTAAGATAACAGCCCCTTTTGAGGATCTAAGACCAACTATGAATTTGCTCTTGTAAAAAATGCTGACATAAAGCAACGACAAAGGCTTCTAGGCCTTTGGCATCCAGGCAAAGATCTGCAAGGGTTTGAAGTTTTTAAGTTTATTTTGGATGGTATGTCAGAATATGTGAAATAACTTCTCACGTTCCAGCTCTTTTCATAACTTCAAGTCCCTCAAAACTTCAGATTCATCATTTATCAACTATTTCCTGTAATTTAATGAGCTGAAATTACTCATCCTAAATCTTAGAGTACAGTGTGTTAACTTCAAAATTATTTTAAGTTTACTATGTCAGACACCCCCTAAATGCTGGAAATTCAAAGATAAATGCACTAGGGTATTAACAAAGTCAGGGTCTAGTGGGAGAAGGAAAAGAAAGCAAGACAATCTGTAAAATGTCAGAAGTGTGTGGTTGATGATGATGATGACAACAGTGATGATGATGATGGTGGTGGTGGTGGTGGTGGTGATGATGGTGATGACAGGGTCTTGCTATGTAGCTCAGATTGGCAAAGAACTCATTGTTTAGCTCATGCTGATGTAAAAATTATATTTCCTTGCCTTGTCTACCCTGGATCTGGGATAACAGAGATGATCCAGTGGGAAGTGTTTTTAATCAATTGACTTATGATGGATATGATTGGTAAACACAGGGAAGGACCAAGAAATATTACTAGTCTTGGAAAACATCTAAGTTTCCATGGATGTTTTTCCACTAATGCCAAATTCTCTTTTAACTTATTCAGAAGTATATCAACAAAAATTCAGGACCACAATATTAATGACATTAATGTTTACCTTTTGATGAACAAGATTAGAATACCTTCTGTAGCCTTATCTTCTGGATGGGGGTGGTATATTGGACAAGGAATATCTGCTGTGGACTCATGTTGTTGAACACACGGTCCCCACTTGATAGCCCTGTTGGGGTATGTGTAGCTTATCGTTGTTTGAGGAAGTGCACCAGTGCAGGTGGGCTTTGAGAGTTCACAGCCTCACTCACTTCTAGGTTACTTTCTCTGCTCCGTGCTATTGGTTGAAGCCGTGATGTCTTGGCTTCCTGTTCCAGCCACCTGCTGCCATGCTACCCTGCCATTATGGACTCTCCTTCTGAAATTATAAGCCCAAATAAAAATCTTTCTTCCTTCAATGGTTTTGGCCATGGTATTTTATTACAGCAGCACAAAAGTAACTAATACAATAGGTATGTTTGAACAAATGCTTAGTAATATGGTAAGGACAAGAAATTAAACCCAAGTTCAAAGATAGGACCTGACTTCGAGCTCTAGAAACCAGAATCATGAGAAGGCGGAACATGACTCAGAGTTTCACAAATAGGAAGGGCTTGGAGAACATTATGAAAGTGGGTAGATGAAAGGGTTTAAATGGGAGTGGCCTTGCCCACGGAGGTTTGAGTGACATAAACACCAGTCAGTTGCCTCATGTTTGAAGCAGCTGACAACTTGGAAGCTAATAAGCTCTTTTCAGGAGAGAGGGCATGGGGAAGAGGAGTAGAATAGTGAGTAAACTGAAGGGAATGTAGAGAAAAACAAGACTAATTGGGTGCTTTGTAGGGTGGACACACTGGGAGATGCTTTGGGGGCTTTTGTTGGGTGGACACCCTAGGAGATGCTTTGGGGGCTTTGTAGGGTGGACACACTGGGAGATGCTTTGGGGGCTTTTGTAGGGTGGACGCACTGGGGGATGCTTTGGGGGCTTTTGTAGGGTGGACACACTGAGAGATGCTTTGGGAACTTTTGTAGGGTGGACACACTGGGAGATGCTTTGGGGGCTTTGTAGGATGGACACACTGGGAGATGCTTTGGGGGCTTTGTAGGGTGAACACACTGGGAGATGCTTTGGGGGCTTTGTAGGGTGGACACACTGGGAGGTGCTTTGGGGGTTTTTGTAGGGTGGACACACTGGGAGATGCTTTGGGGGCTTTCGTAGGGTGGACACACTAGGAGATGCTTTGGGGGCTTAGACCAGGGAAGAAGATAAAGAGGAAAATCAACTGAAGCATGTGGAAGAACTTGAGAGTAACAAGTAACACATGGTACAGAAAATCAAGACCAGAAAGCATCCTAGCAGGCGTTGCTTATTCACTTAATCAATGGATACCATTGGATCAGCTTTCTTGAGTCATATATGAGGACCAAACTCTGGGGTAAACAAGATAGTAGCTGCCAAACATCTTGCTTCCTGCTTCCAAAGAGCTTGACTTCAGCCCTTCCTCATCTATACTTAGGTCTACATCTGTGTTACCATCTACATTTAGCATGATCCTTTCTGTGGAAATGAGCTGTTTTGAAAGTGTTCCATATAGATACTTTCTTAAGGTGTATGTGTGTGAGGAGGGCAAGACAATGAGTCTGTTCATTTCTCCTGGAGTGCAAATATGTAATTATTAATCTGCATATACAGAGAAATTTGGTATTGTGATACTAACTGTGATATTGGATATACAAGACCCTCCCCATTATATTATGTTAAGAAGGATTCTGGCATTGGAGAAAAGGGACCAATATGGTTATGGATTTGATTCAGTGAACTAGAGCCTTGTCTACTCTCAAAAGGAATTCAGAGCTGCATCCAGTACTGATGAAAAGACATAGAGGCTAGGACATAGCAAAAAGGAACCAATGATAGTGTGGGGCAAAGGGAGGCACAGAAGTCCTGGGACTATAGGGACAGTGTTTCAGTTTCTTCACTGGAATACTTGGGACTATGCACTTTTGGTTTATTTTGAACACTGAAGTATATTTTATTTATAGTTATAGGTATAACAAAAGAGCTTTCAGATGAGGTCTAACAACTATAGCTAGCCTCACCCTGGCACCTAATATAAAAGGGGCTGCCTGCTATCAGCAAAGCATTAGGCAGAGTCCAAAATCCATCAGAAGTGAGTTGTAGGATATGGGTCATCTGTTTGGTCCACAAACTGTTACCTTCATTAGAGAAGAATGGGACAGAGTGCAGATAAGTTCCCTGATCTGAAAAGCTCTACAATTAGAAATTTTCTCAGTGCTTGACAACACAAATGGAAAAGGCCATGCTGGGAAACTCTGACCAATCAGAAACAACTTCATTCAGCATGTTAGAGGCTAGCAAACTTCATTCATTAAAAAATACAGGCCAACGAGCTGGGCATGGTGGTGCATAGCACACTACCACCTTTAATCCCAGCACGCAGGAGGTAGAAGCAGGTGGATCGCTATGAGCTCAAGGCCAGCCTGGTCTACAAATCGAGTCCAGGACAGTCAAGGCTACACAGAGAAACCCTGTCTCAAAAAACAAACAAAAAAATTATGAGCTGTCATTCAACAAAAATATTTCTATAATTAGGAAGGAGCAGCGGCAGGTTGAATTTTGGGGGAATAGAAACGCGCAATATTGGCATATTTCTTGACCTTAAGGACTTTATATTATAGAATACAAGGCAAGAAGAAATAAAAAATAAAAGCAAATATAAAAAAATTGCAAGTTGTGATAGTGTACTAAAAACAACAGGCTGAGATTAAAGTATCGTAAGAAGAGATAGGGTGAGCAAAGAAGAACCAAGAAATACAACGTCAGCATTGAAAATTTGGAGTGACAATGGTGTGCAAAAGAATCAAGAAAGGTCAGGTTATAGGAAGAAGAAGCAGGAGGAGTGACCCCTGGATGGACCAAACCCGAGCACTGCTGTGTCCCCTCATTCAGTGCCGATGTCCCCTCAGCACCACCATGCCCGAAAGAAAGGCCAAAGGGGATGCTAAAAAAGATAAAGGTGAAGGGCGAGCCACAGAGAAGACCTGCAAGGCTGTCTGCTAAGCCTGCTTCTCCAAAGCCAGGGCCCAAACCTAAGAAGGGAGGGAAGGTACCCAAGGGGAAGAAGGGGAATGCTGATGTTGACAAGGATGCAAATAATCCCGTGGAAAATGGAGACGCCAAAACAGACCAGGTACAGAGAGCCAACGATACTGGAGATGCCAAGTGACATATGAGGATTTTTGATAATTGTGTACTTCTGGTGATTGTACAGTTTGAAATACTATATTTTACCAAATTTTATAAAAGCCAATTTTGTCTTTCTTTCTTTCTTTCTTTCTTTCTCTCTTTCTGTCTTTCTTTCTTTTTTTTTTCTTCTTTTTTTTAAAAGCTATATGATGTTAGCACACAGGACACCTGATAACTTGCAGGGGAGAAATGTGAGTCACTAACAAAATGTCTCCCAAACTGCATTGATGATGGAAAATAGCTTTCCCTGGCAATTTTGAATGACTCCTGTTGGCTCCCAGGAGCGGCATCCTGGTGTTGACATACATGGCCACCATGGCACAAAACACCTTGTGTAGAAAAATCCTAAATTCATTTTTGTGTCTTCCTCCCCCATACCATCAACATCGACTTAACTCCCTTAAAACCAGAGGCCTGTTGGAACCTGACACCCAAAATTGTTTTTCCAGTCTATTGGGCGATCTGGACTTTTAAGTGACATCATTGAGTGTCCTCAGAAGAGTGGTGGTTCCTCTTATAAAAGACTGCGAATCTTCAGATAGATAATTCTGCCATTTTCGTTTCATTTCCTGAAAGTCGAGTTGGCTTGTGAAAAGTTGTTAAACAACATCCTTAATGTGAAAAGTCAACTCTCACTCTAACCTACTTCCCCCCTTTTAAAGCACTGAATGAAGATTTCATTGGGTTTTATAGTGGTGTTCTGATTTTTGTAGTCTATTCAAGAAGGGAATTTGGAAGTTCTTGTATCCTGTTAATGATGGTCTGACCATGTCCTGCCTGAAATACCATGATTGCTTATGAAAAGTATCTTTAATAAAGCTGCTCCAGTTATGCCTGGAAGAAGAAAAGGACAGGTTATGAATATGAAACCAAAGTTGCTGGGGGCTAATGAACAAGAAGGAAAGGGCGGCAGAATCAGGCTGGAGAAATGGGTGTGAAACAAATGGTGGGAGGAGTATGAGGCATCGTCAGAAACTTAGTGAACCACAACAGAGACCAAAGGTTAAAGTTGCTGTCCAGGGAGAGACACAGATGTGCCCAGTGACGTCATGGCTGTGGACAGAAGGGGACAGATTGAGGATATACACTGAAGTCTGAAAAGCTTTACAACCAGAAGCTTTCTGAGTGCATGACAACACAAGCGCACGAACGGAAAATGCCATGCTGGAAAACACTGACTAATGCACAAATGGTGCTGTTGAAAGCCTTAGATGCCAGACAAGGGGCTACAATTGGGTGTTTTCTCTGCCATGCTCCAATCTTGTTTTGGCCTGTTCCATTCTTGCTATGCCTCCTACCCTACTTCCCCTTTGGAACAGGAATGTTTATTATGGGCCATTGAATGCTGCAAAGTTATAACTTGGTTTTTGATCTTAAACAGTCTTACAGCTAAGAGGTCGGTTTAAGTCTCAGAGGAAAGACTGCACTTTGTTGAGACTAAAGGTGGACTGAATGGATTTTGCATCATATGACAGTCATGCCTTGTTATTGAGGCAGCGGAGAAAGGTCACAATTTTCTTATGTGTCAAGTTGACCACAGAGATGTTGTGGTGTTTGCTTTTCATGGTTACCTGGACTTGGTTTCGGTCACCTAGGGTACATACTCTGGATGGGTCTGTGAGAATTTTTTCAGAGAGATTTCATTGAGAAAAAAAGACTCTGAATGTAGATGGCAGTAAACCATGGACTGGGATCTCAGATTAAATATGGGGGGGGGGAAGGGAGAGAGACAGAGAGAGAGAGAGAGAGAGAGAGAGAGAGAGAGAGAGAGAGAGACAGAGAGAGACAGAGACAGAGACAGAGACAGAGACAGAGACAGAGAGAACACTGACTACTGAGTACTGGCATTTATCTGTCTCTGTTTCCTGACTATTCACTCCATGTGACTGGCTGCATCTTGTCTCTCCTTGCTGTATTTTCCCCACCATGGTAGACTGTGTCCCCTCAAATTATGAGTCAAATTAACCATTCCTTTATTAAGTTGCCTTTGTCACCATTTTGTCACAACAGTGAGAAAAACAAATAGCGTCACCAATGGATAGTCCGTGGACATTTAAACATTCAGTTGATAAGGATCATCGTCTCATCATTTTGTAGGCTGGGCATGGTGACACAGCCTTGTGATCCTGTGACTTTGAAGGTTGAAAAAGAGGCTGGGCGTGGTGGTGCACGCCTTTAATCCCAGCACTCGGGAGGCAGAGGCAGGAGGATTTGTGTGAGTTCGAGGGCAGCCTGGTCTACAAAGCCTGTCCAGGACAGCCAAGGTTGCTACACAGAGAAACCTGTCTCAAAAAAGCAAAAAACCAAAAGAAGAAAAAACAAAAAACAAAAAACAAAAAAAAAGAGGGCGGGGCTGAAAAAAAGGTAGATCACAAGGTCCTAGTCAATCTGGGGTCCGTGTGCAGTGGGAAGTGTCTTAGAAACCCAATCCAAAGCAGAAGTTCCTCTTAACAGCCCTATTTTATCTACCATCTTTCATATGACAGTTCAGTATTACACATTCCAAATCCTGGCAACTGAAGCCAAAGAGAAAGTGCTAATTCTAGATAAATGAGGATATAAATTCTTTTTTACTCTCCTGAAGATTAACTGATACACATTTTATATATATATATATATATATATATATATATATATATATATATATATGCAATACAATATATAATCTATACACATATATATGTAATTTATTCAGATACAGTTTCATGGTGCAGATGCACTGTGAAGGATACTCAGTAGAGAGCCTTGGCTGGTGATGGATGGAACCTGTAAGACAGATGACGGCAGGGACCTAAGACATAAACCTGCATGGATGCAGCATGCACTCAGTGTAAGTTTCTGAGACAAAAGACCAGGGAATCTGTCCAAACAAGGAAGAGGTGGGTGTAGTGGAGATGTGTGGCTGGGAATATGCCCATGTTTGGGGGATTCTTGGGTCCTAGGTAATGCCTTACTTAGGCAACAAGGTAGTCGTTCACTTGCTGAGAGACTGAGGGCTAAGACAAACTGTGATGGGAAGTAAAAAGGACAGTCATGCAGTGATCATCAACGACCAGGGGTCTGCGGAAGCCAGATGGTTCATTTCTATGAATTATAGTTATTAAATTAATTGTTTACCTACTTTGTGTATGTGCGTGTGTGCGTGAACATGCACTCGCACGCCATGTATAAATTCACGTAGAGGTCAAAGTTCTGTCTTGGGTGTGTACTTTGGATACTCCCCACCTTGTTTGTTTGGGACAAGATCTCTCACTTTTACCTGAAACACTCTAATTTTGCTGGGTTGGTTGGACAGTGAGCCCAGGATGGGATTCGCTGGTCGCCAGCTCCCCAGTATTGGGTTTGTAACTGCATGCCACCATGCTGGAATTTTTCACATGGGTTCCGTGACTGAACTCAGGCTTTTTTTTTAGCACTTTCCCAGCTGAACATCTCTCCAGCCCGAGATTCTTATGGCTCTTTGTCTAGGAAGCCAACGATCCCTTTCTTTGAGCTGTTGAAATCCGAACAAGTTAGAAGCATAATTGTGCTATTATGTTGTAACTCCGGTGATTCTGATGGCTGCTGGAGATATATTTTCTCAGTCTTCTGGATCTTCTCAGCCTGATGGGCATTTAAATGTTCTCTGTCCCATGAAACAGCACAGGAAGGAAATCCCACTTAAAGGAAACCTAAATCATCTCCCAATTTATTCAAGTCATATTTGAAAAGGAGAAATAGAATTTAGGGGGATAAATTCTAACTGTATAAACTTTCCCTGATAAAAGATTAAAGAGTGCACGGTTTACCATCCGTTCATTATTTTTTTTCTAGAGTCTTGAATATACAGGGCTTGAAATCTCTGGTTGGATCAACATTATTTCGCTCAGAGGTCTGTGGACTTTGCATACAGATTCTTTCCTGTTTCCAAGTACATTTGCTTTTAGGCTATTTTTATTCACTTTAAAGGAATTTTAATAACTTTCTGTTGACAGCATGGACAGCTGGTCTTGAGAATTAAAGAAAATTCACTTGCTGACTGAGGAAGGAAGTGACATCAATGAGCTTCTAAAGTCAGCCCAGAGGGCTAGAGTGGCTGGTGAGAGAGTAGCCTTTCGTGGCATTGTATTTATTGAGTGCCGCCTTGAGATGCAAATTGCTGTATCAATCAAACCTATGGTGCCTACCTCCAACCAAGTCTGTGCAAACTGAAGCAACAATGCCCCAAACCCTGAGAGGGAAAATGGATGAGGGGTGCAGGAGCCCAGGGGCTAAGTGAATTACGGGGTCCTTGGGAGCTGCCTTGCCAAGCAGATACCTCACTCTCCCTCAAGCCTCAGTTTCTTTGTCTAGAGAGTGAGTTTGAGGTGAACTGCTGTTTGAAGTCAGTCTATTTCTCTGACAGATGGCTGAGAAGACCTTGTACTAATACGTATCGCACAGATGTGTTTGTCTTACCGCCTTCTTCCCCGAGAGAGAGAGAGAGAGAGAGAGAGAGAGAGAGAGAGAGAGAGAGAGAGAGAGAGAGAGAGAGAGATAGATCAATTGTTTTCCATCCCCTCCTGAGAACTATCCAGAAGCAGGGACTTTTAGGCATCATATAAAGCTACTAGCTTGATCTCTTATTTTTATGGTGGGTTGTCATTGCTTATAGCTGTACCGGAAAAAAAAAAAAAAAAAAAAGAAGGCTAGGCATGAGATCTGAGCTTTAAGCAGCACAATGTTAGCAATACCAGTTCTCATTGTCACAGAAATGAATTGTCATTCTCACCATGATCACAGACCTGCCCTCTGCAACTACGGTTTATATACTTTTCAGAAGAGAGCCGTGGTACACGTCAGCTGCTCAGATATGCGGGCTGTGACTTGTGTGTGTGTGTGCGTAGGAGTGTGTATATGCACACACCTGTAGAAACAAAGGCAGAGAATCATCTGGCAACATTTGGTAGTCCTTAGGTGAAAAATTAAGTTGCTAATTATTTATTAATCTTATGAGATGGCTTGGGGCTGGCTCAGTTACCAGTGAAGACAATCACAGTGTGAGTTGAAAGCCTTCGGAAAGAGAGCATAAAGAGGAGGTGTACAAACACTGCCTGGTTTCTTTCCCTTGTCTCTCAACTTGTTTGAGACACTCAATTCAATTTTCAAATTTTTGTTAACTTAATGGGGGGACAATATTGCCTACAATAAAAACAACATAAACTCTCTTATGCCTTAGCTTTCCTCTCTCTCTCTCTCTCTCTCTCTCTCTCTCTCTCTCTCTCTCTCTCTCTTTCTTTCTTTCTTTCTTTGACACAGGGTTTCTCTTGTAGTCCTGGCTGTCCTGGACTCGCTTTGTATACCAGGCTGGCCTCGAACTCACCGGGATCCACCTGCCAAGGTGTGTGCCACCACACTCAGCTCATTGCTTAGTTTTCAAGCCAAACACTCAGCATATTTCTCCCCAAGTAGAAATTTTTTGTCTTTATTAAAACTAATTTATGGGGCTGGGGAGACGGCTCAGGGGCTGGGGAGATGGCTCAGAGGTTAAGAGCACTGTCTGCTCTTCTAGAGGTCCTGAGTTCAATTCCCAGCAACCACATGGTGGCTCACAAACATCTGTAATGTGATCTTATGCCCTCTTCTGGCCTGCAGGTATACATGGAGGCAGAACACTGTATGCTTAATAATAAATAAATAAATAAATAAATAAATAAATAAATAAAACTTAAAAAAAACTAATTTATTTCCCCTCTAATAATATTTTAAGGCCTGTCTATTCTAGACAAGTTAGCGTGTTAGCTGCTTCGGGGATGCAGAAATAAAATAGAGGGAACAATGAACTCTCTCTCACACATATAACAGCAAATCACAGCGCTGTCAGATATTTATAGTAAATTGCTTATTTACTCAAAGGCAGAATACACCTAAGTCTTGATGTGGGAACCCTGTGATGGGGTCACTTTAGGATGCTCCAGTCTTAACTGCCACTTCCAGTCTGTGTGCTGTTCTGCAGGCTGCCTCGCCTTCCGAGTTTTTGTTTTGTTTTTTTTGTCTTCGTCCATAGTGAGTGTTTGAATGACTAAGTGCACTCTTCATGGCTTAACATCTTTGAATCTAAGAATAAGAGCGAAAATTTGCAAAAGGCTAGCACAAATATGAGAGGGTGGGAAGCCAGGGGAAGTTTTATGGAGGACTGTGTGTCTGAACTGTGAATGTGGTTAGCAGAAGCCGCGCGAGAACAGAGCTGCACTCAGCAGAAAAAGCAAACATGAAATCACATGCCAGGGCCTGGGTGAATGGTGCAGTCTGAAAAGAGCCTGCCCGGCAGGCATGGGAAGCTGAATTCAGATTCCCAGAACCCACATAAAGCTGGACAAGGCAGCTCATGCTGTTACCGCAGTGCTGGGGGTCTGGAGGGCAGGACAGGTGGATCCATGCAGCCCATTGGCCCACTCTCCTGGCTAAGTCAAAATATAATGAGGGAGGACAACTGAGGAATGGCACCTGAAGTCAACCTCTGGCTTCCAGATGCATGTGCACACACACACGCATGCACACACGCACACGCATATGCACATGCACACACACACACACACACACACACACACACACACACACACACACACACCACAACCAAAAACATGTTCTCCCACCCCAAGTCAGTAATTGACTATGGAACAGTGACAGGAGGGTCCTGTGTGGTCCGAGCGCTGCTGTGTAGTAGGGAAGATTTAACTGTAACATGAAAAGTGCATGGTGAACTGAGGTCGTGAACACGTGACTTCTGCATTTATACACACAGGGTCATTATTGCCTTGAATTTGGCGAATCGGTCCTGGAACACTTTTGAGCTGGGACGTGATTAAAATAATGCTTTGGTAGATTCCTCCAACAGTGGCATGCCTGGGTGATAGGAATTCTACGAAGGGGGTGGGAGAGCCTGTAAGGCACTCTGATTTCACGGTTCATAATGAGGAATGAAAGAGTGGGACATCCGGAAAGTGCAGGCACCGGGAGAATAAGTCTTAATGCAAAACGCAAAAATGAAAACAAGAAAATTGGGACCATTGATAGAAGGGTGCTAGAGGAGTTGAGAGCCCAGTTCAATATTTGCTAAATTTAAAATAATGCCGAGATACTTGTAGGTGAGAGGAGCAAAGCTCAGAGTGGAGCTAAAAATACCAGGCAATCCCTTATAGAAGCTGAGAGACTGTGGGATGAAAGGCTCTTGATTTGAAATAAAAGAGCACATGAACACTTAGGCCAGAACATGGAGAACATTTGCATTTTGTTAGTAATTTTGACGACTCTTTAGAATGGAAGTTTTGCGGCCACCCCTTTTCTGAAAGCATCGGCACAGCCTGGAAGGCTGTTAGGCTAGTAGGAAGGATGCTCGCCTATCTTGCACAAGACCCTGACTTCTATCATCAGCACCATATGAGCCGAGTGTATAGGTGGTGCATGCCTGTAGACGTTCAAAGTTATCCTTGGCTACGTAAGGAGTTGGAGGTGAGCCAGGACAACAGGAGACACTGCGACAACAACAAAGGCTTCCTGTCTCCCAAACCTCAAATAGCCTCAACTCCAAAAACAATCCCAAGCTATAGCAGAAAAACCAATGCCAGTTTATGTTTGGTACACATTTAAGGATGCTAACTAGCTCTGGGGGCCTGCTGACTACAGAACAAAGATTTCAGTAATGACCCAAAATAGGGGCTGTGTGAGTGGCACCAGCCAGGACACAACTCCCCTGAGCTCCTTCATCTGGGAACTGAAACTGGAGCACATGGCTGTACAACTGTTTTCATTGAGTCAAAAAAAGAAAACTCACAAATGTAGAGAGCTGAGCTTCGGGCCTGACACCCTCAGTGTGTCAGCCTGGATCTCCTTCCCTTACACTGCAGAGCATGCAAGCAAAGGGTAGCAAGCCGACTGTGGAAGTAACATGCACGCTGTGTGCCAGTGTGGGTAACAAACATGAGAATGTGCTGGAAGGCACCAATGCACACTGCTCTGGATTG
The DNA here is from genome assembly GCF_903995435.1 of Acomys russatus. NCBI lineage: Eukaryota > Metazoa > Chordata > Mammalia > Rodentia > Muridae > Acomys > Acomys russatus. The sequence continues at coordinate 5,923,207 of NC_067156.1, forward strand.
ACAGGGGCCCATGGAGAACATTTAAACTAATATTTACCTTTAATGTGAAATGGGGAAAAAAATCACTCAAGTTTCAATGGTTAACAAATAGTCAAGAACCTTAGCTTATCCAAACAAGAAACAATCAAAATATTTGGAATTCTACTTTTAGTAAAGTATACAAATATAGACATGAATCCCATTTTTGCATGTAGCCTCTGCTTCCCAGACTGCCAAGCAGCTCAGAATAAGGAATGCCACTCTTGGGCTGGGGAAATGGCTCAGCAGGCAAAGGGACTTATTTTGTCAAGTCTGATGACACAAGTTCCATCCCTGGGTCCCACATGGTAGAAGGAGAGACCCTACTAAATTTAAAATAATGGCAAGATACTTGTAGGAGAAAAGTTTTCCTCTGACCTTCAAACACACATAAATACATGTTTCATGGCATACACACATATGTATGAACATCCAATACAACACAAGTAAAGAAAACAGAAAAATGTCACTCTCTTCACTCCTGTTGGGGGAGCCAGCTGAGAACAAGGGTACTGAAGTCTCAAGTTTCTAGAAAGCTAACATTGAGAATACTAGGGAGTACAAACACTCATGTGAGTGTTCTAGTTTTTGTAAGGTATCCATATTTCATATAACAGCAGTTACCCACATAAGGCTAGACCTAGTTTGAAGGATTATTCATTTGTGGTTAATTATCACTCTCCCAAGCACTCTCAACCCAATACACACAGCAACAGTACACCCTCAAAGAGTTTGTCTGGCTAGTGTAGATTAATATTCTCAGGAAGAAAAATTCAAGACTAAGTTTTTCATTGGCCTTTCCATTGGATCTCTGGGCTAGCCTCAGGTCCATCATGGGCTTCTGGTTCAGGCAACAGAGACCAAACGTAAGTAGACACCTTTCAATGGCTACACATGTCTTCATTTTACAGACTCAGGCTGTTTGATATTTTCCTATATTATCCTAATATGAATGGATGAGACATTTATGTAATTACCATTATTTTAAATATGTGTTTTCCACCTTTTGTTACTGTTGCTTTATTTACATTTCAGTAGTTGTAAATGATGTCTCTATCTCCTCACTGGGATGGCGTTAGGATAGCTTTGTGGAAGTGATGGAATGTCAGTAAATGAAATTTGTGGTGGGAAGAAAATGACAAGTGCCTGTCACCCATGGCATACCACAGAGTATTATTAGCAAGACCCTTACTTGTCTTATGTAGTGACGAGAAGGGGCTCAATCCATGTGATGAGCATCACAGTTCAGTCGCACCATCTTGTCCTTTGTAAGAAAGCCTTTTGGAATTTTAGAGTCATTCTTTTTTATTTATCAGTCAGTGTGCTGATTATTTTGTCTCTCTGTAGTGATAGAGCAATTTTCTTAAGATTTCTGTTTTGGGGAGACAGAGGCAGGCAGATAACAGTGAGCTCAAGGACAGCTTGGTCTACAAAGTGGGTCTCTGTGTACCCAAGGCTACACAGAGAAAACCTGTCTTGAAATTTTCTTTTCTTCTGTTTGACACACACACATAGTCAAATTTGTTTGTTGCTATGAAACCAATTTCTCTCTCTCTCTCTCTCTCTCTCTCTCTCTCTCTCTCTCTCTCTCTCTCTCTCTCTGTCTGTCTCTCTGTCTCTGTCTCTCTCTCTCTCTCTGTGTGTGTGAGCAGACAAGCATGTGCACATTTATGAGTGGTCCACATGTGCGGAGGTCAGGAAACAGCTTTCAGAATTTCAGGGTCTGGATGCTCTTTCCTTCCTGTGGTTCTGGGCACCGAAGTCAAGTCATGACAGGTTTCACGGCAAACACCTTTACCTGCTGAGCCATCTCACTGACCCTAAATTATGCCATTGTTGCTGTTGTTATGATTATTACTAGTATTGTTTGGGGACAGTGTCTCTAGCTCAGTCTGGCCTCAAAGCCCCTGTGGAAATAGAGGGTAATCTTACCTTTCTAAGCCTTCTTCTGCCACCTGGAGCTCTGGGAGAATAGGTGTACAACAGTTTGTGTGGTTTATGCAGTGCTTGGATTAAACTCAGCGGTACATGCATGCCAGGTAAGTTCTATACTAACCAAGCTGCACCCTCAACTGTTCTCAACATTTTGTAAATAATTTGCTAGACGATTTAGATGATTTTCCATTTTAAAATCTCCTATTCTTTTTTCTCTTACATGAGCAGGGAACATAAGCCTGTACAGATTTATGGTGCAGGGAAAACCATGCTAATTCTTTTAGAGTACTAGTGTTTATCCCACTGTAATTCACATTTAAACCCAGAATTGGAGGTGGTAATTTATCTTCTCTTGTGGTCTGGCCCTAATCCATCCTTCTCTCTTAACCAAGTTTGGGTCAATAATGCTTTGGTTTCCTGAACCACCAAGCACAATCTCACACAACTAGAAAATCTTTCTCCTGTGCTTTGATTAAACACACTATTTACACTGACTTTTCCTTTTTCTCTGATAGGAAATATTTGCTATACAAAAGGTTATTCATGCTCGCACGGTGCTGTGGTTCTTTGTTCAAATAAACAAATATAGTTGCCATCTCTGTAATAGTACCAACCCTAGGAAAGTCCTGCTTCAGAAAGAAACGTTGAACACTACTTTTCATGCTAAAACGCTGCCTCAAGTTCTCTCATACACATTAGATAAGGTATGGAATTCAGACCGGATTTTAGATATTCAGCAGTGATTGAAGGTGTGTAGTGCTTTTTACAGTCTTTATACATCTTTGAAAACCTCACTGACAGAGCTGTAGGGGTTTTCAGAAGGATTGGGAGGGAAGCAGCATAGAAGACCACTGCAGCATTCTTGAGGAGGTAAAATTGACATCCTGAGAGACGATGGAGGACATTAAGTTGTGAGTGTGTCCTCCATTGCTGGTGGGAGTGCAAACTTGTACAACCATTTTGGAAGTCAATTTTGTGGTTTCTTAGAAAACTGGGAATAATTCTACCTCAAGACCCACCTATACCACTTCTGAGAAAATTCCAAAAGATGCTCCACCATACAATAAGGACGTTTGCTCAACTATGTTCATAGCAGCTTTAGTTGTTTTTATTTGTTGTTGTTGTTTTTTAGTTTTTTTTAGATTTTTATCATTTAATTAATTTATTAAGATTATATCTCAATTGTTATCTCATCCCTTGTATCCTCCCGTTCCTCCTTCCCTTCCACTTTCACCCTATTCCCCTCCCCTATGTCTGTGACCGAGGGAGACCTCCTCCCCCACTATATGGTCATAAGCTATCAAGTCTCATCTTGGTAGCAGCTTTGTTTGTAATAGCCAGAATCTGAAAACAACCTAGATGTCCCTCAACCGAAGAATGGATAAAGAAAATGTGGTACATCTACACCATGGAATACTACTCAGCTGTTAAAAAACAAGGATATCACAAAATTTGCAGGCAAATGGATGGGACTAGTATCCTGAGTGAGGTAACCCAGACCCAGAAAGACACATATGATATGTACTCACTTACAAGTGGATACTAGTCATAAAATACAGGATAACCATGCTACCATCCACAGACCCCAAAAGGCTAAGTACTAAGGAGGGCCCAAGGGAGAATGCTTGAATCTCACTCAGAAGGGGGAATAAAATAGGCATGTGAGGTAGATGGAGGGAGGAACTGGGTCGGGAGGGGAACAGGAGGGATCAGGTGTGGGGAGGACTGAGGGAGAAAGAACTGGGAAAGAGACCTGAAATTTTTGGGGAAATTGGGCAGCTCTGGGACTAGCCAAAAACTTAGGATGGGAAGCACCCAAGAGTTTATGAAGAGTGACCCTATCTAGGAATCCTAGCAAGAGGAGGGAGATGTGGAAGCTGAAATGGCCACCTCCTCTCACCAGGCAAGACTTCCAGTGGAGGGATGGGTACTGCAGCCCACCCACAGAACCTTCGACCCAAAATTTGTCATGGATATAAGAGGTACAGGGATGAGATAAAACAGAAATTGAGAGAATAGCCAACCAAGAACTGGTCCAACTTGAGACCCACCCCATGGGAGAAAGACAAACCCTGACACTATTAGTGTTACTCTGCTATGCTTGCAAACAGGAGCCCGGCACAGTTGTTCTCAGATTGGCTTAATCCAGCAGCCAATGGAAACAGATGCAGAGACCCACAGCCAAATATTAGGTGGACCTTGGAAAAGAGTGGGAATAAGGATTGAAGGAGCCAGAGAGGTCAAAGACATTACAAGAAAATCTACAGAATCTACTAACCTGGGTCTGTAGGGGGTCACACAGATGGAACCACCAACCAAAGAGCATGCATAGGATGGACCTAGGTCTTCTACACATACGTAACAGATGTGCAGTTTGGTTTTCATGTGGGTCCTCTACCAACTGGAGCGGGGCCTGCCTCTGACTCTGTTGCCTGCCTTTGGATTCCTTCTCCCTTTGTCTAGTCACAATAGAAGATGCACTTTGTCCTACTACAATTTAATAAACCAAGGTGGGTTGAAGTCCATGGGAGGCCTCCCATTTTCTAAGGAGAAATAGAGGGGAAAATGGGGGAAGGTGAGGTGAGAGGGAGGGACTAGGAGGAGAGGAGGGAAGGGAAACTGCAATCGAGATGTTAATTAATTAATTAATACAAAAGATGTGTGTGTGTGTGTGTGTGTGTGTGTGTGTGTGTGTGTGTGTGTGTGTACCCATTTCAGAAATGTGTAGGAGGTGAAACTGGCTTAGTAGGAAAGGGAAAGAGAGAAATAAGAGCAACTAGAATGGACATGTGCCGAGTGTTTGGGTAATGGATGCCATTTGAAGAACAGAAAGTAATGTAAGCAAAGCCCTGAGGGGAGAAATATTGGGAAGGCAGATGGACATGTGACTCTGAATCTCCAGGGAGCTGTCTGGATTTAAATGTGGATGGAGAGTTGTTATAGCACCGGGGTTCGCTGAGATCCAGCATGAAGGATAATCTTCAGCAGGAACAGAATATGTGAGAAGGGAGAGAGCAGGGCTGTGGCCAAGAGGAAGAGAAATGCAGAAAGGCAAGGAGAAGTGTGGTCAGAGGGTGGGAGAAAATCAACACGGGTGTGGTGTTATGGGTAGAAGGAAATCAGGAAGTCAGAAGGAGCCATCCTCCCATGGCTGAAGAGAGAGTTCTTGAGTAATAAAATTACTTATGAATTTGTTCCTTGGCTTAACCTTTTGATTCCTAGTGACCCTGAAGATACAAAGTACAGAGAACAACTCATGCATAGGTACTCAGCAGAGGACTATTTATGAAAAGACAGGCTGGCAAGATGGCTCTGTGAAGACAAGTGTTTGCCACCAAGCCTGACGACCTCAGTTCCATCTGTGGTATCCACATGGTAGATGGAATAAGCCACCCCCCAGTTTTTCTCTGATTTCCACAGGCATGCCATGCTGTGTACACACACACACACACACACACACACACACACACACACACACAAATAAATAAAAAGATAAAGAGTAAAGCAAGGCAATCTCTCTGAGATAACGTAGTGTATATCTATGTGATTATGTTTGCAATGTATATCCATATGCACACGTTACTCAGTGAGAATAAACAGATGAATGGAAAATTGTGTATGTGTGTGTGTGTGTGTGTGTATGTGTGTGTGTTTGTGTGTGTAAGGGGTGGTGTGGATCACAGGAGTGAGTCTTCTTCGGAGACATCTTTCCACAGAGCTGTGAGCTGAGTGAAGTGTAAGCAAACGTGTTGCGCACTTGAACTATAAAGCTCTGAAATGTAAACTGTAAACTGGACACTAAAAATGAGCTGTCTAAACTGATAAAAGCAAAGTAAAACAAAGCAAAGAACCCAAAACACAATAGAAGAAAACCTCAAGTCACGGTGAATACAGTATTTCATTTGCTTGTAGCTTATAATCTAAATATGAAACATACACTGAAAATATAGTGATGAGAGGTCGGCATCAGTCAGTATGGTCAGCATTGGGAATGGTGGTATTAGTTTTGAAGCTTCTTTGCATTTTTCTCTTTGTTTCTTTTCTTTTCTATTCTTTCTTTCTTTCTTTCTTTCTTTTTTCTTTTTCTTTTTTTTTTTTTTGAGGGAGGCTTTTCATTGTAGAGCAGGCTGCCCTGGAACTCACAGAGATCTGCCTGCCTTTGCCTCCTGAGTGCTAGAATTAAAGGCGTGCGCTGCCACTCCTGACCTTTATAGCTATTTTAAGTTTTCTGTAGGATAATAAAATAAGTCTCATAAGCACATATATTAATATTGTTAAAAACTGATTTTCTCAGTAAAGGAGAAAATAATTCTAAAACCCCCAGAAATTTTATACCAATGGAAAAAAATGTGTACATCAAAAAGAAAAAGCAATACAGTAAAGCCGCTCACCCCCTGGCCTCCTTTCTTAAGTTTCCTTATTCCTGCTAGAGATCAGCAGTTTACACTCCTAAGTATCACCCAGCATGCCAAGGCACTTGTGCATGCGCTGTATGTGTTGGGAGTTGCCAAATGTTGTTGAACGAGAATGCCCAGGAGTCCTGTGAGGGCCAATCTTGTCAACCTGACGGGGTGAACAAGCCTGGAGGAGACACTTGTAGGGCACACTCCGCTGTGAGCGTGAGGGCATTTCCAGACACAACTAGATCATGAGCCTCTGACATGGCAAATGATTTCTTCCATTAATGACTTTAAATCTGAGCAGACCACTAGGGTGTGGTAGGGCTGCGCAAGGCGGAGGCTGGCTGGGAAAGGTGGGTTACAGGCTGTCTTTGGGGATGTATCTCCCCTGCCCCGTCCTGTTAGGGCTCCGCTCTGCATCCTGGCTGCTGAGACCTCCACAGTTCTGTTCCATCCCGTGCACTTAGCCATGGCGTTTGAGTCAGTGAGCTTCAGTGATCCCTCCCTCCCTTAGATTGTTCTATTCCTTCCTTTTCTTTTCTTTATTCCTGCTTTTTTTCTTGTTTGCTTTTATTCTTCCTCCCTTTCCTTCCTCCCTTTCTTCCTTCCTTCCTTCCTTTCCTTCTTTTCTTTCTTGTTGATGGACCTTATATATGCCATAGTGGCTTTGAACATGTAATCTTGAACTTCTGGTCCTCCTACTCCTGAATGTTGAGAATACAAGCATGGGCCACCACATCCAATTTATGTGATACTGGGGTTGGAACCCAGGGCTTTGCACAAGGTAGGCATCCTTGAACATGGTGAGGTAGTTTCCTCATGTTTCTGTGCGATGTGGCAGGGACTAAGTTCTCCTGAAGAAGAGGGAATTTGATTATGTGTGTTAACGGTCCAAGCTAGATTTAAAAGTATGGTGACTTAAAATTGGGCAAATGAGAAATGTTCCATGAAGTTGAAGAACTCGGCTGTGGCTGAACAGTGCTCAGAGAGCAGAAACAAGGTGGGGTCAGAGGCTGGAATCCCTGCATTTCAGACTTGCTAACAGGAAACAATCCCATGTTGTAGCACTGGGAATTAAGGGAGCAGAGAGTTCATGGTCACAGTGGATTCTCCCCAGGAATGCAGATATTCAGCTGTGCACGTGTAGACTCTCCTCCAAGAGGGTCTAAGTCTGCTTTCCTGTCATTGGTAACTGCCTTACTCAAAATGTACTTGCCAGACATACAAACACTCTCTCTCTCTCTCTCTCTCTCTCTCTCTCTCTCTCTCTCTCTCTCTCTCTCTCTCTCTCTCTCTCTCTCTCTCTCACACACACACACACACACACACAAGATGTCGTAGAAAGGTCAAAGGGTCAAAGGTCAAAAAGTGAAACATGAACTTGCCCCCAGGATTTATTCTAGAAAAATCTCAAAGGGTTTATACAATGCCAGGTCTGCATGTGTGTTCCAGAATGAGAGAAAGCAAACCTGAGAGCAACACGCCACCAGGCTCTCACTGGAGGACTGGGTAGAGAGACCGTGGCAAAGCTGTCCAGTATCCTTTTTTGAAAAAGGATCGTGAAGACACAAATTGAAATGTATATATTTTTACAGAAAACCTTACATATATCTGAATGGGAATGGATTCAGGGGTAATTTTTTTTTGTTTATTTTCCACATTCTAATTTTCTATAATGAGTTGTGTCACATGTGTAGTAAAGAAGATTGACTATCATATAAATAGAAAAATTGAATCTACATAAGCATAATTTAGCACGGCTGTGCTACGCTTTATTTTATTTGCCACTGACCCCCAGTGGCAAGGGCTGTGCAATGGTTAGGACATGGCTGGAGTGAATCCCCACAGGTTCCTGAGCTGGAAGGTTGGTCCACAGTGTGGCAGTGTTGGTTGCCTGTAGAGGAGGGGCCATCGGTTGCATGGGCCTTGGAGGAGATTCACTCTTGTCTTGTGCAGTAGTTAGTTCTGGCTAGCGTGGGTTATACTAGAGAGCCACTACCTGTGCTTAGCCCTTCAACACAGAGCTGGCCTGCTTCCTTTTTATTGAGCTTGGTGTGAGGATGCTGGTATCATGTTCTTCGGACATGCTATCCATCAAAATTATAACCCAAATAAATGTTTCTATAAAGCAACCAGCCTCATTTATTATGTGATAGAAATACAAGTTGTATAAAGATGTGGCACATCCTTCAATACATTTTACTTTCACTTTATAAAAGTAGTATCATCTTTCTTATTAATTTTTTTCTTATAATTTATTCAGATTACATCCAATTGTTATCCCTTCACATGTATCTTAATCCATATCATTTGCAAACATTTTTATTCACTTAAAAACCTTTGCATGTCATTAAGTGTTTGTTTTGTATTTTGTCCTATGTTAATTTTTGAGACACAGTGTCATCTGTAAGCAAGGCTAGCCTTGAAGTTACTATGTATCCCTGGATGGCCTGGGACTCTAGGGTGATTCCTTTAATTTAGCCTCCTGAGTGTTGCTGTGAGCCACCCTTTCTGGCTGTATACTATCTCGAAAGGCTAAACAGTGTTGTCTTTTTTAATATATCAAAACTTTTTAAAAAATCTTATTTTAGGGACACTTAATATCATTTAGTTTGAGTCTTATCAGATGGAGCAAGGAGGAGACTGGTGTTCACACTCAGGGGGCTTTGAGCACACTCATGACCCTTCTTACCACAGGCTCCTGGGAGTGAAATTGATAGATTAGAGAGTTTGACTCAATGTCTAAAACTAACACTAAAGACATTAATAATGGCACACCCCTCCATTTCCATCAACACTATTTTTAAAAGGTGCCATTTTCAAAGGAAGCACTATTTATATGATCACAGTGTTGGGACTTAATTTTTTAGTAGAAAACCGAGGATTTACTATGGCTCATGGATACCTGTCTTCATTCGGCTGGCTTTCTTTTCTCAGGGCATCTCAGTGTGCGCTTCCCTTTTGCCTGTCATATACCTTTTCTAGTTCGTCTTTCACCTTGTTTATGTTATGGTAACTAGATGGTAAAATGACGGCAGCCAGGGCTGCTGTTCAGTGAGCAGTTACAGAACACCAGTACCATGCTAGGCCCATCCCATGCATCTCCAACCAGTCTGCCCACACTGAGTGATAAAGGCTGAGGCTTACCGAAGGGAGCACACAGACAAGTGCATGGATGCATGGAGATGCCAACATCCCTGTATCTCAGCCTGTATCACCTCATTTCTGTCTTTCTTTATAGGCTTGGAAAGGCACGACCTTGGCTACTCTTACAGACAAGATTGGATCTATATGTAATACCATAGAACAGAATCAGCTGTGCATTCTAACAGTGGGCTCAATTAGTACCTTGTAAGAAGTGCACATAATCATATAACTAAGTATAAAGAGTTAAGATGGGACGTATTTTAACACTTACTGAGAAAGAAGTGACGGTAACATTTAATTAAGGATACTGCTTTGAGAAATGAAACTATTTTCCCTAATAAATAGATGTACAATATTTATTTGAAGAAATTATGTTTCTGTTGGGTAATAGGACATAGTTAAAGCTTTGCATATACCATTTCTTCTTTGCATTTAAGCATAAATCTATCCATTCATCCATCCATCCACCTACTCATTCAAACCTTAAGGGTACACTGTCAAAAGTCTGCTTCGTGTTGGACCTTTGCTGGATACCAGGAAAAGGAAAACATAAGTAGTCCCTCCTCACGGCAGAGGACAGAAAACTCTAGAGTGATGGCTGCCTTAGTGATGTGACAAGATACAGAAGATACAGGGGAATCCAGGGGATAGAGGACGAGCATTACTGTGGGTACTGTGTAGTTTTCCTGGCAAGTAACCACTTATCTCAACTGGAGCATGACCATCATTTCCTCGTCTATGGATAGACCCTGGCTCTGACATGGGGCAGCTAATGCCCACCCTCGTTAGACTTCTAGCAATTATTAGTGACAGGGGCCAGAGCTGGAGGGACATGATTGCTTATGTTGTCATAAGACTATTTGAACCTTCAAAATGGATGTTTCCTGACACCCACTCCTTAGATGAGAGAATTGAGGGTTCAATAAGCTATTGATCTGCTTGATCATTCATTCATTCATTCATTCATTCATTCATTCATTCATTCATTCAATGTTGAAGGTATGCAATGTTCCAGACATTGTCCTGGACACAAATAGGGAAGGAAGTAAACAAAACACTATCCCTTGTGGTACCAGGTTTGAACTCAAATCAGCCTGACTCTAAATACAGTGCCCTTTCCATGGTCTCAAGAGACTTGGCTATTAGATGAAAATCTCACTTAGCCAGAGCACTGTGTGCAGGGCGCGGTGGTCTCCTGCTTCCTGGGCTTACACAGTCCTCCTGGTGAAGCACGCTGGGATCTTTACATGTTCTGACCTCTGTGTCCTGGTTGACACTCATCAGGGCAGGTCACCAAAAGCCCCGCCAATAATGCTGTCACTGAACTGTTGGGCTTACTTTTAAGAATAAGAGAGACAAGATATCAGCTGCCTACAAGCTCCCCCATCTGTTCAAATGGAAAAACTTCACAGAACCAGCGGGTGCTGAGCAGCTCAGTTCAAGTTTGTACTTTAAAAGAACATTAGTAATCCCCCTCAGGAACAGTCATAGGGGAGGGGAATAATGGGAAAATGGGGGTGGGGGAGGAATGGGAGGATACAAGGGATGGGATAAACATTGAGATGTAACAAGAATAAATTAATAAAAAAAAAAAACCAAAAACAAAGAAAAAAACTTTTTATGTGATTTTTCAAAAAAAAAAAAAAAAAATCTAGTTCAATTTAAAGCCCGTTTGTCCTGGAGTAGGTATGAGCACAGATATAAGGGGTTTTACTAGTTCAGCTGGTAAGTGTTTGCTGAGCTCACTACCCAAAATTAATGGAAAAATTCAGGTGCAGTGATGCCTGCTTGTAATCCCAGCACTGGGGAGGTGGAAACTGGTAGATCCTTGGGCTCAGTGGCTAGCCAGCATAGTCTAATTGCTCAGCCCCTGGGTCCCAGTCAGAGATCCTGTCTCATAAATCAAAGTGGATGGTTCCTGGGGAGTAATACTGAGGTTTGTCTCATTTCCACATGCGTGATTATGCACGGCTTCCACACACTTACATACCCTCACCTGCCAAATATCAAAGTGCAGACTCAGATTTCAGGAAGAGATGTATACCTTCAAATAATTTATGTAGCTATTTGATTTCTTCTTCTTGAATGGGGATGAATGGAATAACTCTTGCCCATTTTTTTTTTTTCATAAGGACAGAATGAGATAATACATGTACCTTACTTGGCGCAGTGCTGGCATGTTGTAAGCAAATGGAGCTATTGTCATCCTAGTCAGTGTCTCCCTTACTAACCATATCCCTCATAAGTGAAGGGGGGCATGACCATGCAGTCTAAATAGCTGTAGCCGAGGTGACACACTTCTGCTTTGGAAAGAACAGCATATTATACAAACATAGAGGCCATAAGTGTATTAAGATTAAGAAAATATAATCAGAACTGAGACTGTGATGGAACCAACACGGGCCTCACATTTCCTAAAGTAATGAAGATTTATCAAGACTAAATCTCAGTCTGCATTATTGATTTTGCTCTACTGCTCACTTTTATCTTGAAGTAAGTCACCGATGTATTCAGTGGTGCCTGCGTCTTTTCTTTTGAGTTTCAGTAAATGACCTTAAAAGGTATTGGTTACAAAGCATGTGCATTCATGCTTGACCACCCATTGGATAATGGGAGGTCCATGTGAGGTCAAGCCACCTCTGCTTGAGCATATTTACACTTGACCCAGACAAGGGCATAGGAGCGCTGAGATGGAAAAGGAAAATTAGGGATTCGCAGAATTATGGAGACTATAGAAAAGATCTGAGAAGTGGTATTTTGCCACCTTCAGAAACAAATGATATCATTTAGGACTTCAAATTTGGTTTTTTCCGCCTCTGTTCAGTGCACATTGCTCGTTTGTATTTTATTTTCCTTGGTCCATTCTCACTAAGTGAGAAAAGTGACGTGGGAGCCTAGGTATCAGTCCTGGTAACTCATGCTCTCATGGCAGAATTTGCTGGGTGGGAGACTGGCTAGTTAGCAGGCAAGGGGCTAACCCACAGACCTTGGATCTGCCAGTGTGGGCTGGAAAGACCTAAGTCTGTGCCCCCCCCCCAACCTCTAGCAGCTTTGTATGTTTACTTTGTAGATCACACAAATGGCTCCATGCTTCGGGTGTGCTGTGCTAGGAGGAAGGATGGGCACACTGTGGTTTGGAGGGAAAAGCACTGAGCTGAGCCTTTTCAGAGCAAGACTATAGGAAGTGGGCAGTGAGCTTGCAGTGTCGCAGGGCAGGCAGGCAGAGTGTTCAGTAAACACTGAGAGGAGGATGGCATAAGACAAACAAACACAGGGATAGAAGGAATGCGGACTCTGCTTAATGGCTCCAAGTAGAGTTAGTTTAGACTATCAGGAGTTTTGGAGGATCCCATGAGAGACTCTATTTCTTGCTAATGTTTAGAATAGTAACCTTATTTTCTTTCATATGTGAAGTTGTCCAAAACAAACAACTTTTAGGGGAAAATGTCAACACAGTTTCCAACTGAACAGGAGAGATCAGTCATTCCCAGTGAGCAGCCCTGGACATCACAGCGCCTGGATTTATGAGTTTTGCTGACTACAGCCAGATCGCAAGTCTCAACTGAGTGTCTCTGCTTCAGGGTCTTGGCCCAAAGCTGTGCTGCCCAGATCATAGTGTCTTTCAGAGAAATAGTCCCTTGAGGTTGTGCTTTCCACATGCAAGAGTTATCTCACCAGTCCTATCATTTTATAACTACGTGAAAATCTGTGTGTAGAAACCCGAGTGAGCTGGTAGCATGTTATTTGCTTACTCAGGTCATGGTCTGTGCTGTTTATAGACCAGCACTCCTGGGCAGCAGGCCACATGGCTTAGTTCAACCTTAGTTTGACCCTGGCCTATAGCACGGACTTTGGCATCACCTGAGTTCAAGGCCTGAGTCTGTCACTCATTAACTGCGTGAGCTTGGGAAGTATTTATCATCCTTAAGCCACAAATTACAAATCGTAGATATGTGGATAGCGATGTAGTCTGATTCATGGTGTTGCTGTGAAGCCTAAATCAGCAATGTTTGTCAGGGATAGATTACGACATGTTTACTGTCCTTTGTATTTCTGCAATAACAAAAAGCACTATAGAGTTAATAGTAAGAAGATCACATTTATGACTATATATGTATATATACATATATACACGTGTATGTCAATCTTTCTTCCCATCAGAGAGAGATTGATATGTGTGTGTGCGTGCGTGTGTGTGTGTGTGTGTGTGTGTGTGTGTGTGTGTGTGTGTGTGTGTGTATCCCATCAGATGCTGAATAAACCTTACGGCCAATTGTTAGGCCTAGGGAGGGATCCAGAAAAGAAACATCCCATAGTAGGATAAGTAATAAAGATTGAAAGGGCAAAGTCCCTGGCATTTTGACAAGCAACGAGATGAGACTTGCAATTTAAGCAGAATAGGCACCTATAGTAACCACCTTAGTGAGAACTCCTAATGCTGTATCGGTTGGTAAAAAGAATAGTTTATTCGTAATGCTGTTTTAATATTCACAACTACTTGTGTTCGCTTCATTCTAAAGTCTCAGGCATTTTATTTCTCTTCCATTCTTTCCTCTTTTCCCCTCCCTTTCCTCTGCCTCCCCCTCCCCTCCTCTTCTCTTCTGACAAGGTCTTTAGCTCAGGCTGGCCTTGAGCTCTCCATGTATCTATCCCAAGATGCTCTTGAACTGATCCTTCTGCCCTGCCTCTGTACTGTTGGGATTATGAACCAGTATAAGCCAGTATCCCCTGGTTTATGTGGAGCTGGGGGATTAAACTCAAGGCCTTGTGCATGTGGAGCGAGCACTCTCCCAACTGCGCTCCTCCCATGCTCAGTTCCAGGTATTTTCCATGGTAGATTCTGTTGAATCAATAATAGTGAGAAGGATTAGTAAGGAAACTTTGCTCATAATTCTTAGTAATTTGGGGGAGTAAGTCAAAAGGTGGAATACTTTTTTCAATGAGAAGTGTTATTTATGTGGCGGCAATTGTAAAAAAAAATCAAGGAAATTACTGCAGTTATTAGGATCCTTTCATCTTCTTAATATATATGTTGAATTCTTGCTCAAGACCAGTCACAGCACAGGTACACAGATGCTTTTAAAAACATGGTAATGTTGTTTACAACTCAAAGCAGAAATATGTATTCATTTCACGCTGCAAAAACAGAATTCTAGCTGATTGGGGGATATTTAAAATTTTCATCTCCTTTGCCTTAAATTCCTTTGAAACAAGGCAGGGATGTTAATAATGCATTTGGTGTTTCTTGATTCAACAGAGTCCTTGGTGAAACCCTGGTCCTGGCTTGCAATCTCTCTGGGCACTTCGCATCGCATGCCTATGTGTGTGTTGGCTGTGTGGCTGCTTGTAATTGGACACAGATCCCACCTGTCCTGGCACCACCGTCTCCGCTGTTTTTTCGGTTTCCCAGTTCCTGTAGTGAGGTGGGGAAGGGTCCTGAGTCGCTATCAGCTGAGCTCAAGAAGGAAGGTTGGCTATCTAGAGGCACACAACCCGTTTGGGCATTTTCTGTTGTTCTTGCACTGATCTTTGATGTTCACTGGTGATATGAAAACAGAACACTCATTATTTCTCTCTAATAAGCTTCGCAGAGGTGCCTGCAGAGGCTGAGGGAATTCTGGGAGCAGACGCTGCTACTTAGGTCCGGTGCTGCCCGAGGACATCTTTTAGTTTTAGGAATGATTGAGCAAACACTGCAGATATATTTTGCGGGGAAGAGTCATTAGAACGGTGGAACTGAAATATTATGGTCCTTCATTCCCACTCTTAGTGGAATTCTCCAAGTCCCCAGACTCACTGTGAAGGAAACACTGAAACATTGAGGGAGCATAAAGTGAGCATTCAAAGCCTTCCTTGAGACCAGTGTAAGTCCTCAGGACCAGCCACAGTGACCAGCCTGTGTCTATCATTCTGAAAGCTTAAGGCATATACACTGTGCAAAGATTTCTCCATGTGCCAGCATGCCTCTTACACATCTACTGTGTGTGATGTTGAGCAACCTTTTCTTTAATTGAACAGTGTGTGGCTAAACAGCTCTCTGTCCATACTGATTAATATTGACCGTATCATGGGCAATTGCTTTCTATCCAGTTCAGTTTAAATTACACAGTGTTTTTAGACATGTAACTGTCACACATGCTCAGAGTGTTTCATTGTAAAAAAAAAAAAATTGTCAGTGAACATTCCTGTGTACTTTTGAGTCACACAGTACCCTTGTAAGCTAAATTCTTCAACTCAGAATTATTTGGCCAAATGGTATGCATATTTAAACTTTTAGTGGTTATTACAAAATGACCACATAAAGAGGTCATACCCATTAACACTTCCACAAAAAAACTGTATGAGTGTTTGCTTTTCCAGCCACGTCCTCTGGCCTTCAGCCCTATCAAGCTTTGAAATTCTGGCTATTGTTATGTTTACTGGCTTTAAAAATTATCATTTAAGCATACTCATTTGTGATTGCTAGTTGCTAGTCTTTCCTTTCTGTAAGCTGCCCATTTCCACAGGTCTCAATTCTTTTTCATAGTAGTTTTATTGCAGAATAGTGAATTTGTGTGTCAGATTATAATAGTTTTAATTCCATTATCTGTAAAACAAACATCTTATTCCAATACTTTTATGAGTTATTAATTTTTTGAGACAAGATCTCTCTAGCCTACACTGACTTTAAAGTAAGTAGCTGAGAATGACTTTGACACCCCCACCTCCCACTGTGTGTGTTATCTGTGTGGCTTGTGCACACATGTGTGCAGATATGTTCACTCGGGCATATATATTCGGAGGGCAGTGTCCATCTGATGAGGTGTTCCTCTTTCACAGTCTGCATTTGGTTCATTTCAGACCCAGTGGTTCACACTGAACCTGCACTCAGCCTGGGAGCTGGCCAGCTCCGACAGTCCTGTCTCCTTCTCCACACTATTGGAGGCAAGTGCATGTCCATACCTAGGTTTTCACATGGGATCTGGGGACTGCACCTCAGGCCCTCATGCTTGCTCAGCCAGCCCTCTTACCCAAGAGCCATCTCTTCAGGCCTGATGGCCCATTAATTTGTATCTTATGCTTTAGAACCTGACACTTTGGAAATCTTCTGTGTGATGTTGAGGTACAAGCCCACCCTGGCTGGCTTTGCCTCAGGTATGAATCACGGATCATATTCCCTCACCCCTGTCTTCTTCACGTGCACAGACTTTCCATATTTGTTCACGTTTCAGCTTCACTCTGCTCCATTCACCGTCTATCTTTATTGGAATCTCTGCATCTGTATATTTTATAAAAACTACCAGTGAAAATCAATCACACAGAATAATAGGCTTCACTGTGATATTTTTCACACTCCTTTAATACACTTTGATTGTATTTCAACATGTCTTGCTATCTAACCCTCTTTCCTTAGTCCTCATTTTTTCTCTAATTCATAACGAATGAAAATCTGAAATGACCTTTGGTTGCGAATATGTATTCGGCAGCTATATTCTTCAGATTAAAAACCATCCTCATCCACAAAACAGTTCTCAAAAGTATGCAGGGTGAGCCCATTCAGCCATGACTAAGAGGGAAGATTTCAAGTCCTGTAGAAGGTATGTGGGGTGAGAGGGAGGGGAATGGTGGCAAACACATGGCTTATATTGCAGTGTTCCACAGTGCAGCTAAGAAAATAAAGTATGAGGAAGAGCTGCAGAGTGGGGGTGGTGGGGAAGAATAGACGAGCTATTAGCTGTTTGGGAATAATTCTTAGCTCAGCCTTAAATTTGTTACATCCCAGCTTATCATATCCAATTTCCTTCTAAGTAGCTTGACCTTAAGTGGTTCACTGTCTGAAATAGAATATGCCATGTTTCCATTAGAATTTGTTACGTCTGCGCTCCCCCCCCCCCGTCTCTGTCTCTGTCTCTGTCTCTGTCTCTGTCTCTGTCTCTCTCTCTCTCTCTCTCTCTCTCTCTCTCTCTCTCTGTCTCTGTCTCTCCTTCTCTCTCTCTCCCTGACCTTTCCATCCTGTTTCTCCATTGTTCTGTGCGAAACTTTCAGGGCAATTTGCTCCCTTTCTGTCCCTCCTGGGAGTTCTCTGAAGCTGCGTTCCTTGGCTCTGCGATGTGGGCCTGAAACCTCCCACAATTCTTGTGTATATCTGCATGTTCCTGTGTGTGCAGATGCACATGGGTGGGCCAGAGGTCAACCTCAGACAGCCATTCCTTAGGAGCCATTCATCTTGATCTCTCACAGGGGACCTGGAGCTTGCCACTTAGTCTAGGCTGGATGGTCAGCAATCCCAGGGATCCTCCTGTCTCCACATCCCCTGTGTTGAGGTTGCAGGTGTGTTTCTCTACAGCTGCCCTTTTCCATGTGTTCTGAGCTCAAACACAGGTCCCCATGATTGGACAGCAAGCAGTTTACTGACTGAACGAAAAATATATATCCCCCATATTTTCCCTGTGTTTCCCTTCAGTAATATAATCTTAATATTTTCAAAAGTATCTTCCTGATCAAAACCCTTTAGCTGCTACTGGGGAATGATTCTGCTTATATGATGGATCTCAGAATCAAAATCTTAGAGGTCTGAGCTAGGCCCATTTCTCGATTCGTTTTCCAAATGAGAAGTTGTTATTTGCTAGGCCCTGCTCTGAACACCATCTCTACCAATGCGCCCAGCCTTTCACAGTAATGCTTTCCAGAAGATACTAGAAGCACTGTGGCTTTACAAATGAGAAAACTGAGGGGTGCAGATGGTGTCCGAGGTAGGAGAGACAGCAGCCTGTCCACAGCCAGTTTTTCAAGAGAGGCGGCTCTACAGCCTGCCTGCTTTAAACCTCAGCCTTGTATGCTACTTTGTATGCTACTTTGTAAAAGTTTCAGACCCCCATCCCCGCTTGTGTGGTGGAGTGCAGTTCCTGCTGTCAGGAACTCTCTCTCTGTGCATGTCCACATGGACTGAGCCCAGCTGGCACAGCCTCCTATCCCCTTCTAAGGGCATCGTTGGCAGCAGCAGTGCTTGCTTTACCTTCACACTGTGAGAACAGCTTCAGGAAGAGCCGCCTGCCTGCCCCACACAGGGAAGCATGTCTGCTAAGTACTTTAAAGTAGATGCAGTGGCTTCCTCTGGGGGCCCAGGAAAGATTTAGTTCCCATGGAATGTGTTTATTGTAGATGCCCAAGTCCACTCAATGGAATAAAGGCTTGTATTTAGATTCCAGCAATGACTGTAATGTATTTTTATTTTAAGCCTGACAAATAAAATTAAGAATAAAGTCAGAGAGATTCCTTTAACAAGAACTTTCTAGGCATATGCTACATATATGGCTCTGTTGTAAGTACCAGTGAAGAAGCGAACGAATGAGACCGAATGGTTCAGGTTATGTGTCAGCAACAAACAGTTGCCACCTCCCAGTGAGCTAAAATGAAAGTTTATTTCAAGGTGCTATCGCAAAGCCATTGAAGGTTGCCAAGGTGATATTGCTCAAGTTAATTATACAGTAACTGAGCCCTTGGAGCAATCTCTCCTTTGAAAGCTGGGGTGACATATCAGAAGGAGGGGACAAGGTGACAGTGCACAGCCCTACTCATGTGGCACCCATTCCTTTTTCACCTTCTATTGGCCAAAGCAACGACAGAATCTCTCCCAGAGTCCAGTAGTCAGGAAATCCACCCCCAGCCAGAAGGAAAGAGCTGTTAGTGAGTAGTTCTCAGGACTCCCCCAACAGACAAGTCTCTGCCTCCTGCAGCTTATTATTCTTCTAGACCATAAAGGGAACACAGGGAATATATGGCATAAGTGACAATTGCATTAATTATACATTGTTATGTGTTATTGAGAAGGAGGGGCATCAGGTAGCAATGATGGCAGCAATGTAGAGGAAACTGTGATGTCCACTGAAGTCCTGCCACCGAATGGGCCCCTGAAGGAGGCAAAGAAAGCTGTCCTCTGGTTTTCCTGAGAAAGGGTTTCCTGAGAAATGAGCAACTGTGCCAAGTCCTAAGGTGGGCACATGTCTGTGTGTTTATGAACAGCCAGGAGATTAGCACAGCTGTGGCAGATGGAGATGGCAGAGTCTGGGCTGCCAAACTCTACATGGGACTTTGGAGGCCTTGTCAGGAACTTTTTGGTTTTTGGGTTGTTTTTTTTTTCAGACCCAGATAGGAAAACAACACGCTTTCACATTACTGTTAAAGGTATCTGTATTGAGAGGAGGAGACACATGGAGCATAAAGATGGACAAGGTGCAGGAGAGCAACTCTATTGTCCAACTAGATCTGGTGGCAGCTCACGCCAGGTGATGGCATGACGTCTTGCCATGGGATCTGATTTCAGGTTCCTTTCATCAAGTGAGCTTTACTGTGTGGTTTTAGTTTCAAACACAGCATGGTTCTGAAGTGAAATCGTGTTTCTTCCCACGACCTTTGCCTTGCTCCAGTTTCACCTCTCATGGCCCACACCTTGTTCTGTTCTGCAGCTCTGGCTACACCGGCTCGCTTGTGGCCATTTGATCACACCGAATTCCTCCCAGCCGCACAGCACTTTCTTCCCTTATGCACTCCTCAGCCTCAGTGTCTCTTGCTGGAGATGCCTTTTCCACCATCAGCTTAAGGAGGCCTCTCATGCTTGCTCACGGGCGCAGCAGTCTGTGTCTCCTCAGTGGTGATTATTACAGTATACAACCCTGAGTTTTAATCTTTTGTCAATGATGTGCGCGAACGTGTGCGCGTGCATCTTGCATGCGTGCATGCGTGCATGCGTTTGTGGTGAAGAGCAAAGGTTGGTGTTTCTCAGGAACTGTCGAGAACTTGCTCAGTAGGATAGCCTGACTGGCTAGCAAGCCCCAAAGATCCACCCGCTTCTGTCTCCTCTGTGTTCTTGGATTGCAAGCAGGTGGCACCATGTCTGGCTTTTTACACATGTTCTGAGGAATCTGAGCTTAGGTCAGTGCAAAGCAAGCACTTTAGTGACAGAGCTCCCTTCCCAGCCCCAGAGGCCTTTTAAAAGATTTTTTTCTTTGTTCTTGAAACTTTCATACATGCATAGGATGAAATACAATCATATACACCCCGACTTCTGCCACCCCACTTCGCCTGTATCCCTTCAACACATCACTCTTCCAACTTCAGCCTCATAACCTTTCAGCTTTCCTTAACAACTCACTAAGTCCAGTTAGTGCTGCCCATACGTGTGCACATGTGTGGGGCCATACCATGCAGCATGGGATTCCCACAAGGGACCACACCACTGACTCTCTCACCCCCGGCAACCAACAACTCCCAGGAGCACTCCAAGATAGCCCTCTTTTTGTCCCATTAGAAAGAAAGACTTATAACTAGCTAGGACAAGCTCTCTCCACTTCCCAGTACCCAAACCACTGGCTGAGAGAGTTAGGAACACAGGAAAGTGCATGAAGTGACTATAGTAGCTTTCCTTCATCACCATGCTTTATTTTCCCATTGTTTCATTTAGCCATGAACAACGTTGGTCTGAAAATAGTAAGTGGAGAACCCTGGAAATGCACAGCTCGTATGATGTTCAGTTGCACACTGCTCTGAGTACTCTTCCACTCACCTGGTGGTGATCATGCCTTTGCCTGGTGTACCCTCTCTGTCTGTGCTACCCACCTGTTAAAGGGATTCAATATTACCCTAGGTATCAAGCATCTTATTGGAGGGAGTCTTGGATAAAGGAGACCACTGTGCCTTGGATAAAGGAGACCACTGTGCCTAACCAAGGATAAGTAGACATCATTTATACAAAAAGGTCAGGATAGAACACTCATGGGGAGTTAAAGAAAATTTGAAGTATTTTACAAAAGCAGAAATAAGTTGCACATTGGAGGGGAAAATGTCTTTCTGAATCTCGCACAGCATAGGATGGCTGTTAGTATGCGGGGTATTACAATTTCCAGTGTAATGAACAGTTTTGCATCTGCTTCCTCCACTAGAAATGATACGCTATTCTCTCTTTTATCTCTTGTGCTTCTTTGACAGCACTTATTGTACCAAATTATCCTGACCCCATGCTTTCAAATCCTCATGCTGAGCTTTCTAATGAGACCCTTATTAAATGTAGAGTCTTATCATGAATTTTATCAAGGCTTCATGGCAAAGAAAACCCTTGCATGCATGCCATGAGCTTTCGGACACATTGAGCTGTTCCTAATCAGGCTACCATCTGGGCCATACCTCCCAGTACATCTGTCATGTGCCATCAGTTCATGAACTCATGGCTCTTGGGGCAAGAGGCTGGAGCTCTGAGAGATGCCAGCTCAAGATATGTTTATCTTCTTTCTTCAGTTTTGAGACGCAATGTGTCTTGCCTTGAAAGAATAAGCAGCTAATTAAATTAAAAAGCGTTCTACAGAAGTTGGGTGGTGCACACTAGGAGGTGGCAGTAAGGCGTGGGAAGCTCTTCATGGGGCATGGGAGTGGGGAGACCAAGTAATTGAAAAGAAAGAAGCAAAGGCAGCATTTTCTAACTACTTTGCTGTGCCAGGGTGGACTTTTAAAAAGAGTAGCCAGCACTCAGGAGAGAGACACTGGAACAGCAGCAGCAGCAGCAGCAGCAGCAGCAGCAGCAGCAGCAGCAGAAGCAGCAGCAGCAGCAACTACAACAACAATAACTACTACTACTACTACTACGAGGAAAACAGTGCTGGATAGAAACCCAGAAGTAAGGGAGGCTTTGCAATCTTTAATGGTATTGTTGATCTCCTCTGAAAAGCTTTTAGTTATCTGAAGTCCAGAATAAAACTGGACAGAGGCTGAAGACATTCCTCTATAGTTAAAAGACATGCTAAGGACTCAGGTTCAATTCCCAGCACATACACAACACAGAGCAGCTCACAGCCATATATTACTCCAGTTCTAGGGGATCCAGTGCCCTCTCCTGTCTTTTCAGGCACCAGGAATGTATGCAGTACACAGACATACACACAAGTAAAACATCAGGACACATAAAACAAAAATAAATGTTTTAGCAGAAATCTGTTTTTTTTTACATCTTTGGTAAAGCATTAATTACTTCCGGTGTTTGGCTGGTTCCAAACTTTCGTATTGTTCATGATCTCATCTGACCCACCCCAACAAACACACAGTAGGTAGAGTAGGCATTATCGTTGTTTTCATCTTAGAGACAAGGCGGGTGAGGCTCTGTCTCAGAAGACAACCTTGCTAAGAGCCAAGTAGAAAGGCTGCAAACACAAGTCTTTTGACAGCATAGTTACTGTGGCCCATCAAACTTTCCTCGTTGTTTCCACCTAATGTTTCATTCAATGACGTTTCCTCAGCCAGATTTCAGATGCAAGGAATGCAAGGACTGCTTTCCGGGGGAGCCGGTCAAGGCTTGGGTCCAGCAGACAAGCTGTGTAGCAAAGAATGAATGCTTAGCTCCATTTCTACAGAGCATCCGATACATGCAGACTGGGTTCACTTGGCAGTGGGAGAGCTGGTCTTGTGCATTCCCACATGCTACATCACTGCTTGGCAAATGCCACCTTTCCATAGCAGGGAGGATCCAGGGCGCTGGAGCAACCCTCTGCATGGTGGGAGGGCCAGCCAGTTAGCAGCAATGGATAGTGGAGGGGCTCCAGCACTGTACCCCAAATCTGTGCTAATCATTAGGAGTACATGATGTATCACTGGTGTAATAAAAGAAAACCATTCATCGTTTTTAAGCTGCTACACTGAAAACAAGAAATGATTGCCCTCTGGCACATTCCCGGGCAGACGAGGATCACACAAACACCTTCTCTGAGAGGAGTATCAGAGAGAGCTCTGGACATCTGACTCTCAGAGTAATCGGATCCAAAAACAGCGATTCAGAAAAGGAGTGGTGGTTCAGGCTGTGCTCCAGTTCATAAAATCGCATTTACAAAATCAATTCATTCCTTTCAAATTAAATATCAAATCTGAGGGATAAGTCAATTATTTTTCAAGCTTTCAAACTTGTAGAAGGCAGAAGCTGATGTGAATCCAGGTCTCTTGGTTATCCCTCCCAGGCACCGTGTGCCCAACAGTAGGATGTAACCCTGTTCTCATCTGGGCAACTTGGAGCCTTAAGTCAAGAAGGGGAGAGAGGCCTCCTCCCTTGATTCTGATGGTGTCGTCAAAGCCCATTCAGACATGAAAATCCAGTCTTTGTAATACTTTTGAAGTCTTTCTCGGACATAGGTGGACTGTCACAGGACACAGAGCCCTACTGTAGCTCACTGGTAATGGCTGTGTGCTTTGGCACAGGTGTATAGGCAGTGACAAAGGTGCTGTGAGGGTGGCATCTCACAAGATGGCACTCACAGTAGCTCCTGTCATCTCTATGATGGTTCTCAGGGGAAACAAAAGAAAAGAAAACAAAACAAAACAAATCTCTTCTTGTTGTTTGGTGTAGCTATAGCAAGTGTGTTTACATGGAGACTCCAGGTATGGTTTTCGTTTCTCTTGCCCCATGGTAAGGGATTTGGAGAGAAGACTGAGAAGGCAATAAAAAGTCTCTATTGTCCAAATCCTTGTACTTTGCAAGGTGGACTTTGCACATCCTCAAGGTAAAGTCCTAGTCTTATCTGTGAAGTTTAATGTCTATTCTATCTGTTGCCTTACTTCTTCAAGGATGATTTGTATCTGTAGTGCAAGAAGAAATTATTTACTAACACATACGCCCATAGTGTGTACAAAGGAAGTTTAAACAAAGCCCAGATGGAAGCTTTCTAAATGCCTATGTTGGAAAGAGGATTAGGTCAAATACAATAGGAAGTCCCGAAGCCAAGGCTTGCTGTACAGAGCACAAATCCATCTGCATTTGGTCTAAATGCAGAGCGACCTTTCCCTACCAAGCCTTGAGCTTAAAATTGGCTGAAACTATTGGAAATCATTTTGAAAGGTCATTTGGAAACAAAAGCACTATGGATTTAAAGATACCTCCCAAATGTAGTAGTTAGTCAAAAGTAACAAAGGTGGTGGCACCCTCGTTTCCAGCTGAGTTTTAAGAACTGTTTGGTTAGCAGCACACAGACATTAAAAATCTCCTTCCTCACCCATCAGTACAACTAATCCTCTTTGTACTGCCACTCAATATACCAACGACATGTATACAACCATAAAGAAATCTGCAAAATTATGCTTAACAAGAGCCATTTTCTTTCATTAGATTAGAGGTAATGTCACAGTGACGCCAAGCTGTAAACATTCCTATGAGCAGCAGTCTGGCTTGCATTCCAGCTGGGGCATCCATGTGTGGGGCATCCAACATGTCATTAGAAAAATTTCAAAGGGTATATAGAGCTGGAATCACTAGGGAATGGTTGCATGTTACCTCGGTATGTTAAACAAGAGAACTTGCTCGCCCCCTGCCACACACCACACATACACACACACACACACACACACACACACACACACACACGTACACACACACCATGCACTCATCAGGAGATCAAGAACAGTCTTGTGCTCCCCAGAGAATGAGGTCTGAAACATCACTCATACTTAATGAGTCTCAAAGTCTCTGACCACCTCCCCACCAATGTATAATCATGTTTAATGTAAACATTTGTTTTACGATAAAACAAATTAATGATAAATTTTGTGTTTGCTTATTTTACTCATGTTTTAAGTTAACATACAAAAGGATGGTTTTCATTAGAGCATTTTGATATGCACATGTCAGAAACTTGGCTCTAATATTATATATATAGTGTGTGTGTGCACGTGCACGCATGCTCCAAATATAACAGAAAACATCGGGATTTTTGCCTTTCTGATTCTAGCTTATTTTGCTTAACATGATGCATTCCAGTGGGTGGTGGTTTGGGTAAAATGTCAGCCAGTCGGTAGGTAGCACTGTTTGGGGATGTTTAGGAAGTGCAGCCATGCTGGGGGCCTTTGATGGTATATCTCTTCCCTGTTTGAAGAAGAGTATATCTCTTCTTCTACTTTGCTCTTTCTGCTTTCTCCTTGCTCTTAAGGATGTGCTCTCTCAGTCTGCTGCTTCCTGCCATGCCTGCTGCTCACCACCACACTTCTGCCCCGCTCTGATGAACCCGCTGGACCCATGAGCCAAAATAAACTCTTTGTACATCAGAAAAGTAACTAACAATAATATTTAAAGTATTGTATTTAAGTAGCAATCTATGTTTTAAAAGATTTTTAAAAAATCTTCTTAACTTTCCTTTTCCTTTTTTTGGGAGGGTACTAATATCATATTTTGTCTTCTGAGTAGGATTTTTAAGGATAACATTTATTTGGGTGCTTTATTATAATTTATTCAGGAACCATGTGTTTATTAAGAAATAAGTCATATCATTAATAATCTTTTCATGCATTGGTCCAAGAAACAATATTTAGGCATCTGTTGAGTGCGTGTGCTAGAATTTTCCTAGTATTGGATTAAATTACAGATTAAAAATAAGACTGCTCCTCTGCTCTCACAGATGCTGGCCTGGATTTGTCTGTAAGAGAGAAAGGACTATCATTTGATATTTGCGACACAGCAGAGCAAACTCTGTGTGGGAAAGACGGCTGGGTTCCAGCAGCACTTCTAAGACTCACAGCCTCATAACCAGAGGCAAGAAACTTCATCTAAGTCTTAGGTTTCTCAACTGTAAAATGAGAAAAATAATATCGGTCTTACCTACCTCACAGGGATGCCGAGCAAATAAAATAAAAGTAAAAACTTTAGGAAAATGCCTCATAAATTCCAAAGCATTATGCAAATGGAGTTGCTAATGCTCAGAGTAACAGCAGCATCTGCACTGGGCTCTGGGCTGAGCAGAATGGCACTGCACAGAGGGGTGGAGGCAGGAGAGCATCACATGATGAATAGAGCAGCCCTTGCCAGGCCACTAGTGACACATCCGTACTTGTGGGGTTTGTTGCTGTTTCAGAGAGTTGGATCCACTGTGTTGGAAGGTCCTTTAGAATGTCTCCCTGTGTTAGTACTTCTTGAAAATGTGTGATCCCATTTTTTTTCCTTCAAGGGGGGTGACTGTTACCCCCCTAAGCTATAAACACACAAATGCAGTGCTTCTTAACTTGTGACAACCCCTTCCTTCCTTTCTTCCTTCCTCTCTGCTTACTTTCTTTCCTCCTCCTCTTCCTCTTCCTCCTTCACTTGTAGATCATACCATTGGGCCTTTTCCTTGTCCGTTGCTGCACCCCTGTCTTGCTTTTGTTCTAGTGTCTTTGCAGGTGCCTGGCTCATACCTGGTTTTTTTGTTTGTTTGTTTTTTGTTTTGGCTTTTCGAGACAGAGTTTTCCTGTGTAGCCTTGGCTGTCCTGGACTTGCTTTGTAGACCAGGCTGGCCTCTCATACTCACAGAGACCCACCTCCCTCTACCTCCCCAAGTGCTGGGATTACAGGTGTGCACCACCATGCCCAGCTCTTTCTTCCATTATGAAAGAAATATGGGTTTACACTAAAATATCTGGGAAATGCCAAACATGAAAAGTGAGAAAAATATTAGCAGCATGGTAATTACTTTATTCTTTCTACCCTTCTTTCCCTCTTGTTTAGTTTTATTTAGTTCTGGTCAAAGTATATATCTTGTATGATGGGCTGATTTTATTTGTCATTACAAAATGAGAAATGTTTTGTTTCCATTTCATCTGTCTTTTCATATTTAAAGCTCAAGTCGTTCACCATCCCACTTGCGTAGTTCCATCTGTCCCACTAATGTGATTTAAGCCATATGCAGGCCAGCAGCACATCTCTGCCACCACTGCAATCCGCTTCTCTTCTTGTGTAAATTAGTTTGAATTTTCTATGTTCTCCATTTGACCATGGGTTTCTTTACGTAGAAGTCATGTTTATTTGACTCTGTGTACATTGATTTTGGAATACATTGTTTAATGCCTAGTCTTAGAGCAATCACATATCTTCTCTAAACTCCTTTGAGTCAATATATTACAACTTCCCTAAAAATTGTTCTGTTGTTGGTTCCATATTGTTTTCCCAAGTAAGTATTCAATTATCATTGAAATAACTTGTGTGTCTACACATATGCAAAACTGTATGTGTGGTTATGTATATTGTGTATGTGTGTGCATGCATGTGCGTATGTGTGTACATATGTCCACATGTGCATCTGTGGGGACAAAGGAGAATATCAACTGTTGTGACCTGTACTCTCCGCCTTACTCTATTGAGACAGTATCTCTCACCGAACCTGGAGCTGGGCTAGCAGCCAGCAACCCTTAGTGATCTTTCTTTTCCCACTCCCCATAGCATGGGGGTTACAGGCATTCCTTGCCACATCTGGCTTTTTATGTGGGTGCTCAGAATTTGAACTCAAGTCAGGCTCTTATCTGACTAAGCTTTCTACTATAGACTTACAGTAGCCTACTGCTGTATTTAGCAATGTTGTGTATTCATTTTCATTCTTCAGCTAAGACTCTAAGTCCAATAAAGAGGCCTAGAGAAATGGCTCAGTGGTTAAGAGCCAGTGCTGTACAATCATGGGTACCCAAATCTTGTGTGTGTCTGTAACAAATCCTGAGATAGGGAGGCAGAGATTTTTTTTTTTTTGCTTCAAGCCTAGTTTTTAACAAAGTGAGTCCCAGGTGGGGTGAAACCTGGCCTAAAAAAAGAGTAAATATATGAAGAGAATAAAGGGCGCCTGATGCCTTCTGGTTTCTGTGCATATGACAGATGCACACACCAGAATGTGTATTCATATTGATACATTCAGACACACAGGCTCACACACATAAATCTTACAATACAAATAGTGTATAATAAAATAATAATGATTAAACCAACTTACCCGTAAGATTGATAAACAAAATTATTATATATCAAATATAGGCTGGAGGACAGATGAATAGACTACAGAATTAGTTGCACACTTTATCCATGAAATTTTAATAGATTTCATAAATTTCAATGTTCTGTCAATTTTCAGATATTAATCTCTGATAGGTACCAAAGTAGCCAGTGTGTAATGGTGCACACATTGGTATCAGGATGTTCCCCAGCATTGAGTTTTCCCTTCTTTGTTTACTGCCTTCACTCTATTTTGCACACCAGGCTTCCATCCCTAAAATTTCTAAGGTTTACCTCTTCAGCATGCAGATTCAATTACTACTAGTCCTGCCTAGGGCAAGCAGTCATATCACTGCTAAATCTGTTAAAAAAGGAAGCCCACACTTTTCTTGGGTAGAAAGGATTTTATAATTTATAGCAGTTAATAATGACTATTTCACCAAGGGCAGAAAATGAGCAAAGTGGTATGAAAGAGGTTATGGGTTATTTCATAGCAGCCCATTGGCCTGAACAGAGCTTGGATATGTATGTCTGAAATGCCCATGCGGTGAAGGAGGGTACGTGAAAATGAAATGATCTTTTAGAATAGATGTGCAGTCTTTCCTCACAATGTCAATTAATAGTCATCTATAAAGAGTAATCCTTAACTGTGTGAGAAGACTCTGTGATATGGAGGGAAATGCAGGAAGGCCACAGAAGGCGTCTTCTTTCTGGTTTTCATTGTTCTACTAACAGGGCTGAAGGACCGCATTTCTTCTGGTTTCCGAAATTGAGGCGTGGACTGAGGAATTAGAATAGTTTACAGATTGAATTGGATATGCTCAATGAAGGCTCTTTTCTAAAAGGACCCACAAAATTCTAGTAAGAAGCAATTACATGTTTTTTTAAAGAGTCTAAAACGTAAATACACACAGCAGGCAAAAGTTTTTCACATGGAAAGACTAAGCTACAAAAATATCTTACTTATGACCCATGCAGACATGATGTTTACTCTTTGTGGTGACATATCCACTCTCATGCCATTCACAAAAAGTAGCCAGGCATGTCTGGCATCAATCAGTGTGCGGATTCCGGACTTACTTAGCTGCAGCAAGTGTCTGCTCCATGGTGTGTTTAGAAGAGAGCAGCATCAATCATTCAAGTGTTACTAATTTCCATTGTAATGAGCCCTTGAGAACGAACAGTAAGCTCATTGTCCAGAAGTGCATGTGCTATCCTGCCGCTGATCACAATAACTGAGAACTCATTTTAGAGCTCTCAGGACTTGCCCCTGGCATGCAGGCATTGGAGGTATGATTTCTGTGGGTAATTATCTGCTTTGTGTGTGCGCGGTGCTTTGTAGTTAACAAAGACTTCTATTACATAACCTCCGAGAGCTGTGGAAGCAGGGCCTTGACAGTTTAATTATTACTATTATAGCAAAAGCTCATTCTAATCATTTCTGACAAGCTCCCTATCTTTGTCAGCAAATTCAGTGGGTTGAGTCACCTTACTAAATATCTTCAGAATCTCATCCTCCATGCTATTGTAGGTTGAGTTCAATCAAATTCTTGTCATCTCTTTTTGAAAATTTATTTGACTTTTACTTCTCTCTGTTTCTCTCCTTCCCTCTCTTTCTCTGTCTCTTTCTGCCTCTGTGCCTCTGTCTCTGTCTCTGTCTCTCTCTCTCTGTGCACATGTGTATGCACATACACCTACAGACACCTGAGGAGTCCACGATGTCTTTGATTTGGAGTTATAGATCACTGTGAGATGCCATTTGGTACTGGGAAGTGAACTCTGGTCCTCTGCAAGAGCAGCAAGCGCCCTTAACCACTGAGTAATCATTCTAGTGCCCAAACTGTCTTTTTGATCAGTTCCAACTTCCAACTGTTCTTCCGTAGCCTGCGTGCATCCTTGTCTTTCCACTTTCCAATCAGTCCTTCACACCACAGTTAGAATGACCTCTAGAAAGCAAATCTATTAAGCTACAGTCTATGCCTAAGGTCACCCACCAGCTACAAAAACCTTTAAGATCAAGCACAACCTCCTATACAGAGTAAACAAGACCCATGTGGCTCCTCAAGACCTAATCTGGCCTCTTCTCAGCCTCTAAAGAACATTGAAAGGTTACCCTGTCCTAGTTTCTAGTTCCTTCACTTACATATAATTTTAAAAATAAAGAAAAAGCATAAACTATAAAATATATACAGATGCTGTAACTAACATAGTTTCTTTAAATGTCTCTCAAGGCAAAATTATGTATAAATGGATAAAAACTGACCTTTTGTCACTGTTTTTAATGCTGTTGTCATAATGTTTTAATGTTAATTGTTTTTTAATGTGGTTGTGTGCTTTTTGGGTCCTCTGAAACTGTATTTTATTCTTACCTAGTATCCTAGTGTGATTGACAGCTGCACTTCTCCTGAATCATGCATACAAAGCTAGAGCAGTGATCAAAACCCACACATGCCTAGATACCTTCCTTACCTGCTGGCTTCCGCCACCTCTTGATGTGTAAGAGGCAGGTGGAAAAGAAGCTCCAGACTTGCAGCATTCGCTAGCGCTTTGGTGAACCCCTTTCCTGACATGCCTCAAGGTGGTACTTGACTCTGTGAATGTTTTCCCACCTGGGAATCCTTCACATATGTTTGCTTTCTGAAAAGCTATGCAGTACCACCCAACACTGTGGCAGCCATTCAAGGAGAAACGTGAATCAATTTATTCAAAAATTGGAGTGAACCCTACTGTGTCTCCACGCACGGAACCTGACGGGGTCTCGAGTCTATAGATGAGAGGCAGTGACAGATGAGCACACAACTGCAGAGTAAAACACATCACTGTTGACAAGAAGTCAAGCTAGAGGACCTTCCACAGACCAATGGAGAAAGGCCATTTGTGTAAACATGCTGCAAAACTCTTCCGCAACCAGTTAGGACCAAAGCTGATCAAGACGTAGCCTACAAGCTAGCAATTCCTCTTCCCTAAGCATTGATGGTAATAACTGTCTGCCAGCAGGAACTGAAGGCACTGGAGAAAAAAATTGGAAATATATCAAATTTGGACATAGTTCAGTGCCTGGAATTTTCATGACAAGCATCAGATAAGCAGTTGCATCTACAACTTTGAGATCTAGAGAAGTGGGTGTGGATTGGGTGTGGCTATCACGGCATAAGATGAAGAAAGCACAAAAAGCTCACCACTAGCAAACTAGACACACAGTAGGAAGAAGCAAGAACTCTTGAGAGTCTTCTGCCAGCGAGCTCGAGGTGTGGTTTCTTGGACATCAAGCAAAGACTCTTTTCTGTGGGGCAGAGATCAATTGTATTTAATTTGATCAATTGCATGAAATGTTTCTGATGGGCACGGTGCAAACCGAGACTAGACTGTAGTAACGTGGCACCAGCACAGTCTTTGAAGCGATGTAGGTTAAAATCTTTTTGGAAGGTGGGATGGCAAATTTGGGATTGAGAGTTTCCTTGGTGTCAGCCCCTGCATTTTGTCTTGGGTGTTTTCATGAGGGTCCCTAGATATATTTGGCATAAGGGTCAATGAAATAAGGAAGAAAGGTCTACTTTAGTGCGGGTTGGGAGATCCAATACAGAAGAAAAGTGGAAACAGCTGCTCTGGTGGGTCCTTCCATTGTGGGCTGTTTCTCCACCTGCTACCTTTGGATGTCAGATTCCAGCTTCTTGGCCCTTGAGCCCTGTCACTGGTACTAGTTGCCCTCTGGGGACTCTCTGGCCTTTGGCCTCAAAATGCAGGTCATGTCATTAGCATTCCTGCTTTTGACGCTTCTGGATTCTTGATCTAGGCTATGTCATCTGCTTATCTGGCTCTAATTTGCTCACGGCGTATAATGGAATGTTTTCTGTGATTGTGTAAGCTAGTTCACCTAACAAACTCTCGCTGTATGTGTAAATGTCTGCATATGTACTTAGACATCTGCAAGTATTTATGTTCTGTTGGCTCGGTTCTGTGGAGGACCCTGGCTCATGCACAAGAGTTCTCAGAAAAAAATGAACAAGTAATGAAATATTTTTTTTCTGTAGAACATCATTGCAAAGGCCAAGGCAAGGGTTGTAGTTGTGAGGGAAAATAGGATTAGGGATGGCAGAACAACCCAGTAAGAGGTGAGAACCAAGGCTGATATTTGCACATTCATGTCACCCATTCGTCCTATCTGGGGAGCTTCCATTTGTTGAAGCAGAGCCCATCTCTTAGACTCTCACATTCCCATGATCCATAACGATCAGGAACCCTGAGCACTGTTATCAGAACCTCAGCCATGAACGCTGAACTAGGAGGTAGAGACGCGAAGACGTTCAGGAGTCTAGTTTGGGAAAGTGGTGGCAGCAACCTGGACACAGTGGGCTTGAGGATGAGAAAAGTATGACATTTATTAAGTATTTTGTAATCACTGGAGTTATGGACTGATCCTTTCTTATTCACTATTGTTATTTCTGACCCCAGCACAGTTACTGGTAACAGACAAATAAAAGGAGGGGAGGTGTTTTGGCTTAAGGTTCCAGAGATTTCATAGCTGATCCATGCCACCGCTCTAGGGCTGTGTTGGTATCACATGACATGGCAGAAAGGCCTGATACAGGAGCTCTAACCCTGCATGGCATCCAGGATGCAGAGAGAGGGGGAAAGGAGATCCCACCATCTCCTTCAGGGGCTTGTTTCATCCACATAGCCTTACTACAGCCAGCCTCCTAAAGATTCCATCCCGACAGTGCCACAAGCGGTGGACCAAGCCTTTAACAGGCCTTTGCAAGACCTTCAAGGTCCAAACTATAGCAACTGGTTGACTTAACTCCCCGATTAATAGACAAGAGTTTGAGAAAATCCATCTCAAGCATCTACTTCAGTCAGTCTCTTGTTTAGCCTTCAGGGGACCAAACTGATGGTAAACTTATTTTGAACTTCTTAGAGAATATTTGTAGCTTGCAGTCAGATTGTATTGGGATATTGGTAATGGGGGTGTTCAGTACATCACAGGCTGACTTGGTCCTAGAAAATGAAAAGAAAAGGACCAAGAAAATGCAAATGATCGTCAGTGGCAGTGAGCAAGACGTGTGAGGAGTTTGGGAAGAAACGATGCTCAAATTTAAAGAGGAAATCCATGTATTGACCTGTAAACCCACTGAGTCAAGTTTGTGTATGTAGTAATCTAGGAGAACTTTTATTTAGATAAATTTCCATTTTATTACAACCTAGAGATCCAGATCCTGGTTTCTACATCCGAACTAACTGATCTGTTGTTTTCAGTTACTAAGGCTGGGGTCATTCCTTACAGCTGATAGTATGCTAGGGCACACACACTTCAGACTCAAATTGCCTTTCTTATGAAAAAAAAAATAAGCAAGTGTCTTAAAACCAATTTCAGAAACATTTTAGTAACAACCTTAAATTGAGATAAAGAAACTAGGATAAATCAGTTGGTTTTAATACCAGTAACATGAAAAGGAAGGTCCTTCACTATCTAATTTCATAAAATGGCTTATGATGTATATTAACGTCATTGTTTAACTTTTGTTCTACCAGAATTGAATTCTTTACTTCCAATGGAATTTTGCTTTTTAAGGGAGAACAGAAAATCCAAGAATTTTCAAAGAGCTGGGTTATTTTTTAAAGATTATTTTTATTTATGGTGTGTGTGTGTGTGTGTGTGTGTGTGTGTGTGTGTGTGTGTGTACAGATGCCAAAGGAGGCCAGAAGAAAGAGTGTGTTGGGTATTAGATTCCTTGGTACTTTAGTTACAGGCAGTGGTAATCTAGCCAGTGTTGGTGCTGGAAAGAGCAGCAATAATTTTTAACCACTCAGCCACTTCACCAGCAAAATATCTGGTGTTTAATACTATTAGTAATAAGAACTCACTATAACATATCCACTTGGAGATACAACTGAAGTCTCTATTCATTGTTCATGCATCTTGTACGTCAGGAGTGAGTGTGGTCTGATCTAGTCTGTGTCCCACCATGCTTTGCTCAGCAGTGCACCCTCGAGTATGCAGCAACCGTTCTGCCCATTTAAGAGTTTGACTTTCACACATACTCTGATGCCTCACATTTGACCACGTCTCCTGGATGGGGAGACCTGGTGGCACTCAGAGGAAGGATAGCAGGCTACCAAGAAGAGACTTGATACCCTATGAGCATATACAGGGGGAGGAGGTTCCCCTCAGTCACAGTCATAGGGGAGGGGAGTAGGGGGAAAGAGGGAGGGAGGGAGGAATGGGAGGATACAAGGGATAGGCTAACAATTGAGATGTAATATGAATAAATTAATAAAATATTAAAAAATAAAATAAAATGAGGAATTAAAAAAAAAAAAGATTCTGCAGACCAACCTTGGAAAGAATCTGAGAATGAACTCCTCACTCTGCTATGAATCCAAGTCAGCAGTGCATTTTATGGAGGGCTTTAGACCCCGATAGTGAAAGATGGAAAAGGTCAGCCCCATGCCGATGCTTTTATAGCCACCACTTAACAGTTAGGATGGTGATAATTCTAGAAATAGCAAACTAGACTCTGTAAGTAAGAGAGGCCGCAAGGCTGGAGGGAGGACTGCTGCCCCAGAGGTGCAAGATGCTGGGTAGTGTCAGAATGTCCCAGACAGGCTAGCTGCTGTGAAGTCAGGTTAAATAGTGCTTGGAGTTTCTTCTACTTTCTTATACTTAACACTCTCTTACCCATTTACATGGTATGGATATTTGCAGTGTGTGAGTGTGTGACTGCAATATTTATGTGTATAACCTGAGGAGAAATATTTTAACGTAATATCTAATTTTACTGATTTCAGTCTGTGCCATTTATTGGAGAAAAAAAAATGACAAAACCTGCGAGCTAGGATAAACCTTTAGTTAAGCAGCTTTTTGTCAGGTGTTTTGTTACAGCATTGAGAAAAGTAACTAAGATGCTCTTGTGTCTGAATGTTATTCCTTTAAAAAAAAAAAAACAGAGTTCCATTTCATTCATAACAAATGGGTAGTAGCTCCATGTCAAGGCTGGAGCCCCCTGATGAGCTCATGGGAACCCTCCTCACCCAGAGGTTCAGAGAGGAATACCCCCCACCAATCGGATCAGCGGGGTCTCCCTGTAGGTATAAGGTTTCTAGCCATGTTCAGCCCTCATCACCCATACATTATTCTGACTATCACTGCATTTGAAAAATAGCAGAGCAACTTTTCAAGCGGGGTTAAAGAATAAAAATCAGCTTTTCGATCCTTAATTAAGATGGACAACCTTTCTCTTGGGAAGAAAAGTAATAACTGATCACAATAATGGAGCTGTGTGACGGGCTTGGGATGGCTTCTGCCCCATCGATACAGAATGCTGCTCGCTTACACGTCAGATGTAGCCTCGATTCATGGCTCTGAGCCACAGAACAGGCAATAAGTACCGGTAGAACAATTTATTGAAACCGTTTTTATTACTTTTTATTTTAATAAAAATACTATTTGCTTGTTCAATTCATATTAAACTATAAGTATCCAAAATATTCAGCCTTGGGTTCTCAGAATCAATTCTGGCAGGATTTAGCCTATAACACAATGATTTATTTTCTAAAGCAAACACCACCACTGATGCAGTGTGTTCTGATAACTTGAGCTGCAAGTAAGATATTAGATTTTTAGTCCAATCATTGAAACTGACTTTGCTGGGTCTCATAAAATGTATTTCCAAGGTCAATTACATGTTTCATGAGATCAAACTCAACATTAATTTTAAATTTAAGTAGGATAAAGAGAAAATTTCAGAGGTTTGCTTAAAAAAATGACACTGGGAGCTAGAATCACAGAGTTTTATTATGTTATATGTTTTTCTGTATCTTGAGAAAGTTAGTTTTATATAGAACTTCTCAAGTCATAACCGACCCCAGAGCTATCATTTGGCTAGTCCATCTATAGGTTCTGGCCACAAAACTGAGCTCTTTTTAATTATGGACCGTTTGGGTACTGCCAAAGGTCTGAAATTAGATGTGATCTAGAAATACCATGAAGTTACTCTTCAACTTACTAAGGAGAGGTAGAGTGAAAATGCCATCATTGGAAATATACTTAATAGACCCAAGAGCTGAGTGTTACCGCTTACAGTCATGGTACACTGCAGCACAGCAGCTGTCTACCCTTGTCGTCTTGTCGATGGCTGGAGCTTAAGGATGCAAGCTTGGGGAAGATCACAAGTTAGTGAAGAATGCCTTCTCGTGAGGCAGTATTGCTTTCCCTCCATCAGAACTTGGAGACGGCTTCTATGCAATAATTAGCGAGAAAAGTAAATATGTTAAGACCATAGAAGTATTATTGTTGGAGTAGCAGCTTTGTGTGCTCCCGTGAAAGCTGGGAAGGTTGGATCAGTGGAGGGTTTTCAAGTGGGAGAAGTCAATGGCAAAAGTACAGAAAGATGGAAGCCATTTATAAAGTCAAGACACTGAAATTAAAGTGAATTTGTCTCTTTATTATGATTCAGCCATACGGGGTGGACATATTATGGTTTGATGTACCTTTAAGGAAGTAAAACCAAATTCAATTAATCTTAGAAATAATAATGGAATAATGGTTTTGTAGGAATTGGCATTTAAAGTAAGATTTGTTGCCTGTGTGAACAATGCATTATCTTGGAAGGCTGAGGGCAGAGTCGACGAGTGGCTTATTGAAATCAAAGCTCTGGAGTAATGTGCATGGTAATTATCCTAATCATTTTCCTACCAGAATAACTGATGATGTGTAGACATCCCCATGGCCACATGGTGAGTCAGAGGAACAAGGAATCCAACTTGCAATTCCCAGTCCCCGCCCACCATTTCATTATTCCGGAGGACCAAGATCTGTGCTCCTGGGAGCTTGGCCCAGAGCTCCTAACTAGGTCGCTGGGTGAGGTGCAGTGAAGCTTTCTCTGTTTCAATTTACAGGATGAGATGATGGGCATGGACCTGGTAAATTGTACTTGCAATTATTTTCTTAATTATAACTGCAGGGTAATTTCTGCAGCTAGGGTGCGTCATGCAGGAAGGTCCCCTCATGTTAAGGAATAGGGCAATTGAAGGTCTCCCATTGTTGCTAGGAGGCATTTCTGATATCCCATAGTCTGCAAATATAGCACAGCTTCTTCCTATGACCGGATTCCCAAGAAGCGGTGGGCTTGGGAAAGACATCCACCAGAGCGCTTCTAGATCGCACATGGGCCCAAACAAGTCTGCTTTCCAAAGCTTTCCCCTCTCGGCATGCTTGCTGTGCCTTTCTCCTTGCACTGTGTGCTTTCAGCTTTGCACAGACAGCAAGAATCTGTTTTTCCACTTCCTGTCTCCTGTCAGACGCTGTCTAGGTTGCTCCCGTTCTCTCCGAATGCACTCAATGGAGTAAGACCCTATCTCCTCTTGCCTCAGGCTACGCATCTGTCTGTTGCCATCACATTTAGAGAAACAGATTCTACAAGCACATTTTGTTGATTTCTTACAGAAACAGGGATGCGAGTGTCTAAGTGAGAAACAAACAAACAAACAAACAAACAAAAACCACTTGGCTCACCAATAAATATCCTCTCCCCAATAAAAACTGAAAAACTGGAATAAAAGCTAATGTCACATTTAGTGAAAACAGAGAAACAGGGACCCTGTCTAGCACTGCTTTCTGTGGTGGTGAGAGGCAGAGATAAAATTCCCAGGCTCTACCCTGTGCTGCTTTCACTAAATACAGTGGATAAGATGCCCTGCATTCTCTTCTCTTCTCTTCTCTTCTCTTCTCTTCTCTTCTCTTCTCTTCTCTTTCTCTCTCTCTCTCTCTCTCTCTCTCTCTCTCTCTCTCTCTCTCTCTCTCTCTCTCTCAGACAGGCCACCAAGGTTTTATTTCACAAAGCCTTTTTTTTCCTTCTTTCTTTCTTTTTCTTTTCTTTTCTTTTTTTGCCAGTGCTGATTTTACGTCCCTAAGTGCCCCCTAGTGACAAAGTCTAATTTCAAACTCTCTTTCCCACTGACTTTGTTCTATCTAGCATTTCCTTTTCCTGGTACAGATGTCACCATCCCAGGAACAAAGAATCTAATTTATCATCAATTTATTTCAATTAGGCAGAAAGGAGAATTTCTTCAGTGGACGTAGGACATCATAACAGCAAATTAACGTGTTTCTTCAGAAATTCAATTGTAATTGGAAAATCCTCTTGTCCCTTACTATAAGAGCAGGGTTCCCCAGATACAATATTACACAACAAACTATTTGGGAACACAATTACTCATGATCCCTGATTCTGATGTTGAGCAGATTTCTGACATGGCTTTTTTTTCCCATTTAGCTTTTGAAACAATAGACATCACAGATATAAAGAATGACATTCTCTTCTGTAATCTTTCCCAGTTACCATTTCTCTGATCACCTCCCATACATTTGCCTCCCAGCTAAGAGTGAAGTCATTACAATGATGACACATATTTAGGCTTCCCTACTGATTTAGCAATGGGTGACATGGGCAGTACTGTATAAGGCCTTTAAATCTCAGCTCTGTATCTGTAAGAGGAATGCTGTATAACGGAAATAACAATCGTAACAAAAGATTCGTGTTGTGACAAAATGAGATATTAGATATTACAAGCAAAGCTCTTAGTAGCTTATCAATGTTTATCTAGGGCTCAACAAATAAAATGCATTATCCAGCAAGTTATATGTGTCAACTTTATGCTGTTTCTGCTACGTTTAAAATTATTTCATATAAGCCTGGGGAGGTGGTGCATATCTTTAGCCCCAGCTTTTGGGAAACTGAGTCAGTAAGATAATTAGTTTGAATCCAACCCAACATCAGGAGTTCCAGGCTAGCCCGAGCTGCATGACATGACACTATGTGAATGATCCAAAAAAAAAAAAAAAAAAAAAAAAAAAGATTCATTTGGTGGAAGCAGTCTGTCATTTGAATCAGAGTGTTGATAATGACTCTTAAGCAGACAGTGGTGGCAGATCCAACAGACAGTGTTTATCTCTCATTGATACTGTTTTTAGATTCCTGTTAGAATCAAAGTTCCCAAGATTTCAACTGGAGCATTCAATGCACTCAGCTCTGATGTGATAGTCAGTTCTTTTTGTGAATAAAAGAAAAATGGGAGACATTATAAATTTCAGGGCATTAGATCCCCTGGAGTTGGAGTTGCAGATGGTTGTAAGATACTTGATGTGGGTGCTGGGACTCAAACCTAGGTTCTCCGGAAGAGCAGTTTGCACCCTCAGCTCCTGAGCATCTTGTTCAGCGCCAACACTTTCTCGTTCTTACCAACGAGGAGGTAGGGCATGAGAGTTTCATCAGTTGGTCTCAGTCTTGGGAAGGGTCGCCTTTTTTGGGAGGTACCTACATCTCCTGGAGGGGATGCTTTTTGCATGATACCCTCCCTTCTGGAGCTTTTGATACAGATGGAGGGAGTGTGCCAAGTTCTCTGATGACATCTGGGGTAGAAACGCCATAGTGATAATGGTAGCTAGCAGCACACACTGAATGAAATGCTTATTACATTTTATGTGACTGCCTCTAATGTTTTTTAAATTGGAATTTTGGTTTCAAATACTTTATGATTCTTCCATTTGCTATTCTGCCATGGTCCCATTCCCACATCCTATTTAGAGACATAGTCAAAATTGAGCCTGATTAGCATGCACTTGACAGGGCTGGTTCTCAATTAGAACTTACTTATGCAGAAGAGTAGAGTAACCTAGCCAGTCCTCTGAGGAGAAAGAGCAGGTCTGTGATGGCTTTATTAAGGTTTCTTATGTATTTCCCCGGGGGCCAATGCTCACAGGTGGATCTATTGTAAGAGATCACTAACACTTGTGCCTGAGGTTGGGGGACACCACCAGCTCCAAGGAGCTGGAGGCAGCTGAATTCCTTTGCCCTTCAAGCAACATCTACTGATGGGTCTTGAATAGTGCTTAGATTAATTTTCTCAGACACGTAAACGCTTATTGCAATTCTGTCCTGTTCAGTCGTTTACTTTTCTTTCATTTGATTTCAACTGCAGTCCAAGTATCGAGAGCCCTTTAATTCTGTATCTTCATGACGTGTTAGCTTGCCACATTGAGAGTTCTAATGCTTATTTTGGAAAACTTTTTTTTTTTCATCTCCAGCTTCAACATGTGCAGTTCCCTCTGTCCTTCCACACCTCTCTGGGCTCAGATGACTCATGTGGTTGTGTGGCAGTCTTCCTGGGGTCACCACAGTTTTCGGAAAGTATGTTTTTAGATGTTCTGTTAACTGCAAAGATGGATAAGGAGATGGAACATTTGGTAAAGTGTTTGCCTTACACACAGGAGGAGGCAAACTCCTGGGCAAAATGTGGACACAGTGGCCAGTGCTTGTAATCCGAACCTTGAGCAGGTAGAGACAGGTGGATCCCGAGGGCCTGTTGGTCAGCCAGCCTAGCTGACCAGTAAGGAGCCCTGTCCAAACATGTAAGAAGTGACATGAGATCACCTTCTGAGCTCCACTTGCATGTACACGTGTGTAGATGCACACACACACACACACCAGAGAACAATCCGATCTGACTGGTTTGATCAAGCCAGAGTCAACAGAATCAAGTTACTTGGGCAGCTTTGGTACTGGTAAACAGAGAGCAGGTGACTGGGATGAATTGGCAAGCTTGTTATGACAATATGAACATGGCCCAGAAGCAGGACAGAGGGCACCGGGTGCTTTAATACTCCAGTCCCTCTGTGCATATCTGCATGCATGTGTGTATTCTTGTGATGTACATACTGATTCATCCAAAAGATGCCATGCATTGAATGAAAGACACTTATTTATGGATATTTTCTACTAATTAGAGATGAGGCCTGTCATGTAATTAATTAGTATTTCATAAGAATGGCTTGATGAATAAACGGACGAATGGGTCTTTGGCTATGTGTCAACAGCTGCCTGCCTCTGTTTGTGTGGTTAGCCTAATTTGAGCAAAGCAGAAAAGCACAGCGCACATGAGGCAACAGTTGCTCTATCTGTGCCTAGGTCAGTTGCCTTTGCTTCTATGTAGACTGCCTGTGTGCTAATCCTGCTAACGGCGAAGAAGCAACCTGCTGCTGTTTGGAGATTAGCTTTACCAAGAGCTGATTAATTTCTGCAAAGTGCTAAAGTGCCAATCAGCTGCCTCTGAAAATGACCTCCACAACGTTTGTCTTTGTTAATAAAACCTCTAATCCATTTTTGTTTTTGGACAGACCAAAAGTTTCCTGGCTGGTGTATATATCCCAGACAGTAACATTAATTTTTTTGTATTTCCAAATGAAACATTTTAAATTTGAGCCGTTGACTCTGTGTTTTCATTGACTTTTATATTTGAATCAAAATGTTTGAAGCAGACGTGAACGAAGTTGGATGAATGAGATCAAAGTTTGCAGCAACAACATTGACTGCCAAATTCTTGCTTTTTATCCTATCTGTCAAAATTAAGGATAAATGTGGACCAACAGCACATACCATTGCCCATTATAGGGACTTAGCTTGAGCAAGTGTGGCTTGCGGGGCCTGCTACATTCTTACAGAAGCTATAGGAGGGCTGGAGAGATGGCTCAGAGGTTAAGAACACTAGCCGTTCTTCCAAAGGTCCTGAGTTCGATTCCCAGCAACGACATGGTGGCTCACAAACATCTATAATGAGATCTGGTGCCCTCTGCTCACATGCAGGCTGAATAGTATGTATGTATGTGTGTGTGTATATATATATAAATTAATAAATCTTTAAAAAAGAAGCTACAGGGGAAAGATAGAACACATTAACAGTTTTTAACCTCTTGGTCCCTGTTTGTAGTTTAAAAAAAATAGAGGGCAAAAATCATGAGAGACTAAGAGCTAAGACTAGGGACCACACAGAACCAAAGCTGCTTCCACTTTTCAGGCAGAGTTTTTTTCTATACAAGATGAGAAACTTGTGTAAGGCGAGTCAGGAGTGGCTGCAAAGAAGCAGCTAGAAGAGAGAAAGTACACAGTGCTAAACAGCCATCTGTTCTATTAACAACTTTTGTTTTTGACTTAACTACATATTAGGAAGTGTTCAAGTTGCTGGGAAGCCAGGGGTGAACATAATGCGCTTAGAAAGATGTGTGAAAATCACCCAATCATTCTTCGACTAAAGCGTGACTGGGGATTTAAGTGTCCAGGGCATAGTCTTATGGTACTGAGCAAGGTGCTCCGCTCTAATCTCAAGGGAGAGGGAAGCTCACTGAGTTTTCTGAGGGGCTGATCTTTAATCTGAACTCTGATGCAAAGTCTGCATGTAGTGAGGAAGGTTTGAGGAGGGAGAAGGATAAAATCCCACGACACCAGGAGGCTCCTCCTTATCAAGATGCGGAGAGGAGCCCAATGCAACAGAAACCCGAGTGGGTGTCCTGGGAGGCACAGGCTGCGGCGGGGGTCAGGGGATGGCGGTGCTGATCTGTGAGATGATCCATCTATGATCACAGAAAGAAATTGTATTTTCTTCTAAAGCCAATGGGAAACCCCTGGAATACTCATGACGTGAAACGATGCACTCAGATCTGCAACGGTGACAACCACGCTGGCTGGAGCACGGACAAGGAGACACAGGGGAACTAGAGTAGAGGCTTGGGCAACGCGAGGAGACTGTACCTAAGGACAGGGAGAGGCTACGGTGGGAGGTGAAAGACATAAAGAAGCAGGTATTTTAGAGACAACATGGCTTAGGCTTTGACAATTGAATATGTGGACAAGGGAAGACAAGTTCAGTATTCACCGCAGGGCAGGTAGATGACTTGACCTGAACAGTGCCTAGAGATGGAGGAGGGGCATGTTTGGGGACTATTGATATCAGTCTATAGGGGTGGATGGGCTCCCCACGAAGAGCATAAATAAAAAGCAACATGGAGCTATGGCTGAGCCAGAAACTCAATCTGTAGGAAGGATTCAGACACATGAAGTTAGAATCTCAAAAGTGTAGAGAAGGAGCAAGTGCCTTATTCTTTGCATAGACAGGGTAATGAGATGGAGGCAAGTCCGATAGGCCATCAAGTCTGCTTCCATCTTAAAAGTATGTGGTACAAGGTTAGGACAGAGCAATCCTGGAGTGGACAGTGAATGAGGCAGGAGGAGAAGAAAGGATGCAGATGTAATAGTCATGGATAAGAAAGACATGTGTGTCTGCACAGAATACAAAATTTGGGGAGGTCATTCTTGGTTTGGATCTATCCTCTCTCTCTCTCTCTCTCTCTCTCTCTCTCTCTCTCTCTCTCTCTTCTTCTTCTTCTTCTTCTTCTTCTTCTTCTTCTTCGCTATCTATCTATCTATCTATCTATCTATCTATCTATCCACCATCAATCTATCTATCTAATCTATCAACAACCTATCCACACACTCATACACATGCCCATCTCATAATCATCCATCCATACTTTCTTCCTTCTCTATCATCTATCACTGTCAGTCTGTATTTCTATCACGTATCTCTATTACCTATCA
The DNA here is from genome assembly GCF_903995435.1 of Acomys russatus. Lineage (NCBI taxonomy): Eukaryota > Metazoa > Chordata > Mammalia > Rodentia > Muridae > Acomys > Acomys russatus. The sequence goes on from NC_067156.1 coordinate 5,966,859, forward strand.
GTCTCTGTTATCTACCATCCATCCATCTTTCTATTCTTTCTTATCTATTTTCACTCCCTCTTAATATTATGTGTAGCTATTGAAATCAGTCTCCAGGAGGGTTTGAAGACCAGAGATAAAAAGTGAGTAGCCCAATCCACTAAGTCCACAGGAGCACAGGAAGATATGGTACCCAGAGCATAGGAAGACGGGGGTTTGGAGCATTCAAACCTGAGGAAGTAGGAAATAGCTATTTCAGAGAATTTTCATGGCTTATTCATGAAATAAGTAATTTCAGAATGGTCAAGAAGTTCTCTAAAGCAATGGTAACAGCAATCAATTAATTAGAAAATAGAATAGATCAGATATACAGCCTAAAGGCATTGCTATCCCATTTCCACCTGATCCTTACTGAATGTTCTTTGTTAAATCCAACCAATTCTAGCTATTGGTTTCGTTTGATATTCTCCACAATGTGTGTTTTTTGGTTTTGAAATGATGCATTTGAGTATACATTTTGGTAAAAGGAAGACAATTCTAAGATCAAAAAGAAAGCAAGGATGTAAGTGAACAAACAAATGTCCAAGAGTCCTTGGCAGGGGCAAGTGACAAGCACGCGCACCGTGTCCTTAACTAGTTATCTGCATCTTTTCTTCCTTTCTTTACTTTCTGCTACTGCTTTCTTATCCCATTAACATGTAGCACAATGCTAGGTTCAGAGAGACATCCCATAACACCTCACTGTCCAACCGCACTGCAAAGAAGAGAAAAGTAATTCATCAGTCTTCAATCTTGAGACATGGGCTTGTGACAGGTTTTATTATTTCTGTGTTTGTTCCTTCCTTTAAAACACTGAAACTGCAAGACAAACACGAAGCGGAACACAGCGTTTCTCTTCTCTCCCACTTCCTGCTCTTTTGTCTTATGTCCTCAGCATTCAGAGGCATCCCTCTGTGCTGTAGGTGAACTTCTGCTCAGAACGCTGAGTACTTGAAGAAGAAACAGCCCTTGACAGAGTGAACTTAGAGTTTTGTTGCACTCCATGTATAAGAGGAACTGTAACTCAGTCATGTATTTCATGATTTTTAAGGTTGTAAATAAACTCAGAGACCATCTCATTTCCCATGACCCTAGGCCACACTCTATAGACCCCAAAGTTTAAGTGTGGACCCAACAAGCTCATTCTGTGGTGTCCTATGAACACAATGTAAAGCTAATGATTGAGCAAGGACGTTTGGAGTCTCAGAACCTCTCATTCATCATCTCCTTGAGGTTTAGATCTTTGCAAATTTCCTTCTCTTCAGTTTATAACTAGAATATTCTAGAAAGACTGGTACACTATATCCAGAAAGCTTGATAATAAAATTTTGAAACATGGCATGTATCCTGTTAAACACATCTCTTTACTGGGTTTTAGATTTTTGGATAGTAATGGAGTGACAAATTAAATAAGCTTTTTTTTTTCCCGCTCCTGTGACACTGTAGAAAAACATAGTGTCACATTCTTTAAGAAAGACATTTTTTTTGAAAGAAAACTTCTGGAAAGTTCTGAGACATTATTGAATTGTGGAAAAGCCCTGTTCTCATTCACTTTGTTTTCCTTTTGCCTTGGGTAGCAGCAAATCCATGGTAACATACTTTGGGCTGGCTCAGAAGCACACAGACCATAAGCCTTGGAGGTGAGACCTGAAAACATAGTTTCTAAATTAAACTCATTGAAGAAACAAGATAAAACTTCCACTGGTTTCAATTGCTTTGTTTTCTTATCCCCTTTTACCTTAGTTTCCAGTGGAGGCTTCTATATCTTATATATAATAAACTTTTAAGGATTGTAGGTTCTTTATAAAGAAGCTACATCCTATTTAGCAATTGTTTTCATTTGTAACATGTCTGGAGATGCATGAATTAATCTTCCTTCTTCCCTCTTGTCTTTTGTTCTTTTTTTTCACCTTTCCTTACCATAATCTCATGTGGCTCAGGCTAGCTTACAACTGACTATGCTGCTGAGGATTACCCTGAATTCCTGATTCTCCTGTTTCTGTTTCCCAACTACTTAAATTATAGGCATGTGCCAGCATGCCCTCCTTCCTTCCCTTCCCTTTCCTTCTCTTCCCTTCCCTTCCCTTCCTTTCCCTTTCCTTCCTTTTATATGAAGCCCCTTAAGTGAGTTAAAAAAAAAGGCACTTGGCAAGCAAAAGTTGGATTTAGTGTGACTTGCTCTATTCTGGGGATGAAATGTTGTTTGCTTATAATTTGTTTTTTTCCCTCAATGACTCTCTTTCAGACTATTTAGTGACATGTGGGGAAACAGGTCCACCTCTCCCATGTTGTAATATAGGATAGGTTATTAATTATGTTCAAAGGCTAGATGACTTGAAGTAATTGTTATCATAACCAAGAAAAACATGGTCCCTGCTCACCTGCAATTACCTGGAATAGAAGCGGGATGAGGGCAGAGGGAGGAATCTGAGGTTTGAAGCCCTCCAGCCTCAAGTTCGGCCTGAAGATCACAGTTATACTTATGAGACCATCTTACATGCAATGCAAAGATAAACGTGCTTATTATGTGGAGTTGACTGGGGACACAATGAGGAAGAGACCCTGTCTCACGTAGACGCTTATGACTCTGTGTCTATTGCCCACCATTTTGGTATTGGTACTGTCCAAGGGGAGCTACAGCTTAGTACCTGATTGTGAATGTCATGATCAGGGCTCTCACCAATGGCTTATGATGCTAACTGCTGAACCTGGGATCAGACAGGCTTGGCAAAAGACTAGGGCAGCAGAATATGTTGTTTAGCTCAGTAGCAAGTGGATGGTAGCTGAGAAGCAATACAACTGCCAAGAATCAGGGCTTTTGAGGATAGATCTGGGAGCATCCATGTTGTAAGGATCTCAGGAGAATTTTAAATATACAGCCAAGGCTGAACTCTCTTGGCCTAGAGGAAGCCAGACAACGAGGAAGGCTCAGAGCCACGGACTTCTGCTTCTAGGTCTTTTGAGCAGTTAGTAGCATGAAGAGATGGGCTGAAAAAAAAAGGAGTAATAAAGCAAGGAAAATAAAGAAAAAAAGTATTCATAATCCCTGCACACATTTAATTTTAACACTGCACACATATTAACTCCTTACAATGAAGCATCTTTTATACAATATATATATATATATATATATGTATGTGTATATATATATATATATATATATATATATATATATATATGCATTTTATAAAGAAACTAAGGTTTAGGGAATGTGAAAACCTTGCACAGTCATTTACCCAGAACTTGGACTCAGCCTGATACAACTCCAAAATCCAGGTCTTGCGATACCGAGCATATAGGGAAGGGATTCAGGTTCAAGAACCATAGCACGAGACGAAGGTGGGTAGTGGCAAGGAAGGAGTCAGGGGTAAGGGCTGCCCATACTTCCTCTCCAGGTCCTTATGCACACGGAAGAAGTAAATCTGGAGTTGGTTATTAAGTATGGTGAGGGGAGGGCAAGGAATAACCCAAAAGAAATCTGTAGTGCAGTTTCTTTCCCTATGTGAGACAGTTGAAAGATCACGAAACAACTTAAATTCAAACAATTTGCCTTTAGTAAATAATGCAGCAGAAACACAGACTGGGAGCTGACCATGAATTACAGGAATTAAGCAAGCTTTGTGGATACCTATAGAGTGCTCAAGCTTGCATTTCATCTTGGAGAATACAGAAGGACTGCAGCTCAGTAGGGTACATTGAGTGGTGCATCGCCAGGACAAGCTTCAAAGAATTCAGAGCCAGGTGGTCCATGCTGAGAATGCAGGGCCATCTATGAGAAGCCTGCTGTGGGTGGCAGGGATGGATGGAGCCCAGGGTAGGAGTAGACATTCAAAAGGAGAAATCCTTCAGGAGAAGATAGTGGCCGTACACTTAGTTTGCCTCTTAACTCAAGCTGCTGAATTACATATTGAACTTGTTTTTTCTAACTGAAAAGTTCCCAAATTTTCAGTCCCGAGGAGATCACGAGGCTAGGTCTCTGTCTTATCAGATGATGTGGTAAGTGTTGAGCAGCCATGGTGATAATGGTAGTCCTAGGATTCTGGAAGCAGAGACAGAGAGCCACAAGGCAAGGGGGCTAGCTAGACTAGCTGAGTTGGTGAGCTCTGGGGTTAAGTGAGAGACTGTGTCTCAATAAACGCCATCAATGAAGACACCTGGTGTTAGCTTCTACATACAAGCATACGGCAGTGTGGGCATATACCTGCACACATGTGTACCGACCCATAGGTAGACATACAAATGCAAAAATGCACCACACACACACACACACACACACACACACACACACACACATATCATTAAGTCTTTACCACATACTGGTACATTCATAAATTAAGCCATTTGTCTTCCTCCTACTGAGTAATGCATATTAATTTGAATACCCTTTTATAATTTTATTACTTGCATGGAATAAATTAGCAAAAATAGTCACATATACAAGAAAATAATGATGTGAGCTCTGGAACTTGGTCTACGACAGGGGATTTAAATACACATGTAAGTATCTGGGCACATTTACTATTCAAATAAAAGACTTGACTTAAGGGTCTGAGATTTTAGGTAATTAGCAGAAATCTTCCTTCAAAGTTTTGTGCAATTATTATTCATATCCAAGTTTTCCTACTGGCTTAATATTTTATATCTATATTTATATCCCTATCTCTATCTCTGTCTGTCTATCTATCTATCTATCTATCTATCTATCTATCTATCTATGTTTTATTAGATTCGTTTTGAATTTTCAACCACCTAGAACTGGAACTTTAAATCTAAATAATTTTAAGCTATTTTCTGCTTATTCCTATACCAAGCAAAAAGCATTTCACAAAAGCCATGGAGAAAGAGTTGACTAATTTGAATTTATTAACTTGGTTGTCAACCTGTTGTTTTCTGTAAAAATACTTCAGACATTCCCTTAGTAATGTTAATCTCTTGAAAGGGTTGATGAAAACATTTTTAAGTTCATTTTTGCTCAAATGAATATCAAGAACATGATTGTGCTATTATCATAAATAAAATATGTGAGTGCAGAGAATATTAAATACCCAGATACCGGAGTTCTGCAGCTAGGCATCACTCACAAGCCAGCAAGAACATGTGTGCTTCATTAAAGTCAATGGAGTGTACGACTTCATCGTGGCATATCCATCATCCAAACATTTCAATTTAGTTAACACACACACACACACACACACACACACACACACACACACACACACACACAAACACGCTCATGCAGTAATTTAAAAGTCAAATGAGAAAATTAGTTCTATTCTATGGTGCAATTCCATAGAGATATCAAGTAGCCAAAATTAGCCTCAAGGGATATAAGAACATATCAATATATGAGTGAAAATCTTGCAAAGAAGCACAGATCTGTTTAGGCTGAAGCTCTTTCCCACAACCATTTCAATAGAAGGGTATTTAGTGTTGTAGAGGCGTCTCTCAAACTGCTGTATCACAAAATACCAGCCTTATCTACAGATTTGTTCTCTGTGTGTGTATGTGTGTGTGTGTGTGTGTGTGTGTGTGTGTGTGTGTGATAGAGAGAGGGAGAGGGAGGAAAGGGGGAGAGAGAGAGAGAGAGAGAGAGAGAGAGAGAGAGAGAGAGAGAGAGAGAGCGCGCTGGAGATAATTTGTTTTGTTTTTTTTTTTTATTTTTGTTTTTTGTTTTTTTTTGTTTTTGGTTTTTCGAGAGAAAGTTTCTCTGTGTAGCCTTGGCTGTCCTAGACTCACTTTGTAGACCAGGCTGGCCTCGAACTAACAGCGATCCACCTACCTCTGCCTCCCAAGTGCTGGGATTAAAGGCGTGCGCCACCATGTCCGGCTCAAGATAATTATTTCCACGAAAATTTAAATAGACCAATGATTGATTAAAAATGTTTTTCTTAAGCACATTATAAATACCAGTGGGAACATTCCCTCGTCTATACTTCTTAGATTTCTCTCTCAGTTGTATCAGTACCAATATTCTACACATTCTTTGTTCTTTGTGTTGCTTTCTTTCTTGTTTTTGTCACACTTGTAGCATCTGCCTCTTCATTGATTCCTTTTAAACATTTGTTTATTAGTGTCTAATGTGGCACTCACCAAGAATTCTCTCGCTGACTTACTCATCTTTATGTCTAGTTTTAAATATCTTTGTATCAAATTGATTAAGTCTGAATATTCATTTCTACCTGAACTTAGTTCTAAAATTGGGATTTCTTTACTGTCATTTGTACAGAGCTTAAAAAAAGAAAAAATGCCACTAATATTTCTTGCATGCATGCATGTGTGTGTGCGTGCATGTGCGCGTGTGTGTGTGTGGTGTCGGCCAGACAAGAACACCGGCTCTTTCTTTAGGTGCTCTCCACCTTGTTTCTTGAACAGTGTCTCTCAGTGCGCTGTAGTTTTTAAAGCAGACTGGGTGACTAGCGAGTCCCATGGGTCTGCATATCTCTGCTTCCCCAGCCCTGAGATGACAAGTCCAGACCACAATTCTAGGCTACAAACAAACAAACAAACAAGGAACAGACTTCGTGTACCTGCATTTTGTGTCCTTCACATGGATTTTGCTTGGCACCCTCCTCTGTGTCTAACACTTCTATGTACATTTTATCCTGAAGATTCCTTTGAATGAAGCCCTAAAACTGATCATGACAATAGCAGGTCCTGTATCATCGGTCACCACTCTTAAATATGCGATTCCTTCGGGAGCAGTTAAACACCCCTCACATAAGCACCTTATGCCTCTTTGGTAGGGAGTGTAGGCTCTTCCTTGGGTGGAATCTGCTAACTCCTAACCACCTAGGAGCATCACTGCTGCTCTTGTATACTTTCTTCATAAGATACATGACTTTGACCCTCTTCATCTATGTCTATGACCTCCAGCCACATGCTTAGGCAGACCTCTTCCAAACATGTGCTCACAGCTATAGAGGTATACAACACCATGGAACATCCCTGCAGAGCAGCAAGCAAAATCCTGGACAGTACCTCTCTCCCTGATAGACGATATGCCCTTCAAGGCTATATACCTGCTCATTTTCTCACCAACTTTAGCGCAGAGTGTGCATCCATCAACATTGACCAACATAACAAACAAACACATTTTAAAACCCAACACTATTAGAGCTTTTCCTGTGCTCTAGTGATGGGGAAGTTTCATCTTTATAAAGCTGACAAAGGATTTTATCTATCTCTGTACATTTACAGGCAGATCCGTGTGTGTGTGTGTGTGTGTGTGTGTGTGTGTGTGTGTGTGTGTGTGTGTGTATTTCATAGTATATGTAAACACAGTAATGCTTTCTCACATTTATGTCGACCTATGTGATGATACTATTAAGACAGTAATACTTTGCTGTCGTCCACGTGCTGGAAGAGAAACAGTGTGATGTATCTCTCTAGAACTGCAGGTGCTGCTCAAGGACAGTGTACAATGCTGGAAAATCGCTCCTGATATAGAGATCATTATCCGGAGTGATTTTCCTACACAGGACATCCCCACTTTACACTGACCTTTCCTAATGCATCAAGTTGAATACTTCTTAAAACATCTGAGTTTCTGTGACTTCCTGTCATTTCTTATGAGAAAGATCATAGGCTAAGGGAGAATTTGTAAATGAAGACTAATGACCACTTTCTGGAAGCATGGTGTCAGCCCTATGTTCAGTCGTCACCACGCCTCCTCACCTGCCTGCAAATGATCATAATCCCACCCCTGATGTTAAATGGTCAGTGCCCCTGCGTTTTAAATAGGAGAATAGCTTCTCTCAGGCAGAAATAACCTTGGGTAGAAAGAGGCTAGACTTTTATTCTTTATTAGCACGTGTGAGTGATCCTATGTGTCAGAGTACATGAGTGTCGTGTGTACACAGACATGTGGAGGCCAGAGGTCAACCTTGGGTGTTGTTCACCACGGGGCAGCAACCTTGTCTGCTGAGGCAAGGTCTCTTGCTGGGACCTGCAGCTCACAGAGGAAACTAGGCTGAGTGTCCAGGGAGTCCCAGGAACCCAGCTGTCTCTGCCTCTGAAACACTTGCATTGCAAGCCCACATCTCCACACCCAGTGCTATTGAGTGTGGGATACTGAACTCAGATCCTCACGCTTGCATCCTTGATAACAATTCTTTTATCACTTATCTTTCTTTTTGCTCTGCCCAAGACCAAACACTTACCGTGTAACACGCTAAGGAAACAATCTGTCATGCTGATATGTGCCCCGCCCTATTGTGTCTTTGGACATTAAAAAGCATTAACCATACAAAGGAAATTTATTGTTATTATGACAATCTTAAAATTTCTGGTCATCAAAGAACATTGAATATGCCACAAGCTGGAAATAGTAAAAAATGCATGCATCTGACCATGGATGTACAGAGAAGATATAAGAACCTCCAATCAGCAGTAGTCATTTATTTTTTCTCTTAACAAAAGATTTACATTACTTTTTATTTATGTGTGTGTGCATTTGTATACATAACTGTGAGTGCTGTGGAGAGCAGAAGAGAGCACTCCGTGTTCTGGAGCTGGAATTACAGGTGGTTGTGAGCTGTCTCCTCTGGGTGTTGAGAACTGAGCTCAGGCCCTCTGGAGGAGCAGGTAACACTCTTAACTGCTGAGCCATCTCTTTAGCCCCATAGGTTTTAATTTTTAAGAAATGTGAGAAAAATCACTTGAACAGATGTTATTCTAGAAAAGATAAAAAAAAAAAATTGGGAGATAGGCACACCGGTGCGATAGACACTGCCAGGCAGCATAGAGATGCAAACGAAAACCATAAGAGGCACCGCTATCTCCTGTCCATCGCTGGTGTGAACTAGGGTGCCGAGGAGCTTCAAGACTGCTGGAGAGTTTTCAGGCAGTCTCCTGTTCAGCCGACCACTAGTCTCCTTATGTAGCTATCCCATTCCTTGTTTATCAAGCAGGAGTGAGAAGAACATCTCAGCAAAGAGACTTCATAAGAAATATTGACATGGTCTTAGCTAACAAAGGAGTACCATGCTACAAACAGCCCAAATGTCAAGAAACAAGACAATTGGTAGGCAGTTTGTTATTCAGCCCTGGAATATTATATAGAATGGGAACAATACTATTGAAGAGAAAGAAATTGCTAATATGTGTGGTCATTTAAGAATATTCTGATATGTGAAAAAAAGCCCTCTCTAAGTCTGTGCACCATTGCATTTAAACTAAGTCGAAAGAGAGGCCAAGTAAACAGAGGGCATAGAAATAAGAGATAGCTGGCCAGTGTGGTGGCTTGTGTTTGTAATCTCAAGACTTGATTAGCAGAGGAAAGAGGTTTGACAGTTCAAGAGCAGCCTAGACTACACAGCTAGGCTAATAATATAGGGGAGAGAGGAGGTTCAGGGGTATTGAGTGGGGTAGGAGTTGGGGTTGATTGCACAGGGGAATAAGAGGACTATTCAGCGTATAAGATTTACACCTTACTTTGCTGGCAATTACAAAGATCTAGGCAATTTTTAACAATGCATCAGAGTAAGCATCAGATAGAGATTTGGGCATTTCTTTGTGCACAAATGACAATATGTTGATATATAAACAAAAATGTTATCATTAACACTATTTAGAATATTTTTCTACTTTCTAGGCACGAAAATATTATAAAAATGTTTTTAGAGTATTCTGTACGTTTTTGCCATCCTGGTTTTCAAAGAATGTTGGCAATATTCCTGTATGTTATTTCGTTAGACCAAGATTAGGCACTTGATTATGCAACTTCAAATACACAAAAATAAAAACAGAAGAGGAAAAAAACCAAACCCTCAAGCAAACAAACAGCCACCACTACCACCACAAACTCTCTTGGCCTGAAGTTCTAAAGATGAATGCCATTGCCACTTCAGACCAGCAAGGGGAGCAGTTACACTTTGAGATGAATTCTGTCTCTGCCATTGAATTGGTCTTCTAGGGCACTTTAACGAGAGGCGGAGAATGGACATTTGGGTGTCACTACAATGGAAATGACAGATCATTTGAATGCAAGAGATAAATACAGGCAACCTTGACCCTCTAGAATCCTTCTTTCAACCTCTAGAAGAAGGAGAAAAACACTTGCAGATGAGCTGATTGGATTAACATGTTCGTGTAATTCAGGCACCAGGAAGATATTTAAGAGAACAACCAAATTAACTGTGGGGTGCCGCTCTTTTCTTTGTTAATTATTTCTACACAGGGATAACACTGTACGGTCTGAGCCTTGAGACTGCAGAGTTTTCTGTGGACTTGAGAACGGATTGTGGGAATCCAGAGGCTTGTTGAATTCCCACAGTTGCATGACAGTAGGGAAGGCAGGAAAAGCACTTGCACCTTTGCAGCATATGTAATCGCGTCTGCTTTGAGACCAATAGGCCTTGAATCTTAAGGCTTATGATGCGTGTCTTTTAAAAAGGGGCATCATTTCCATCAGTTTTTATGAAATCTGTAAGGCTTAATTTTCACATAAACTCTGGAAGCCTATAGAGACCTCTCTACCTAACCCTCCCTACCAGTTTTGGTAACCCTGGATTTACAGAGAAGAATGCTTGGGCTCGCAACAGGAAGCATGCCCCACAATATGGAGAAGGAAAAACAGAGCACTACCAATGCCTGAATGGTCACTAATTGCATTTGTATATCCTGACCTTCACCTCAACACCAAAGCTATTTGCTGGGCTGGAGCCCATATTCTGCAAGCTGCAGAGTTTGCTAAAGCCAGGTGGGTTTCACTTTCTTTGAACACAATAACCATAAAGACATCGAATAGAGACAACTGTCCCTTCCAGGAATTGTGCCCAAGAGGGAGCAAGAAAGCACCTAAGGAATGCAAAGCTAGGGGGTGCAAGCCCTAGATGGTAAGACTCTGCAGAGACTAACAGGTAGCAAATCTTCCTCTAAAATCACACACACACATGCACACACACATGCACACACACATGCACACACACATGCACACACACATGCACACACATACACTCCAGCAACTTCCATTCAAGGCAGCCTTCCACTTCAAGAATGGAATCTGTTGTCATTATGTAAAAAGGTATTATGTTTGTATACAGGGATCCTTTGACTAGTTGGAAGCTTTTTTTCATGAAATTCCAAGAATCATTTCTCGGTTCAATAACTAAAAACTTTTTAAATATATATTTTATTAATTTATTCATATTACATCTCAATTGTTAGTCTATCCCTTGTATCTTCCAATTCCTCTCTCCCTCTCACTTTCCCTCTACTCCCCTCCCCTATGACTGTTACTGAGGGGGACCTCCTCCCCCTGTATATGCTCATAGGGTATTAAGTCTCTTCTTGGTAGCCTGCTATCCTTCCTCTGAGTGCCACCAGGCCTCCCCATCCTAGACTGCATTAGAAACATGTCAAACATGTCTTCTTATCTCTTCTGTAAGTATCAGATCAGAAATTCCAAGCTTCAGACTCCATTGCACATTTTATCGAGTTCTCAAATCTGAGATGCTACAGTCCAGACTATATATAGTCTTGTTATTGAGAATTTATGGAATATAGGGTTGTGTGGAACCCCATTTTTTAAGGTCAAGGTCTGGCATTTTTGGATAGCCTCTGAACTCAGTATAAAAACTGAGGGTCCCCTCTTTGCCTGATCTGGGGGACCCTATATCCACTAAGGAGCTTCACATAGCACTCAGGGAAGATGATAGGCCAGGCCCATTGCTGATAAAACAAAACAAAACAAAACAAACAAACAAACAAACAAACAAAAAAAAAAACCCAAAAAACCTGTTCAGCAAGTACCTGGGGATTCCTAGAGACATCCACCTTATGGTAATAAGATGTCTTGGTGTCTTGGCTTTCAACGAACGACTTTTAAACTGTACCTGGAGATTCTCCCCCACCCACAGGATAATTAAGTACTGCTTTTTCTTCTTATGATAGGGCTATTGATTAAGTATCCCTGGCACCCCTAGCCCAGGGAATCAGACACATTCACCCTCAAATCCCTCCCCACTGCCCAAGGATTGATGAATAAAAGCTGGCTCACTCTCTCACTTGATTCCACCACCATGACTGTCTGAGTCTTATCATTTACTCTGGGGAAGAATTGGTGCTGGACGCCTGGGGCTTGACAGCGATGGTGGAGCTGCCTTCGTAGCCCCTGAAGCCTGCTGCTCCATTGCCATGAGCCCAGGGCTGACCATTGAGGAAGCACCCTCTTGGCCTGCGTCTCACCAGACCCGCCTTCCGGCTGGTTTTGGGTGGTGTCTCCTGGCATCCTCTGCCGAGATTAGCATGACAGTTTAACAAATGGCTGTAATACTTTTGGTATCACCACGGACTTTTGGCACTCTTGAATTTCCACTGCCTTCTGATACCGGCAATCTCGTTTTAAAAGAGTTAGGACTTGGTGGAAAACTCATTCCCACCTCCCCTGATGAAATCTGGAGCCTCGCCTAGGCCAAGTTCATGTGTCTCACTCTGAATGCTTTAAGCCACTCCTGAGAGAGAAACAGGACCTTTGATCTTGACATTCCTGTCTGAAAGCAAACAGTGCCTGGACCAGTCTGCTGGGCTCAGAACCCAGGCCAGAGCTAGGTGATGAATGAAAGGGCTGGTGATGTGACTCCGTTGATGTGTGCTTATGCAGTATGCTCAAGATTGTAGGTTCAATCTCTGGCAATGGGTGTAAAGGTATACAGCTATAATGGCAGCACCTGAGTGGTGGAAGAGGATAGATCAGAAGTTAAAGGTCATCCTCAGTTACCCACTGAGTCTAAGGTCAGTCTGGGGTACAGACTCCATGCAAGGGATTGAGCTCAGTTTACCATTGTTTGGCCACCTAGCAGAAGACCTTCGAAGAGCAATGAGAAAAACATGCAGATAAAGCAACACTACCCAATGTTTGCTTTACATGTAACCCTCACTGACTTTATTTCCAAATACGCAGGAAGTAAGTAATAAATATCCCAAAGGTTAGCAAAATCTGTAAGATATATAAAGTGTAGGAATGAGAGTGTAGAAAAAATATATACCACAAACCCAGAAATGGTTTGGGAGTGGGAGGCAGTGTGGTTAGGGCCAGCAGACAGAATGCATAGGTAATGGTTTGGGGAGAAGTGGTTGATTTCTTCTACAGCTGCAGAATGAAGACAGTGACAAGCCAGGCAATAATGAAATGACAGTTAGAAAAGACACTGGGGTAAAGTGCCAGGTGCTTAAAGCACGCCTAAGAAAGGATAGAGTGTATGGCGGCAGAGTACCCTGTCTAAAACCATATTAGAAGAAGCACCCTGGAGAACACAGGGATGCATTTGCACTTTTGCAGGGGCTCACTCACACCCTATGGGGGATGGTGTCTCCTACATGAGGGAGAGAATGCTCAGTTGTCCTGAGGCAAGGTAGGGAGAGACTGGGAGGTCAGTGCACCTGGCAGGAGAGAATATACGGGAGGCAAGAGGTTTAGAGGTGAACAGCATGTGATTCACACCGGGACGGAAGAGCGGAATTAGCTTGAGGACTAAGCACAAAGAAGAAGAAGCTCTGGGCTTTCCAGACTCTTAATTAGTCTCTGGAGTTGCCCTCTCACAGAAACCTAGGGTTTTTGTTCCAAACTGACAAGCTTTCCTAATATTTCAAATATTGCTCATGGAAGACCCCTGGATTCATTATCCTCAAAGATCTAGTGTAGTCAGGAGCTCCTTGTAGTCATCAGTCATGAATAATCACCGGCTGGGTGAGTCAACCATGCTCCCACATGAGGGATCTGTCTTACATTAATTAAAATGGGAGTCAATAATGTGCAAAATTTAGCCTATATTTTCTTTATTACTGCCATTTGGCAAATTGAGAGCGAGAGCTCTTGCAATTCAAATCTCTCTCTGAGGAAGGTTTAGAAACTATCAAGATAGATCTTGGCAGCTCTCTCTTGGGTCCCCAAGGCTCACTAAGCATGTGAAGAGGACACAGGCTTTGCGCCTAGTGGCTGATGCAATAACCTGTGTCCACACATGGGAACAAGTCTGTCTTGTCTGTTATAACCAGGAAATTCTATATTGAGATTGAAAACCGGTGCTCAGGGAGCCACAGGGTGCAGGCAGTCTGAGTGTTGTTACTTGGCTCTAGTTTTACATTTGTGCTCCAGGAGTGGGTGGTGCTGCAAAACGGAGTTGCTGCCTCTTGTGCCATGGAAAAAGTGAGCATCACGTGGCAGGTGATGAACCTTGGGGTCCTAGGCTGCTAACTCGGAACAGAAAAGACACTTTTTATTCGAGTCGGGGTTGAGGATGAAGTTCAAAGTCTTGAGTATCTCTGGGTCCTGTGCTAGACCAGCGTTTCTCAGTGTCCCCCGCGGAACTTCACCCAGTCCATCACGCCTAGATGATGAAATCGTGGCTTTTGGTTGCAGCGGAGCCCAGGGATGTGGCTGTACTTGCAAAGCCATCTTTTCAGAACCAGCTATCTACGCTGCTTGTGAACATGTATTCATACTCTCCTGCATTCGTTCTCCACAGCGACTCCCCACCCGCTGCCCAGAAACCAGCTCTTATTTCCAGAGAGTAATAACAATGGGCCAGTGCCCATCTCTACCACACCTTTCTGTGCGGCTGGTACAGGGCCAGACTTCCATGGCCTCGGGAACACATTCTCCCTGCTTTACCAAACAGGCTCGGCAAGGCCATGCAACAGCCCTCTGGGGACCACGACCAGCTGCTTCTTCGTGCAAACTTTTAGTTTATGAACGCTTTCACACAGTTACAAATTCTTCCAAACAATGAATTGGCTGTTGTCTTTGTCTCCATTTTACATGTAGTGACCTACTTGCCCATGCCACATGGTGCACAGGTAGAGTTGAGCTGTTTTTCGAACATGTGTCCTTCTACTCTCTGTCCTGTCCCTGCCTCCACGAGGTCCTAGAGAACTCATTCAATCAGACACAAATTGCCATACATGTCAGATTTCTTTATGTCCTCCACCAAATGTACCATCTTCTAATTCTTCCTTTCCTCCCGCCTAGGGGAAAAACTGACTCTGTTGTCTGTCCCTAAACCTCCTCTTCTTTGTCTCTGGCTGCTTTTTATTTATTCCTATATTTTATATTCAGTCCTACTCAGGCAACACTCAGTTCTCTCTCTGAACACCTGTCATTTTGAACACTTAATGAGCACCTGGAGTCGATCTCATCCCTTTATATGTACACCGTCCCCGTCCACACACCCTCTCAAGCCACAGCTCAGTCACACTGAGACCTATTTCTGGAATCATCCATGTACTTCTTTATCTCAATATCCCTGTTTGTATTGCTTGGAAGGCTCCCATTTTCGTTGCTTTAGAAATTCTAGTCCTCCTCCAATTCTATCCCTTCAGCTCAAATGTCAACCCAAAATGAATATTTCCCTTCTGTTCTAATCACGTCGGATGGGTATTGGCTGTGTTGCTTAGTATTTTGTATACTGGCTAGCACATCCCTCATCACATGGGGAAGTTGCCTCAGTCTCTTTTTCAGCTTATGATCTGCCCACACAAATGAGTACAAGAGGGTTTTACTTATCACCAAATCCCTGACACAATAAGCATGGTCCTTGGCTTTTTTTTTTTTATGATGAATGAATAAAAGAACAAAGGGTAATGCAATTCCTACCCTGATTGTTCAATAGGTCTCAAGGAATAAAATGATCTGATTTCTTAATCTTTATTATTATCCTGAGGATTTGTTTTGTTTGCCTTGTGAAAATATTGAGCTTCTGGTTAAAAACAAAAACAAAAACAAAAACAAAAACAAAAAATGCTTGCTCTATGGTGTCATGAAAATATTAAGAGTGTATTATCTCTCTTTCATAAGTAGAGATAGTATCTTGCTGAGGAGACCAATGCTATGAAAAGCCATCAAAAATAAAATGTATACTTGTTAGTTTTAAAAAGATAAGAATTGATCCTTTTCTATAAAAATTGCTCCCAAGGCCTGGTGGCTCGTGCTTGCAATCTCAGCATGGAGACGCTTGGACAGGAACATTTCTGCAAGTCTGAGATCTTGAGAGCTTTATAGTGGGCACTGAGCCAGGCTAGGATACCTAGTCAGACTATCACAAAAGAAAAGGCACGTATAGTCACGTATCTCATAATAGTCCATTTCAACAGACTGCAGTAACAGGCTTGAAGTGGGGGGGGGGAGGTAAAGTAAGTGTAAGTGTGCAGTATGCGAGTCAGAAGTTACCGAATGGCACACAACTTCCTTCCTCTCAGTGCTGTGATCAGCCAATAAAGA
The DNA here is from genome assembly GCF_903995435.1 of Acomys russatus. NCBI lineage: Eukaryota > Metazoa > Chordata > Mammalia > Rodentia > Muridae > Acomys > Acomys russatus. The sequence continues at coordinate 5,983,093 of NC_067156.1, forward strand.
CTAAGGCCACACTTACTTAATGACATGGATCCTTACTTGCCAGCTGAATCTTTTTGCCTAAAGAACATGATATGCCTGATCCATGAAAAGATTTTTGCAGGAGTTGCAAGTCCTTTCCCTCTGCACCCAGCCAATCAAATTCCTCTCAGACCATCCAAATAAAATTTCAGGCCTCGTCTAGACCGAATGATGTGTAGTAGCGATATCTGAATTGATAAGGTTTTACTGGATTCACAAATGAAGGCATTTTGACATTTAAAAAATTATAGTCCATGCCTCAGGGAAGTAGTATATAGTTTAAAATAGAAACAGAATATAATATTTTTTTCCAAGTAGAGAGAGTATTGCGTATTCCATGAGTTGACAAAACATTAGCAAAGCCTCTCCTTTTTTTTTTTTTTTTTTTTTTGGAAAACTTTTGGATTGAGGTCCTGGTCGGCTGGCTTCTCTTCTCACCCTCAGAGACTCCCCCCTCCCATAGTAGCATGTGGGCTGTGGTTTCTGGTGCTCGCCATCCCCCAGTCAGGTACTTAGAAGGCTGTAGATGTGCTGCGTATTCTGCTAGGCTAAGGAGCAGAGATGAGAGGAAGCTGCTACTCACCGATCCTGGGCACATGCTGCAAGGGAGCTCCCAGCCGCCATTCTGCCAAACAACAGAAAGGACATTTCTACATCAGTGCCATAGCCAAAGGCATTTAACACAACTTTCCACATGGAGACTTGTAACAAGGATAGTACTGGGGAGGGGTCCTAAAACAAAGCATGCCACCCCTTGGGCTTCTGGTGACAGGTTAGGTGTTCCTTAGGAAATGTGGCATTGCTCTCAAACGTTACCATATATAAACATGTGTCAAGGAGGAAGCCGGGAAGTTGGAGATGAAATGGGTCACACACAGATGAGGATTTCCCTTGAGTTAACATTTTACTTTAAAATCTACCAGCATATTAATCTATGATTGTATTTTCCACTTAAGATCATTGTATCAGCCACACTCTAGGGCAGGAGTACTTGACCAATGAAGAGACTTTAGGTTTTTTGTTTTGCCTTAGTGATATTTTGTCTATTTGTCTTAGTGTTTGATTTCCTTTTGAGAGGAAGAAGGGAGGGAGGAAGAGAAAAAAAAGTGGGTGGATAGGGAAGTAGGGAGGATCTAAGAAGAGTTTGGGAAGGGAAAGAATATTATCCAAATACACTGTATGAAAATTTTTTACAAATAGTGAAATTTCATAGACAAATTGTACAAAACTGAGTACTCTGGATAAGCATGGCTGAGGAACAGGAATACATGGGTAAGTATGGCAGGTTCATCTGAGGATCTGTGGTGCAGTATCAGATACCTTAGGTTGTAAGGCTAGAAGGAGAAAGTGAACTGATATCCAGGCAGATATGGGTTCCAAGAGAAGCGACCCATGGTCACTTATATCATCCAGAAACAATGGGAGCGTGTTCTGCAGGGAAGAGCTTAGCAGAAGTTCTTTTCATCCTAATGAGCAAGAAGGGCCTTTTCTGCCAGGTTGAGTTGCTCAAATGTAGCATAGCTGTGTTAACTCATCTATGAGACAGAAGAGGAGAGCCTTGGCCCACACAGGCATGGACTGTGAGCATCCTTGTTACCCTAGAGTGTTCTAATTCACCCTCCTGAGTACATCACACATACTGTATTATGATATATTCTATACTATGTCATGCATATTACACATAGTATTAATTATATTTAGAATATTTGCTATGCTGCCTATGTAGTATATATTTAAAGTACAAATACAAAATGTAGCCACCTGAATGCCTAAAAACTCTCTTCAAAATATGTCATTTCAAATATGAACTAGTACTTAAGTGCTGTGGCTTAAGTCATGCTAGGAACATTAGGCTTCTGCCCCATCCTGTTCCATTTAAATAACCTGCTGCCGGCATGACTCATTTATAATACTGCTTTCTCTTGCCCTAATTAAGACCACAAATCCTCGCTCCTCTTATCTTTTTAATCAGCTTTTCACCAAATTTCATTTGTTTTAAAATATACCAGGCTATCCTTGCGTCAGTGAGGTGAGTTTCTGCCTTTAGGGTGACTTAGAAAGACACCCAGGAGCCTTTCTGAGCTGCACTGGTTAGAGTGTCCTCATGTGAGGTCTCAGCCATCCCACTGGTTGAGCAATTTCTGCATTTTGGATGAAGATATTTATAAGTCATTTATACAGCTCATCAATAAATTATAGTCCTTCAGGACGGCTGATCCCCACAGGTTGGAACCTGATATGTAAACCCACCGCTTCAACCTACTTTAGTGTAATTGCAACTTGACTTGAGCTGCTCGTCTGTGTCCCAGCAGCACCATCAAGGTCACAGCTTCTTCACTTGGCCATGAGAATACGCTTTAGACCACAAGACCATGTCTTCCTCCACACATCCCCCAGCATGCCATTGTCATTTACCTGCACCATCACTCAGTGGCGGAAATAATTCAATTATTGCGGAAAAGGAGAAATTCCAGTTCCAAGTGCATCTACTCTTTTTATCTTTGATGATATCTCTGGTAGTTTGCACACCGGTTGCAAGACGGATTGCTCTCAATAGCGTGGTTCTGAAGTTCTCTAGCTTATAATGATCAAGTCAGTTTCATAAGGATGGGGCATGGCATGTGCTCCCCCTCAGTGGCTGGGATAGCAAGGCAGGGTAAGGCCAACTGTCAATACTTTAAGTGAATCTGGAAACCTGGCATCGGGACACAAGGAATTCATGCAGTGAGTGCATCCCCTTTCCTGCCTACTCCGTCTCCCCACACATCACAAGTGGAGCTACACTAATTAGGCAATGCTCCGCTCCTACACTGTGCAGTAAAGTTGCTGAATGCTACCATGATTCAGTTTTACTCTTTCTTATAAGCTGCCCCAATCTAATGCAGTGTCAAGCATAAATGTATGTGGAATTAAACTAAAAATTTGAGAGATACATATATTCTGATAATCTGAAAAAAAGACAAAAGAAGTTTTAGAAACTATTTTCAAGAGTAAATATTTGTCCTCATCTCCTAATAACAGCAGTTGACTGTGGGCTCTTCAAAGGCATTGCTCATGTCTAACTTCTAAATCATTCTTACTCTACTTACTATAGTGTGTGTGTGTGTGTGTGTGTGTGTGTGTGTGTGTGCATGTATGCACGTGTGCGTGAAGGTGCCCATACAGAACAGCAAGGGGCATCAGATTCCTTGCAGCTGGAGTTACAGATGTTTGTGAGCCCCCTGGTGTGGGTGCTAGAGTCCAGACTCTGGTCTTTTGATAAAGCAGTGATCACCCTTAACTGAAGAGTCCCAGCCCCGCCTCCAGCCCTTTTCTAGCAGATTCATGTATTAAGAGTCTAGGGCACTGTGCTCAGGCCACACTGGCTTACTAGCTAACTGAACATTTACTAAATACTATGGGTATCTTTCCATTTGAAAACCCGTCCAATGCATGTTGTGTATTGTGGTTACAACTGAATATGGTATTAAAACTTAGCTGGTGACATGCACAGTGTATCAAAACTAGAATTTTCTATGTTGCCCCCATCTTTTACTCTGAGGAGTCATTATGCTTTACTTTCGTGTACAGTTAGCTGCACCTGTTGAAACTGGAAGTGAAAGCCATTGTTACGATGGAAAAACCACTAAAAAAAAAAAAAAAAAAACCAGCACTTCACCAGTCTCTATTTGGAGGACTAAGAGTTTAACAAAGCTTGAGTATTATGATGAGCCACGAGAAACTCATACTCGGGTGAGAGAAGCGGGTACGACTGTAAGTATTTTCCATTGGAAGAACTCAAAGTCATCTCCTGACCACATGAAATGTTAATGCAGTTAGTAGTCACCACCCCCAATAGAAGAGACCAAGACAAGAAAAGGTGACACAGCTTCCTGAGGCCACACAGCCAGTTGTCAAAGCTGAAGCAGATCATTTGCGACTTCCAAAGTCTTCACCTTAAGATTAAACTAAAAGCTTAATTATGTGTTTCTGTGTGTCTGTTAGTGGTCATGGAGGCCAGACACATCAGAAATTCTGGTGTGCCCCACAGGCAGTTGGGAACCACCAGCCATGAGTGCTGGGGACAGAGCCTTTGTGGCATGTGCTTTGAGCCACTGAGCTATTTCCCCAGTTGCCACTTCCCAAAGCCTAGTTCTTACTAATGAGACAGCGTGTGCTTTCCCAGCTAAGTCATTCAGATATATAGTGATTAACACTCTCTTTATTTTGAGAATGGTTATTTGATGCAAAACGAACAAAAGTGTCATGGTGGAGATGTGCAGGTCCTTCGATGTTGTGTTTAGATGCTAGAGCTAAAATTGTGTCTTGAGTCCTTCTTTTGAAATAATGACATCATCTTGATGTAACTTCTCCTCTTGTCTTTTAAATTGCTGAATATACAATTATTTGATCAGTAAGAACTGTGATAACTGCTAACAGAGACCGGGTGTTATTAAACAGCAGGCATGCTGCCAAGTGCTTTCTGTGAACCTATGTTTCACATCAGAGAAATTGCTCGAGAATACTGCAGAGAGTAAAGCTATGAGTTCCCAGACTTGCGCGTTCTTAAATAGTTGAAATCTGAGGTCATCTTTCACTGTCCCCAGTTCAGTTCCTCTGAACTGAACCAAGAACTGAAGTGAACCAAGAACTGAAAAGCACAAAGCAGAATTGTTTTAGATTTTCATTTTTTTCCCTAATAATTTACCATTCTCTTCTTGACACCTTATTCTATAACTTATGGTCACTCGAGTTGATAAATCTTTTCAAAACATATTCGTAGAAGCAGTAACTATTTCTTTTACATACTTGTGGGTCAGCATGTCATTGGTTTTTATAATTTGTAACTGCTTTATTTTATGGACAAAGAAATTTAATAAGGATGGTGTGGGAGGAAACTCAACGGACTCTTGACTCACCTGTAGCCACACAGGCAGAGCCTAAATTTACATGTGGCTTGGAGAGCTCGTGTTGTTGAGAGCACCAGCCTGTATGTGTGTGGCAGGAAGGGAGCCAGGTGTTTCTGCGTGCCTTTTATTGGTTAGACTGGCTCTTTGACAACTCTTTACAAGTACATAGTACATTCAGTTTGCTCTCCCTGCCATGTGTTACCCGCCTCTCACCCACTCCTGTCTCTGGTGCCTTCTCTCTACAGGCTCTTTCTTTATTCATGCCTTTTTGTTTTGTGTTGTGACCCATTTATTTTCACCAGAACTATAAGTGGTGCAGCCACAACTCCAGAGCTGCCTGGCAGAGCTTGGGCAGGTGTGGGGGTGGGGATAGGGGTGGGGAAATCACTATTTGGACTACAACTGATGAGGACAATTGTCCCTTCACAGAGACTGTAAGGTGGTGAGCAGATCATCAGGGGTGGTTAGGGCTCCTCAGCTGTTGATAGGCACAGTCTTGTGCAGGGCAACCAGGAGCTTCATCAGGTAAATCACTGAAGAAGAGGTTGGCAAAGAACTATTGTGTGTGATATTTTATGTGTTTTTAAAAAATATTGAAGTTAAAGGTTAAAATGTGAGAAGGACGAAGACATTGAGTATGGCTATTATTTTTCTTAAGACTGCAAAACTAAGGTGAGTCTAGAGCTTGGTGCAGTGCGATGTTTTTGCCTCTGTCTCATTGTTCCTCAGGATCCGGTGCACTTGCCCACCTCAAAGAGGAGGCAGAAAAATAGAGAAGAGTGGTCGGCGGAGAGCAGTTTGTCTTAGGAATTTTCAAAAAAGCCTGTGGTTTCTTTGACTTAACCCAGATATTTCTAAACTTCATACTTGACTGATTCAACCCAAAGCGGGGGCTGGGGCTGCATTTCAGCAAACCCACTTTGCTTGCTAATAGGGCACAAAGACCTGGCTTTTGTACTTCTGAAATTGAGAAACCCCGAAAGGGCATGACCTCTTACTAGCAAACAATAAACAATGCAGAAGAACCCAATGGTCCTGTGGGGGAACCAAGGATGGGGTGGAGCTTAAAACTGCATATAAGGGTGAACGGCAAAGGCAGTGAGGTAGGTGATGCTGACCTCACCACACTCTTCCTTCTGCTCCTCTGGATCCCGCAGCTTCTATGTCTCTCAAGTCCTGCTCCGGCTAAGCCTGTGGAACCCCAATTTTGAGGAAGTTTCTGGCCACCTGAAGAGGAAGCATTACAGCAGCTGTTCTACCTGAGTAGTGGCAGCTTTCCTGACAAGCACAGGTGATTTCAGTTTGAGTTGAGCCCTTTCTCCATTTTTTTTCCTTGGCATTTTCCAAGGAATTTTTTTTTTTTCAGAAGAAATGTATAGTCAAACCAAGACTTCTCTGTCTTTGTGAGGATTTCATGAAAAGTTCAAGATCTCAAATGGCTATCCATCCCTCTTTGAGGTTTTTTTTTTTTTTTTTTTTTTTTTTTTTTTTTTTTTTTTATCAGTGCTTCAAAATATTTATACCCTGGGCCATCAGTTATCTACACTTTCAAAGTGAGGTGTCCAGGTTAACGTCAGCTGCAGACATAATTATTGCCATTGGTGGGATTTACAGAAAATGCATCTTGCTTCACTAGTTTTTGGAAGGTGATTATGAAAGAAGGACACTCTGCAGCATGGCAGGACCATGTGCAGCCATATGAGTAAGGGGCTTTGTCAGTTTAGTGAAGATTGCAGAACTGGTTAGTCAGTTAAAAGGAAGCACCGATCGGAAAGAATGAAGCAGGGAGAGACTCAGAAGCTGTGTTTGAGGAACATGCTTGAAGGGCATCCTTTGTAAAACCACGCTCTGCTGCAGAAGAGGCAGCGTTCTTACCCATCACTCTGCCAGCAAAGGGCGTGGTCAAGACAGGTCCCCCATGGGAGGACCCAGCACATGCTCTGTATCAAGTAGTGGGAAGAGAATGCCACCATGAGGGCTATGTATGGGACAAGCCCAAGAGGCAGCCTCAAAAAGAACAGCACTGTGAAGGCCAGGACACCTGAGCCCCTGGCTGGGCCAGACTGTCAGCTACCCCAGGGGTCTCCAAACTCTTCCATCTATAAAATGTTTTCATGTTTATCTTTGGTGTGTAATTCAAGGAGACAGGACAAAAGGCAAACATTTCTTAGGAATCAGTCATTCACCATTTTCCACATAATGCTATATTATTTAATACTGTTTTCCATAGTGCTTTCCTAAGCCTGGCTCCCTATGGGCTTGGCGGCTGCTCACTAGGTACAGGCTGGTGAGCTAGCTAGCCTCACTGCTGACACATGATCAGACAAAGCCCTGACTGTTGGTTCTGCCAGGTGGCTTAGTGGGTAAAATTGCTTGTCACGAAGCCTGAAGACTTGATTTTGACCCTTAGTACTCACATGGAAGGTGACAACTGACTCCTGAACATTGTCCTCTGACCTCCAACTCAACAGTTTCACCCCACCCCCTCCATCATAAAAGGAATAAACCATCTCTTTCACTCTTATCTATGTTTGATCCAGCTCTAAATATGTATGTTATGTATCTGTGTATGTTTGTATATATGCATGGGTGTGCATGTGTGTGGTTGTGTGAGTGTGCACATGTTTGTGTGTGAGGATGAATGTGTGAGAGTGTGGGTATATGTATGTGTTTGAGTGTGTGCGTGTGCGTGCGTGCGTGCGTGCGTGCGTGTGTGTGTGTGTGTGTGTGTGTGTGTTGCTAACATTAACCTCTCTGGAAAATCTTTAACCTTCCTTCACGTCTCCAAATTCTAGCATCCAGGAGGGTGGGGTATTGATGGATCAATGCAGCTAAACTTAAATGAAATGTGCAGTCCTTTCTGCAGTGGTCCCGCCTGAGCTTGCACATGTGTGTATACTTATACAGACAGCTCTTCCTGCCATTCATGAGTGCAGCTCTGGCACAGCGCAGCACCTTGTTTCCACACTCTCTTCTAGCCTCTCCCCTTGATCCTTTTGCTCCACATCTCATATTTACTTACTCTTTCCTTCTTTGAAAACATTATGCTCACCAGCAGCATCCCAGCCAAGACTATTAAGGCTAGCCAAGCGAGACCTGACACATTTGCCTCCAAACACCTACTACTGATCCATTTTCACCTTGGTGTATCAAATTAGTTAGCTGTTCAAAAACAGTTTTACTGGCATTAATCTCCTCTTGAATACCTCAATTTAATTTCCACGGTGAAAGGAGTCGGTTTGTCTCTACATTTGCCTAAAATAGGCTTTCTGCTCACTTGTGTGGCTCAGAGCTCTCTCACACCACGTCTAGAAGTCTCCAGGCTATGTTATCTCTATCTAAAGCCTGAAACACCTGGATCTCTTTCTTCTGCCTCTGAAAGTTCTAGTCTTTCTTAAATAGGCATGGGTGATGGCTTCATTTCTGTGTGCACAGTGGCAGCCCTCGAAACCACAGGAATTGTTGCATGTTGGGAAGTCTGGTCACAGCCCAGAGGTGAACTGCATGGCAGGCCAAGCCCTTTAGCTTTATCAACTTACTTATCCCTTAACTTTGCCTGGTAAATATTACCTCTGTCCTTATGGTGGCTCGGGGATGACATTGACCTGTCTAGGTCACAGAGGTACCCAGTGCAGGTCCTGGTTGTAAATGACTTGGCTTAGTGCAGCTTCTGTTGAGAACATCCCTTGTATCAACTGTCTCCGCCACCTCCAGGCTCCTGGAGGAAAGGCTCCCCTCTCCCTCTCTCTCTCACTTGCTCCCTCCCTCCTTCCCCCCTGCCCTCTCTCTCTGAACCAGTGACAGCTTCACAAAAACTACCATAACAGTGGCAACAGTCACCACAGAAACCATAGGAATCCCTGACAGGGACTGGCCTGCTTAGTGCACAGTGACATGCCACTTTCTCCATATTCTGACACATGTACAGACCATGTATCCTAAAACTCTAAAAGCATCTGCTCTGTTTCCACATTCAGAATACGAAAGAGGTGATGACTGAACTTTAGACACCAGACTATCTATCCCTTTCTTCTCCCTTCCCTCTCTCCATCCTTCATCATGTCCTCCACTTCCTCCTCCTTTCTTTCATCCTGCTTCTTGCCCCTTCTTCCTTCATTTCTTTCTTCGTCTGCCACTCACAAAGCCCACAGTTGTTTTGTGCTCATGCATAGTGTGTATTTGGGTTTGTTATTAAAGTTTTCATGCTAAATAATAAAATATAGATTATATAAAATTATACCTATTGCTAAACTTTACTCTGACCCTACCATGGCCTAGATATTAGCTTCTCTTGGTGAGTGTCAGGTCACTTTTCCTTCATAACAGCTCCATGAGAAAACTATTACGGTTTCTATATCATGGCTAAGGTGACCGAGCTGAGTGCGGTTAAGGTCATACGACCTTAAGGGGCCAAACGAGGATTCTGTCTTGATAGTTTGAGTACAGCCTGCCCTCCTAACCTTTGCTCTTGGCTCCCTCCAGGAATAGACAGAACTTCATGGCATCCAAAGGGCAGATGTGAAATTAGCTTCATTCCTTTTGAAAAGAGCTCAGTACATAGTAACGGGGGCAGCAGGAGCGCTTCCAACATTATCACAGGCTCTACCCGAAAGCACTGGCCTGACCTTTATGAAGTGAACCTCTTGGGGCTGTATCTAGCTCATTTGTTAAATGAAAAGTTAGCACCAAATAATCCCGGGAATTCCTCCCAGACACGGGAGCCTGTGTAGTCACAAGGAGGCTGTGTGACAGGGTCTTCAGAGTTTGAAGCACTAGGCTTCTCAAATTAGCCCAGCACACAGTTGTCAGTCCACCACAGTGCCTTGCTTCTAAAGCTCCCAGCTTGTCATGTCGGCCTCTACTGCTTACGACTGTCTAATAACGCAACCCAAATTCTACTGGGAAATATAGGGATTTGACCTATTTGCCAACCTGTGCGCTGCATGCTCCAGAGCAAAGTCTCAGTTCTGAGTCCTTTATCATCCTCATGGGCAGCTGTGAGTTGGGTGTGAAACTTGCACTCACATATAGTGCTTTCTCTGTGTCGACACCAGCTGGGTACTGTACCCCATTTTAAAATGGACTTGATTAACGGGGGTGTTTGAACTATGAAGATTTTTTTGTTTGCTTGTTGTGTGTGTGTGTGTGTGTCTGTGTGTGTGTGTGTGTGTGTGTGTGTGTGTGTGTGTGTGTGCATATGTGTTCATTTTCATCATTGCTTTGCAAATAACATAATCCATGCCAGCTTTTTCTTTTGATCCAAGGATAGGCTTATCTGTGCACCATACTACTTAGAGTAATCATTTTGTAGGCTTTGATGAGGGTGAAGCTAGTGCTGGTTACTTTGAAATCTCCTAAATGTCTTCAGTGCAAAGTCCCCTTGTCACTTTCAAAGCAGCATACATCTCAGTGTGCATCTGCAACTCAGGCTCTTTCTGTCCCTCACATGGCAAGCATCTGCTCATTAGTCTTCACAGAGTGTTCTAACTCAGCCACTTCTTCCATTCCCATGGGTCCTTCTTTGGTTTTTTAATCACCATTATCCTTGGCTTAGATAAGTGGTTCTCAATCTGGGGCTTGAGACCCCAATAGGAGCTGCATTATCATGTATCCCGCATATTAGATATTTGAATTTTGATTCATAAGAGTGGCAAAATTACGGTTATGAGGTAGCAATGAAAATATAGTTTTATGACATAACAACAGACACTGAAGAAATACAAAGAATCATAAGATCCTACTTTGATGGCGTATATGCCACAAAATTTGAAAATCTAAGGGAAATGGATGATTTTCGTGATCAATTTCACTTGCCAAAGTTGAGTGAAGAACAGATAAACAAACTAAATAGTCCCATTTCCCCTACAGAAATAGAAGCAATCATCGATGGTCTCCCAATCAAAAAAAGCCCAGGGCCAGATGGTTTCAATGCAGAATTCTACCAGACCTTCAAGGGTGAGCTAATACCGATAATCTTCAAGCTACTTCAAAAGATAGAAATGGATGGAACATTACCAAATTCATTCTATGAGGCCATAGTCACATTGATACCTAAACCTCACAAAGACTCAACAAAGAAAGAGAATTTCAGATCAATTTCTCTTATGAACATCGATGCAAAAATACTAAATAAAATACGTGCAAAACGAATACAGGAACACATCAAAGATATCATTCATCATGACCAAGTAGGCTTCATTCGAGGCATGCAGGGATGGTTTAATATACGGAAATCCACCAATGTAATCCACCATATAAACAAACTGAAGATAAAAAAAAATCACATGATCATCTCTTTAGATGCAGAGAAAGCATTTGATAAAATCCAACACCCATCATGTTTAAAGTTTTAGAGAGATTGCGGATACAAGGCACTTTCCTCAACATAATAAAGACTATATACAGCAAGCCAATAGCCAAAATCAAAGTAAATGGTGAGATACTCAAGGAAATTCCTCTAAAATCGGGAACAAGGCAAGGTTGCCCACTCTCTCCATATCTCTTCAACATAGTACTCGAAGTTCTAGCCAGAGCAATAAGACAACAAAAGGAGATCAAGGGTATCCAAATGGGAAAGGAGGAAGTCAAATTATTCCTATTTGCAGATGATATGATAGTGTATATAAGTGACCCTCAAAATTCTACCAGAGAACTCCTACAGCTGAGAAACACCTTCAGCAAATTGGCAGGATACAAAATTAACTCAAAAAAGTCTGTAGCCTTCCTATACACAAATGACAAGCTTGCAGAGGAAGAAATTAGGAAAACCACACTCTTCACATTAGCCACAAGCAATATAAAATATTTAGGAGTTACTCTAACTAAGCAAGTGAAGGACGTGTTTGAAAAAAATTTCAAAACTCTGAAGAAAGAGATTGAAGACGACATGAGAAGACGGAATGATCTTCCTTGCTCATGGATCAGGAGAATTAACATAGTAAAAATGGCCATCCTACCAAAAACCATCTACAGATTCAATGCAATCCCTATCAAAACACCTACACAATTTTTTAAAGTCATTGAAAGTTCAATTCTGAACTTCATATGGAAAAACAAAAAACCCAGAATAGCTAAAACAATCTTGTACAATAAAAAGTGCTCCGGAGGAATCTCCATACCTGATCTCAAACTGTACTATAAAGCAATAGTACTTAAAACAGCATGGTACTGGCACAGCAACAGGCTGGTTGATCAGTGGAATCAAATCGAAGACCCAGATGTGAATCCACACACATACAGTCACTTGATTTTTGACAAAGAAGCCAAATCCATTCAATGGAAAAAGGATAGCATCTTCAACAAATGGTGCTGGTCTAACTGGAGGTCTATGTGTAAAAAAATGCAACTGGACCCATATTTGTCACCTTGCACAAAACTCAAATCCAAGTGGATTAAAGACCTCAACATAAAAACAGAGACATTAAGTCACTTAGAAGAAAAAGTGGGGAAGAGCCTGGAACATATTGGCACAGGAGACAACTTCCTGAACAGAACACCAGCAGCCCAGGCCTTAACGTCAACAATTAATAAATGGGACCTCATGAGGCTGAGAAGCTTCTGTAAGGCAGGAGATACTGTCAAGAGAACAAACTGACAGCCTACAGAATGGGAAAAGATCTTCACCAACCCTACATCTGACAAAGGGCTAATATCCAAAATATATAAAGAACTCAAGAAATTAAACACCACTAAACCAAATAACCCAATTGAGAAATGGGGCTTGGAACTCAACAGAGAATTCTCAAGAGAGGAATATCAAATGGCTGAGAAACACTTAAAGAAATGCTCAACCTCCTTAGTCATCAGGGAAATGCAAATCAAAACAACTCTGAGATTCCATCTTACACCCATCAGAATGGCTAAGATAAAAAATTCAAGTGACCCCACATGCTGGAGAGGATGTGGGGAGAGAGGAACACTCCTTCATTGCTGGTGGGAATGCAAACTAGTACAGCCACTTTGGAAATCTATCTGGTGCTATCTCAGAAAAATGGGAATAAGGCTTCCTCAAGACCCAGCTATTTCACTCCTTGAAATATAACCAGAAGATGTTCCAGCACACAAGAAGAAAATTTGCTCAACCATGTTCATAGCAGCCTTATTCATAATAGCCAGAACATAGAAAACAGCCTAAGTGTCCATCAGTAGAAGAATGGATAAAGAAACTGTGGGTACATATACACTATGGAATACTACTCAGCTATTAAAAACAAGGAATTCCCGAAATTTGTGGATAACTGGATTGGGCTAGAAATGATCATAATGAGTGAGTTAACCCAGAAGCAGAAAGAATCAAATGGTATATACTCACTTATATCTGCATACTAGCCCAAGGGGAATGTCCCATGAAAGCCTTCACTTACCAGGAAACTGGGACAGAGGGGAGGACATCCTATTGGGACTCTAGATGAGAGAAGCATGGGAGAATGGCAAAGTTGAAGGATCCAGAGGGTCCTAGAAACCTACAAGTAGAACATTATGAAAGGCAGATTTGGGCCCAGGGGTCCTGCTCAAACTAAGGCACCAGTCAAGGACAATACAGGCAGTAAAGCTTAAACCCCTACCCAGATCTAGCCAAAGGACAGAACATTCTGCACAGTTGAGTGGAGAGTGGGGTATGACTTCCACATGTACTCTGGTGCCTCATATTTGACCATGTCCCCTGGAAGGGGAGACCTGGTGGCACTCAGAGGAAGGACAGCAGGCTACCAAGAAGAGACTTGATACCCTATGAGCATATACAGGGGAAGGAAATCCCCCTCAGGAACAGTCATAGGGGAGGGGAATAAGCGGAAAATGGGAGGGAGGGAAGAATAGGAGGATACAGGGGATGGGATAACCATTGAGATGTAACAAGAATAAATTAATAAAAAAAAAAGAATATATGGTTATAAGGAGAAAAAAATAAAAATAAAATGTATCCTTTGACATAAAAAAAGAAAATAGTTTTATGATTGGAGGGGTCACCACACACGAGAAACTGTATTAAAGGGCTGCAGCACGAGGAAGGCTGAGAACCAGTGCTCTAGATGATGCCAGGTATATTGAAGATGCATCTTAGATTGATAGGTAATAGTCATTTGACATTTAAAATATATAAATAGAAAGCTTCTTCTCAGTCCAGTCCCTTCCCCTGCAACACTGTCCTCTTATGTCCCAGTGCAGCTCAGCTGACTTGCCCAAGCCTTTGTCACTCCTCCCTAACCTGTCCCTGGTCTGATCCATTGCTACTTCAGAAATCTATTCTAACTTTGATAGCACCTCATTATTTCTCCTGAACTCCTTTTGGTCCAGACCGTTTCATTTTCTAATGGCTTACTTCAACAGCTTTCTAAATGGTATCTTCTTCCCACTTTGTTTCCTAAAACTCTCTTCTACATCTGAAAGCTTAAGAGGAAAAATCACCCCATCTCCTTGTTTAAAATTCGCCAGTGACTTGCTATTGTGGATGACATAATGCCTGAACCCCATACACAGTTACGTAAGCGGGGTGCTGGCCTTGCGTTTGCCATGTTTGCCACATTCTCACCACACTTTTACTTTGGTCAACCAAATCTGTCCTCCCTGAGGGCCTTTGCACTTGCCGTTTCCTCTTTTCCCAAATATTTTCATAGTTAGCTCCTTCAAACTTGTCAAGGATCTTTTCAGATGCCATCTCCTCAAAGAGGTTTACCTAACATGGTGTCCTACGTATAACCACCAAATTCAGATATATTATTCCTAGCTAGATAATTACAAATGGGAAACAGTCCCTGCTGAAGAAAGTTACTTCAAATTAGACAAAGTTCACAGTTTACTGCATCCCTATGAATACTGGTTTGAGCTTCTTGCAGATAGACCAGGAATGGTGTTTCTGGAACATATTGTGGTTTCCTTGTGTGATCTTCTGTTTTCCTCAGTGTTGTACCATCCTGGTCACCCAGAAGCACAGTGCAGCTGTCCCCTCACTATGTATCCCTGCAGCTTGGCATCATCTGTGTTTTTGATAATACGTTTTCTAACGGGGGGAGGTGGTTTGATTTTAATTTTTCTGGTAAGAATGATGCTCACACACTCACTTGTATGTGTGCCCCAAGCTGAGAATGAATAGATTTTCATCTCCCCCTTATCTCCAACTATAAAGAGAAAATAAAGATGGAACATTAAAAAGAAATCTTGCTTGCCTCTTGCTTGTCTGACAAATCTGAGAGCAATCTTCTTGCCCAGCCCAATATGATGTGATATATCATTTCTAATATATGATATATCATACATAATGTATGATACACATAGATATTTTATATATACATATGACATATAATGGAACATGACAGCATTTTCACAGAAGGGGAAGCAGAAGCATGTCTAGCTTGCTTTATTTTAAATTTTCTGTATTTTATTAAGAATATTTTTAAATATGTGAAAATGTGAGAAAAAAGAAAGCCTCATTTCTTTTTTTTTTTTAGATTTTTTAAAATTGAAAAATAAAATCATTCATATTACATCTCAATTGCTATCCCATCCCATGCATCCTCCCATTTCTCCCTCCCTCCCGCTTTTACCCCATTCCCCTTCCCTATGACTGTGACTGAGGGGGACCTCCTCTCCTTGAATATGATGCTAGGGTATCAAGTTTCTTCTTGGTAGTCTGCTATCCTTCTTCTGAGTGCCATCGGGCCTCCCCATCAAGGGGACATAGCCAAATATGGGGCACCAGAGTTCATGTGAAAGTTAGTCCCCAGTTTCCACTTAACTGGGGAGAATGTCTTGTCCCTCGGCTAGATCTGGGTAAGGGTTTGATGATGACTGCACGTATTGTCCTTGGTTGGTGCTATAGATGAAGCAGAACCCCTGGGCCCAGATCTGCTCTTCATAGTGTTCTTCTTGCAAATTTCTAGGACCCTCTGGATCCATCTATTTCCCTATCTCCTATATTTTTCTCACCTTAGGATGTCCTTACCTCTATATCCAACTTTCCTGGTAAGTAAAGACTTTCATGAGACATGCCCCTTGGGCTAGTATCCAGTTATAAGTGAGTATATATTATTTGAGTTCTCTCTGTTTCTGGGTTAGCTCACTCATTATGATCATTTCTAGTTCAATCCATTTGTCCACAAATTTCAAGAATTCCTTGTTTTTAATAGCTGAGTAGTATTCCATGGTGCAAATCAACCACAGCTTTGTTATCCATTCTTCTACTGAGGGACACTTAGAAAGTCTCATTTCTTAATGTCATTATATCTCTCTCTACATCAGAAAGAGCAAACGGTGCCAACACTCCTCACCTGCTAGGTGGACCCAGCATGTCCTAAATCTCTAATAAACTCCAAGGCGAGGCTTGATACTATGTTCACTTCTTTAGAATGTACCTGAAAACAGGTAACCTGCCAGGTAAAACTTGGACTTTCAGTTTTTGTTGGATTTTTACTGTAGTAAGAACACAGAATGTGGAATCTGCCCTTAAACAGGACTTCAGTGTACAATACACTGTTGTTAACTGTCTATAAAGTGCTGCGTGTGGCCAATCTCCTGAAAGTTTGATGCCAGAAGAGAAAAATGAGCTGCTAAACAGCTGCAGTGTCTTTGCTTTTGTGAAAGATCTGAGCTGAGTATTAGTTTTGTGTCCTCTGTCCCTTGGCTCAAGGTCATTTAGGTATTTAGGGGCATATTTGCTCTCTCTCTTCTACAGACACTCATCATCAGAGACGAGTGATGTAGTGTCACTTACAGCATTATTAGGTCTTCTTATATAAATTCTGCAGTTAAGTGATTTTTCAAAAGAATTCCAAATGACTTGCAACTTGGCCTTGGCATTTCCATTTCCATCAGTAAACATGAACCGTGCTCCTTCCTACTTGTCATTTTATATGCAAATCTTTACAGCCAGGGCAAAGCTCTTCCTTTGACATTTTCTCAGGAGTGACAATGGTGAATTTCATTTGATTTCTGGCTTATCCTATACAGATCTTTCAGTGTTTAAACTAATACAACACAGTGTCCATTGAAGAAAAAAGATTTCAAACAATGTGCAAACTGGCTGAGGCATCACTTTGCTGCATACATTTCTGCAACCAAATCTTACACATCATCTTAAAATAGAGGATAATAAAGTGTATGTTTCAGGGTCATTTAGCTTTTGTTTGATTTTTATAATAGCTCAAAGACTTTGTCTCTGACCTATAAAACTGCTGCAAAGCAAGTGTATGTAAGGCTTCCTGAGCTATTTGGTGAAATTCGAATATCACAACCATAGTTTAAAAACCAAGAACAGGATGTTAGTTGCATTATGCCATGAAACCAGGACTTTGTTCACATAGATTAGGGAGGTGTGATTTAAGATTCTGCTAAGAATTTGAAAAATCAGTCAATCAGTTTGTTCTTTTTTGATCTGTTTCCTCACACAGATGAAGAAGTTTGTTTTCTTGTGTTTTAGATGAACACTGGAAAAGTAAATTGAATTCTAGGAATTAATTTATTGTTTACAGCCTAAGTGTCCCTCAGTAGAAGAATGGATAAAGAAACTGTGGTACATTTACACTATGGAATACTACTCAGCTATTAAAAACAAGGGATTCCAGAAATTTATGGGCAAATGGATTGAACTAGAAATGATCATAATGAGTGAGTTAACCCAGAAGCAGAAAGACTCAAATGGTATATACTCACTTATATCTGCATACTAGGCCAAGGGGCATGTCCCATGAAAGTCTTCACTAACCAGGACACTGGGACAGAGGGGAGGACATCCTACTGGGACTCTAGATGAGAGTAGTATGGGAGAATGGAAAAGTTGAAGGATCCAGAGGATGCTAGAAACCTACAAGTAGAACATTATGATGGGCAGATTTGAGCCCAGGGGTCCCGCTCAAACTATGGCACCAGCCAAGGACAATACAGGCTGTAAACTTCAAACCCCTATCCAGATCTAGCCAATAGACAGGACATTCTCCACAATTGAGTGGAGAGCAGGGACTGACTTTCACACATACTCTGGTGCCTCATATTTGACCACCAGGGGAGACCTGGTGGCACTCAGAGGAAGGATAGCAGGCTACCAAGAAGAGACTTGATACCCTATGAGCATATACAGGGCGAGGAGGTCCCCCTCAGTCACAGTCATAGGGGAGGGGAGTAAGGGGGAAATGGGAGGGAGGGAGGAATGGGAGGATACAAGGGAGGGGATAACCATTGATATGTAATATGAATAAATTAATAAAATAAAATTTAAAAAAAGTTATTGTTTACCTTAAAAATTATTATGTACTTTTGCACTGGTTTAAGCAAAGAATATGATGACTTTCTAATGTACTCAATGGCTAAAAATGTTTTTATCAGTTTTAATTCATACCCTTTTGTCCAAAATTGTTTTAGTTAAATCATAGTGTCATCTAGTTACTATTTTACAAAACAACAACCACAGTTATATATGGGTTCAAGACAAGTAACATGTCTATTAAGGTCAGGTTGGAATCATTTGATAGTTTACAAATGCCTGTGCAATTCCTGAGAAGTCACTGTGCATCTGTGTCTCTTAAGTACAATAGCTGCCACTATTCTCCTGTGCAGAAAGCCTGGATGACTGAGACACTGGAAATGGCATATAAACTCTTTTGAGGGGGTTGGTCAACAATTGTGTTGACCCCACTCCCTCATCATCTCCAGGTCCCACCCTCCCTTCCTCATCATCCTTCATCCCTCCCATAGTCCTCAGAAAGAAGCCCTTCAAGTCTAGTCTGGGCTGCCTTTACCCTCTTCTCCTGTGGCCTGGTAAGGCCACTGTGCGAGGGGAAAGTGATCAAGGAGTGGGTACCGGAGTCCATGTTAGAGGCAGCCCCTGCTCCCCATATTAGGGGACCCATATGGAGATTGTGCTGCCTTTCAACTCCATCTGAACAGAGGGTCTAGGTCTTCACCATGCATGGTCCTTGGTTGGTACATCAGTCTCTGCAGCACTCCCTCCTCAGCCTGGGTTGTTGTCTTCAATGATCTCCTTGCGTAACTCCTGTTCCCTTCAGGATCTTCAGTCCCCGAACTCTTCCATAAGACTCCCTGTGTTCCATTCCTAAGTTTGGCTGTGAGTCTCAGCATCTGCTTTGATCCCCCACTGGGTGGCGTCTTTCGGAGGACCTCTATGGTAGGTTCCCATCCTGTTCCTTCTTTTCAACTGCTTCCGCCCTTCTGAATGAGAATTAAGCATCCTCCCTAGGTTGCTCCGTGTTATTCAGCTTCTTTATGTCTGTGTATTTCAGTGTGGATATTGTGTGGCTAATATCCATTTATAAGTGATATACCATGCATGTCTTTCTGACTCTGGGCTACCTCACTCAAGATGATCATTTATAGTTCCATCCATTTGCCTGCAAATTGAAAGATTTCTTTGTTTTTAATAGCTGAGTAGTACTCCGTTGTTTAAATGTACTATAGTTTCTTTATTCATTCTTTGCTTGAGGGACCTCTAGGTTGTTTCCAGATTCTGGCTATTATGAATAAAGCTGCTATGAACATAGTTGAGCAAATGTCCTTGTAGTATGGTGGAGCATCTTTGAGGCAGATGCACAGGAATAGTTCAGCTGGGTATTGAGGTAGCACTATTTCCACTTTTCTGAGAAAGCACCAGATTGATTTCCAAAGTGTACAAGTTTGTACTCCTACCAGCAATGGAGGAGTGTTCCCCTTTCTCCACATCCTCGCCAGTATGTGCTGCAACTTGAATTTTTGATCTTAGCCATTCTGACTGGTCCCTGATGATTAAGGATGCTGAACATTTCTTTAAGTGTTTCTCAGCCACTCAATATTCTTCTGTTGAGAATTTTCTGTTTAGCTCTGTACCCTGTTTTTAAATTGGATTATTTAGTTTGGTGATGTTTAATTTCTTGAGTTCTTTATATATTTTGGATATTAGCTCTCTACCAGATGTAGGGTGGGTGAAGATATTTTCCCAATCTGTAGGCTCTCACTTTGTTCTGTTGACAGTGTTCTTTACCTTACAGAAGGTTTTCAGTTTCATGAGGTCCCATTTATTAATGGTTGATCTTAGGGCCTGAGCTGTTGGTGTTCTGTTCAGGAAGTCGTCTCCTGTGCAAAAGAACTGGAGGCTCGTCCCCACTTTTTCTTCTAATAGATTTAGTGTTTCTGGTGTTATATTGAGGTTTTTAATCCATTTGGACTTAAGAGTCTATTTGCATTTTTCTATATGTAGACATTCAGTTAGACCAGCACCATTTGTTGAAGATGCTATCCTTTTCTTTGTCAAATATCAAGTGTCCATAGATGTGTGGGTTTATTTCTGGGTCTTGGTTTTCATTGATTCTTTGAATTTTTTTTTTTGTTTCTAACTTATTGATTTCAGCCCTAAATTTGACTATTTCTAGCCATCTACTCCTAGTGGATGTGTCTGATTCTTTTTGTTCTAGAGCTTTCAGGTGTGCTGTTAAGTTGCTAGTATGGGATCTCTCCAATTTCTTTATGAAGGGTTATGTGCTATGAATATTCTTTTAGCACTGCTTTCATTTTGTCCCATAAGTTTGGGTATGTTGTACCTTAATTTTCATTTGATTCTAGGAAGTCTTTAATTTCTTTTTCTTTTTGTCCCTAACCAAGTGGTTAGTGAGTAAGGAGTTGTTCAGTTGTTCAGTTTCCAGGCTTGCTTTTCTGACCAAGTATATAGTCAATGTTGGAGAAGGTTCAATGAGGTACTAAGAAGAATATACATTCTTCTGTGATTGGGTGCAATATTCTGTAGATATATGTTATATACATTTTATTTATCAATGCCTATTAGTTTCATTATTTCTCCATTTAGTTTTTGTCTCGATGATCTGTCTATTGGTGAGAGTGGAGTGTTGAAGTCTTCCATTATTAATGTTTGGGGTCCAATGTGTGATTTAAGCTTTAGTAATGTTTCTTTTATGAATGTGGGTGCTCCTGTATTTTGGGCACAGATGTTCAGGATTGAGACATCTTGATGCATATTTCCTTTGATGAATATGAAGTGTCCTCCCCCATCTCTTTTGATAGTTTTAGTTGAAAGTCTATTTTATTAGATACTGGAATGGCTACTCTAGCTTGGTTCTTGGGTCTGTTTACTTGGAATACATTTTTCCATCCCTTTACTCTGAAGGAATGGCTTTTTTGCTGAGATGTGTTTTTGTATGCAGCAGAATGATGGGTCCTGTTTTTGCATCCATTCTGTTAGCCTCTGTTTATTGGAGAGTTGAGGCTGTTGATGTTGAGAGATATTAATGACTAGAGGTTGTTCCTGTTTGTGTGTGTGTGGTGGTGGTAAAGTGTGTGTGTGTGTGTGTGTGTGTTTCTCTTTCTTTTGATTTTGTGGATCTGTGTTTTTTTTCCTGTGTTTTCCTAGGTATAGTTTATCTCTTTGGAATTTTCCTTCCAGTATTTTCTATGGTGCTAGATTTGTGCCTAGATACTGTTTAAACTTGGTATTATCATGGAATATCTTGGTTTCTTCATCTATGGTGATCAAAAATTTTGATAGGTAGTCTATGATGGAGAGATAAACATGTTTTTGTTTAGATCCCCAGTGTGGCATGAGGAATAGACTTGTGAGAGAGCAGGTCATGTTTATCCCCTTAGAAGTCAAACCACTTTGTGAGGGAGGTTGGCTGAGACTAGCCGAAAAACATCCTTGAACAAATTCTGAGAGGAGGTATAAATGTGAGCCAAAAAGGCATGGTCTTTGGAAACTTGGAATTGAGTGGCTGTTCATCACTGTATTTCAAGACACTCCTCAAGAGAACTGCTCCAGTGAAGGCTTTGGGGCTCCAGGCTTTGGCTGCTGCTCCAGGCTCTGGCTGAGGTCTGGGTTCCAGTTGCTCCAGGTTCCAGCAGAAAAATTCTGCTGACTGTGCCAGGAGGGTTGTTCCTGGCAACTAATACCAGGTTTAGGTTTATGTTAGTTGGGTTATAAGGGAGGTACACTTGTTTGGTAAGTTCACAATAAATTATAATTGTTAAGAAAACTGTGCCTACAAGTCTAGGTTGGCATCTGTGGTCTCAGTGTCTGCATGACATCTGACTAGGCCCTTCTGGCTTTCATAGTCTCTGTTGAGAAGTCAAGTATAATTCTACTAGGTTTGCTTTTATATGTGACTTGGCCTTTTTCTCTTGCAGCTTTTAATATTCTTTTTTTTTTTTTTTTGTACTATACATTTAGTGTTTTGATTATTATGTGTTGTGAGGATGTTTTTCTGGTCCAATCTATTCAGAGTTTGTAGGCATTTTTTATGTTTGTGGGTGTTTCTTTCTTCAAGTTGGGGAAGTTTTCTTCTATGGTTTTGTTGAAAATGTTTTCTTGGATAGAGCTTGGAGTCTTCTCCTATTTCTATTATTCTTAGATTTGATCTTTTTGTAGTGGCCCAGATCCCCTGGGTGTTTTGTGTCAGGAACTCTTTAGTTTTAACATTTTTGACTGATGTATGAATATCTTCAACCATATCTTCCATCTTTTGTATTCTGTTGGTGTTGCTTGTTCTCTTCCCTAGGTTTTCCAACTGCAAAGTTGCCTCAGACTGTGATTTCTTTGTTGCTTCTAATTCTCTTTTAGGTCTTGAATAGTTTTATTCATTTGTTTCATTTCTTTCTTCAATCTGACTGTATTTTCCTGTAATTATTTATATGATTTATTAAATTTCTTCATCTGTTTGAATGTATTTTCCAGTATTTCTTTGGGAGTTTTTTCCTTTTTTTCCCTTTTTTTATTATTAATTTATTCATATTACATCTCAGTTGTTAGCCCATCCCTTGTATCCTCCCATTCCTCCCTCCTTCCTGCTTCCCTGCCTATTCCCCTTTGGGAGGGGTTTTTTTTTTAACTCCTTCATGGCTTCTATCATTTTCATCACCTCAAATTTAAAATCTTCTTTTAAATTTTTGTGGATATTGGTGTCTCCGGGTTTGCTGTGGTAGGACCACTGGTTTCTGCTGGTGTCATATGGTTTTGAGTTTTGTTTGTGTTCTTTTTTTTTTTTTAGGTTTTGTTCATATTTATTATCTTTTTTTTTCATTAAACATTTTTTTAATTAATTTACTCATATTACATCTCGATTGTTAGCCCCTCCCCCATCTCCTCCCATTCCTCCCTCCCTCCCATTTCTCCCCTTCTCCCCTCCCCTATGTCCATGACCTAGGGAGACCTCCTCCCCCTATACATGCTCTCAGAATATCAAGTCTCTTCTTGGTAACTAGCTATCCTTCCTCTGAGTGCCACCAGGTCTCCCCATCTGGGGGACATGGTCAGAAAAGGGGCACCAGAGTTCCTGTGAGAGTCAGATCTCACTCTCCACTCAATGGTTGAGAGTATCATGTTCGTCGGCTAGGTCTTGGTAGAGGTTCGAAGCTTACTGCCTATATTCTCCTTGGCTGGTGCCTTAGTTTGAGGAGGACCCCAGGATCCAGATCTGCCTGTCATAAAGTTCTTCTTGTAGGTTTCCAGGACCCTGTGGGTCCTACAATTTCCTCTTTCTTCTATGCTACTCTTGCCTAAAGTCTCAATCGGATATCCTCTCCTCTGACCCACTTTCTTGGTAAGTAAAAATTTTCATGGTCCGTATCCCTTGGACTAGTGTTTTGATATAAGTGAGAATATACCGTTTGTCTCTTTTTGCTTCTGGGTGTACTCACTCATTATGATAATTTCTAGATCAATCCATTTGTCCACAAATTTCGGGAATTCCTCATTTTTAATAGCTGAGTAGTATTCCATCGTGTAAATATACCACAGTTTCTTAGTCCATTCTTCTACTGAGAGACACTTAGGCTGTTTCCATGTTCTGGCTATTATGTATAGAGCAGCTATGAACATGGTTGAGCATATGTCCCTGTTGTGTGGTAGGGCATTTTCTGGGTATATTCCAAGGAGTGGGATAGCTGGGTCTTGAGGAAGCCCTATTCCCATTTTTTCTGAGAAAGCGCCAGATAGCTTTCCAAAGTGGTTGTACTAGTTTGCATTCCCACCAGCAATGAAGGAGTGTTCCTCTCTCTCCACATCCTCGCCAACATGTGGTGTCATTTGAGTTTTTGATCTTAGCCATTCTGATGGGTGTAAGATGGAATCTCAGTGTCGTTTTGATTTGCATTTCTCTGATGACTAACGAGGACGAGCATTTCTTTAAGTGTTTCTCGGCCATTTGATATTCCTCTGTTGAGAATTCTCTGTTAAGTTCCAAGCCCCATTTCGCAACTGGGTTGTTTGGTTTTGTGGTGTTTAATTTCTTGAGTTCTTTATATATTTTGGATATTAAACCTTTGTCAGATGTAGGGTTGGTGAAGATCTTTTCCCATTCTGTAGGCTGTTGCTTTGTTCTCTTGACAGTGTCTCCTGCCTTACAGAAGCTTCTCAGCCTCATGAGGTCCCATTTATTAATTGTCGACATTAAGGCCTGGGCTGTTAGTGTACTGTTCAGGAAGTTGTCTCCTGTGCCTATGTGTCCCAGGCTCTTCCCCACTTTTTCCTCTAACTGAATTAATGTCTCTGGTTTTAAGTTGAGGTCTTTAATCCACTTGGACTTGAGTTTTGTGCATGGTGACAAATAAGGGTCTAATTGCATTTTTCTACATGTAGACATCCAGTTAGACCAGCACCATTTGTTGAAGATGCTATCCTTTTTCCATTGAATAGATTTGGCTTCTTTGTCAAAAATCAAGTGAGCAAATGTGTATGGATTCATCTCTGGGTCTTCGATTCGATTCCATTGATCCACCAGTCTATTGCTTTGCCAGTACCATGCTGTTTTAATTACTGTTGCTCTGTAGTACAGCTTGAGATCAGGTATGGAGATTCCTCCAGAGGATCTTTTATTGTATAGGATTGTTTTTGCTATTCTGGGTTTTTTATTTCTCCATTTGAATTTTAGAATTGATCTTTCAATATCTTCAAAGTATTTTGTAGGTATTTTGATAGGGATTGCATTGAATCTGTAAATTGCTTTTGGTAAGATGGCCATTTTTACTATGTTGATTCTCCCGATCCATGAACAAGGTAAATCCCTCCATCTTCTCATGTCATCTTCAATCTCTTTCTTCAGAGGTTTGAAGTTTTTTTCGAATAAGTCCTTCACTTGCTTGGTTAGAGTTACTCCTAGATATTTTATATTGTTTGTGGCTATCGTGAAGGGAATAGTTTTCTTAATTTCTTCCTCTGCCTGTTGTCATTTGTATACAGAAAAGCTACTGACTTTTTTGAGTTTATTTTGTATCCTGCCAATTTGCTGAAGGTGTTTATCAGCTGTAGGAGTTCTCTGGTGAAATTTTGCGGGTCACTTATATACACTATCATATCATCTGCAAATAGGGATAATTTGACTTCTTCCTTTCCCATTTGGATCCCCTTGATATCCTTTTGCTGTCTTATTGCTCTGGCTAGAACTTCAAGAACTATATTGAAGAGATAAGGGGACAAGGGGCAGCCTTGTCTGGTTCCCGATTTTAGAGGAATTTCCTTGAGTATCTCTCCGTTTAATTTAATGTTGGCTGTTGGTTTGCTGTATATGGCCTTTATTATGTTTAGATAAGTGCCTTGTATTCCCGATCTCTCCAAAACTTTGAACATAAATGGGTGTTGGATTTTATCAAATGCTTTTTCTGCATCTAAAGAGATGATCATGTGGTTTTTCTCTTTCAGTTTGTTTATATGGTGGATTACATTGATGGATTTCCGTATGTTAAACCATCCCTGCATGCCTGGAATGAAGCCTACCTGGTCATGGTGAATGATGTCTTTGATATGCTGTTGTATTCGCTTTGCGAGAATTTTGTTGAGTATTTTTGCATCAATGTTCATAAGAGAAATTGGTCTGAAATTCTCTTTTTTTGTTGGATCTTTGTGAGGTTTAGGTATCAATGTGACTGTGGCCTCATAGAAGAAATTTGGTAATATTCCGTCCATTTCTATCTTTTGGAATAGCTTGAATAGTATTGGTATTAGCTCCTCTTTGAAGGTCTGGTAGAATTCTGCACTGAACCATCTGGCCCTGGGCTTTTTTGGTTGGAGACTATCAATGGTTGCTTCTATTTCTATAGTGAAATAGGGCTATTTAATTTGTTTATCTGGTCTTGGTTCAATTTCGGCAAATGGAATCGGTCGAGAAATTTGTCCATTTCCGTTAAATTTTCAAATTTTGTGGCATAAATGCCTTTAAAGTAGGTTCTTATGATTCTTTGTATTTCTTCAGTGTCTGTTGTTATGTCTCCCTTTTCATTTCTGATTTTGTTAATTTGGATAGTGTTTCTCTGTCTTTTAGTTAGATTGGCTAACGGTTTGTCTATCTTGTTAATTTTTTCAAAGAACCAACTCTTGTTTTGTTGATTCTTTGGATTGTCTCTTTGTTTCTAATTTATTGATTTCAGCCCTGAGTTTGATTATTTTCTAGGCGTCTAACTCCTCTTGGGTGTTTCTGCTTCTTTTTTCCTAGAGCCTCCAGATGTGTGTTAGGTGTTTATTGTGAGATGATTCCTTTTTCTTTTTGAAGGCACTTAGTGCTATGAATTTTCCTCTTAGCACTGCTTCAATGTGTCCCACAAATTTGGGTATGTTGTTCCATCATTTTCATTGAATTTCAAGAAGTCTTTTATTTCTTCCCTTATTTCTTCCGTGACCCATGTGTCATTAAGTAGAAAGTTGTTTAATTTCCATGTGTTAGTATGCTTTTTGCTATTTCTGTTGTTGTTGAAGTCCAGCCTTAGACCATGGTGATCTGATAAGATACAAGGTATTATTTCAATCTTCTTGTATCTATTGAGGTTTGCTTCATGACCAACTATGTGATCAATTTTAGAGAACGTTCCATGGGGTGCTGAGAAAAAGGTATAATCCTTTGCATTTGGGTGGAAAGTTCTGTAGATATCTGTTAGATCCATTTGATTCATGACATTGGTTAATGAGGTTATTTCTCGGCTTATTTTTTGTTTCAAAGACCTATCCTTGAGTGAAAGAGGGGTGTTGAAGTCTCCCACTATTATTGTGTGGGTATCAATGAGTGGGGTAAGCTTTGTTAATAACTGTTTTACAAATGTGGGAGCCCTTGTATTCGGAGCATAGATGTTCAAAATTGTGATGTCTTCTTGGTTGACTTTACCTTTGACGAGTACGAAGTGACCATCCTCATCTCGTTTGATTAATTTTGGTTGAAAGTCTATTTTATTAGATATTAGAATGGCTACCCCAGCTTGCTTCTTGTGACCATTTGCTTGGAATATTTTTCCCCAACCTTTTACTCTTAGGCAATGTCTGTCCTTGTGGTTGAGGTGTGTTTCTTGAATGCAGCAGAATGTTGGGTCATGTTTATGCATAAAAATATGGAACGCTTCACGAATTTGCATGTCATCCTTGCGCAGGGGCCATGCTAATCTTCTCTGTATCGTTCCAATTTTAGTATATGTGCTGCCGAAGCGAGCACTTGTTTGTGTTCTTGCACTGGCTTCTAGCCATCTGGTTGTCTCTGGTGTTAGCAGGCCTGGAGGTTCCATTGATGGGGTTTCTCTCTGTGTCCCAGGTGGGCCTGGCACATTGAGAGCAGGCAAGGAGAGCTCCAAGTTGAAGGCTGCTTGCTAGGGCTCCCCAGAGAACTACTTAGGATGGTAGACAATGGGTGTTGGAGGCTGTCCCCAAATCAGCTCTTCTGGGTTTTCTGTCTGTGTCCCAGTTGGGTCAAGCATGAGAGAATCAGTCTGAGAGAGCTCCAAGCTGAAAGCTGCTCATGTGCCTCTCAGGCCTTGTCGGTGTGGTGTCCAATGTGGGTTGTGGCCAGTGCCAAACTCATGCCTGGTGGTTCAGTGTCTGTGACACAGATGGGCCTGATCACTGAGGAGTGAGAAACATAAATGCTGGTGCTTATCTGGCTTCTTCTTTTTCCTCTCTCATTCATTCTGGGCTTTCAGCCTATTGCATGGTACTGTTCTTTTTCAAGGTAGATTTTCCTGCTCAAGGACACTTTCTGGAAATTATCTCAAAGACATATCCAGAGCTGTGCCTCATAGATGATTCTGAAGCTAATCAAGTTGACAAAAACGACTATCCCCATAGCCTCATGGTCATATTATAATACAATTTCAAAAGTCCCCATGCTTTTTATACAGTTTCCGTAACTGTTTAGAAGGCCAGTGTACAACGTCTCATCCGAGGTTCAAAACAAACTTGTTAGTTATAGCAAATAAGCAAAACAGAGAGCTACACATTTACAATAGAAATTATGGCATGGAGGACACATTTCTGTCACAAAAAGTAAGAATGTGGAATAGCAAGAAAAGCTAAAGCAAGACTAAAACGCATCAGGTCAAACTCCAAATCCCGATGCTCCATGTTCAGTATCTGGAGCTTTTGATGCCGTCATCTGGGCTGCAATAGCCTCGGGTGTTCCTACCTCTCCAGAGCTCCTTACCATATCTCACACAGCCTCTATATTGTGTTGGTTCTAGTATACAGCTACAGATTTCTTCAGATGTCCCATGACTCTAGCCTCTCCCATATGGCAGAGTTTCTAGTATAACTTATATTCCACCACCACCAATTTATACAGAGGAATCCCAGAGCCTGATTTCAGGGAGCCAACCCTTTGGTGTCAAAAGCTTTCTAGGACATTGGGGCAAGTCTCCAGGACCCATCACTTTTGTTTTTCACATTGTTGTAAAACAAGCATCCTGTGGACTATGTTGATACTTTACATTGCCTGTTCAATATGTAGTCTGTTTTATTTCTACTAGAGCCTTAGTGTCTGAATCTGGTAAAACATTTCCAAAGATGATGTTCTCAGCTGAGGGCCCTTCAGTGCCATTCCTATCTCAGGCTCTCTCCATTCACGTGAATTTACATTTTCAAAAGTTGGAGCCTTCAGAGGGTGAAATTTTATTAATTTATTAATTTTTAACAATTACAGCTGTCTCTCAAAACACACCTTCTCTTCATCTTCAAACTTTTCCACACTTCCTTCAAATCTAAATGTATTTTTAAAATCTCTTTTCATTCTAATTTCTTATAAGTAATGAACAGGAGCCATTCCATAGACTGCATGTTATTTTCTATTGAAATTGCCTCTGCCAAATGATTTAGTCCATTGCTTTTGAATTTAGCTTCATTAACATTTTTAGGATACAGGACGAATGCTTTGGAATTTTTTTTTTTGCATGAATATAACATGAGAGGCTTCTAGCCCAGTTCCCAATAAAGTCCATATTTCCTCTCTGAAATCTCATGAGCCATGATATCCACTGCTTACAAGTTTCTTGCAATTTTGGTCCTTTGAATCCCCACAAGAAAGATCTACTAAGGTTTGTTTGTAGAATTCTATGGCTTTTTCATATTGCAGTTTTAAACTTTTTCACATTTATCCTTTCAATCACTTGCCAAACTTATGAATCACAGGGCCAGATTCATCAAAAAAGCAACAGCCCCACTCCTGGTACCAACTTTCTGTGTTACTTATGTTTCTTGTTACTGTGACAAAATACACAAAAGGGGCAATTTAAAAAAGAAACAGTTTATTTTGGCTCCTGGCTGAAGTTGTGTAGTTCTTCATTTTGAAGAAAGAATATTGGTTGGAGTATGAGGTAGCTGATAGCATTGCATCCATAGTTAGGAAGCATACAAGTCATCAGCTGATTTCTTTCTTTCCCTCTTTTTATTAAGTCAGGACCATAATCCCTGAGTGACTGATAGTCAAAATCAGTGTGGATTTTTTCTCCTCAGTCAAACTTCACAGGACATTTCCTCAAAGTCATACCAAAAGTATGCACCTTAGGTCCATCCAAAAGTAACCAAGTTGACAATGAAAATTAACCATCAATTGTGATATCTTAAGTTGGACTCTTACACAATGTGATAAGCTGAAGAGAATCTGCTTTAAGTATATATTAAATAACTGAAAGCATGATCATAGAAAGATATTTATACATCCATTTTTACAGCAGCTTATTTACCATGACCAAAAGCTCAAATGTTCCCCCGAGGTACAAAGATAAATACAATGCAGTGTGTAGGTATAGTGAGTATTATTCACCTTCAGAAGGAAGGGCATCCTAACGCATACTATCACATGGATAAAATGTCAAGGCATTATAAAATAAGATAACCACAAAAACACAAGTCAGGCATTACATACATGCAAGATGGTTTCACAATGAAGTAGGTCATTGTGTATGTGTCACACACTCTAATATATTTCTACATTCTTTAAAAAAAGATTTACTTATATATTTTATGTATATGAGTTATCTGTTTGTATGTATGTCTGTACACCACAAGAGGGCATTGGATCAATACAGATGGTTGTGAGCCACCATCCGGGTGCTGGGAATGAACTCAGGACTACCTCTGGGAGAGCTTCTCTACAACCAAACTAACACAGTTTTTTATTTGACAGAATAAAATAAATATATGCATCCCTTCCCCAAGTATTATTTAGTTCAACCGATAAGAAGTACTCAAAGTAGTCAAATTTACAGAAAAAGGAAGAAGAGTGAGAAGACAGTTAGTGGGTGACAGCACCTGTTGTGAGAGCGAGAGGATGTGAGTATGAATGCCAAACACAGTGACATGTTGAGAGTGCCTGTAACCCTGAGGTTCGCGGTGGAAATAGATAAATCCTGTGATCTCACTGGTCAGTGAGCCTAGCAAGCACAGAAACCTTCATGTGCAATTAGAGAAGCCCCCTCTGAAAGGCATGCGCGCACACACACACACACACACACACAGAGAGAGAGAGAGAGAGAGAGAGAGAGAGAGAGAGAGAGAGAGAGAGAGAGAGAGAGAATGTTTCCTTGGAACACAGGGAGAAAGAAATGGCAGAGTTACTGTTGAATAGGCAAAGTCTCAGATGTGGACAGTTCTATAGCTAGATGGTGGTGATGGCAGTACAATTTAAAAATGTATTTCATAACCCACTCATTTAAATGTTACGGTTTCAACAATAAATTTTATGCTTTTGTAATTTATGATAAGTTTAAATATAAATAAAAATTAAAAATCTTACAGAGAAAATATCTATATTGCTGCAGTAAAGTTTAGTGCATTTCTAGGTACCATGAGAGTCACTGAAACATATTAGATTTAATGTAATTTGTAATTTCTTATCTGTCTTTCTTGGATGGACATTATAAAATGGCTAGGCCATTAGGTAGAAAATAACCAATGAAAGCAAGAAAAATTGCAT
The DNA here is from genome assembly GCF_903995435.1 of Acomys russatus. Classification (NCBI taxonomy): domain Eukaryota; kingdom Metazoa; phylum Chordata; class Mammalia; order Rodentia; family Muridae; genus Acomys; species Acomys russatus. The sequence continues at coordinate 6,014,141 of NC_067156.1, forward strand.
TACACAAGGTCAGACTTAAATGTGCTGTATTATTTGTTCATCAGTGGTACAGAAAGGTATATTTTTAAAAGTATTCTCTATATATTATCCTTAAAAATATACTTTTCTGTACCAAGGACTACATGAACATGGATCTATGTCCCCATGATGGGTACCACCCCTTTAGGGTCTTATAAGGACTTTGTAAACACGGATCTGTGTACACTGTGGGCACCTCTATTCTGGAGTCTCTTGTTTCTCTCTCTCAATAAGGCTAAACCTCTAGCGTTTTTCTAGCTGCCCCTGACGTCATAACCCCACTTCAGGGTGAGCAGGCTTCGGGTGTTTTATGTCTCCAGAGAGCCTCTTGGCTTCTCTGCTGTCCTGAAATCCTCTTATCTGGGGACTCTCTGTAAAATAACAGGACAATTTATGTGATTGATTTCTGTTCCGCTCACCTCCAGTGACAGACACTCACTTAAAAGGTTTTAAGCTATGCATTACCCAAATATATCATTTACTATTGATTAAAATGTTTGTGTCCATTTGTCTTTTTAAAAAAGTTAGGCATCTGTTTCTTGGTTAGAAACACAACCTCATTTTTATCCCTATGGGAAAATCAGTTATAACTCAAGAGTCCATTGTAGAGGAAGTCTGCGGATCATGGGCATTCTATTTCTGTGGGCAGTTTTCAGCCTTTGTATGTGTAGATTGTACTTCTAACTAACCAAAAAGCATGTTTACCTTGAATGCACCATGCCCAGGTCTTGTCAGAAGAAAGTGTATTATAAACCATTATACATTATTACTTCACTTTATATACTTACAACATTGAGATGCAAATGCACATAAGATGCTCTTTGATACATCTTCCTTATTAATGTTACTGAGTCCAGCACAGTCTCCTTGAGAACTGTTTGGTTCCCTGATTTCTTGCTAAGTTTGTCTAACCATGTCAAGTACGTTCTGTATTTCTGTGCTCTATATTTATTTCTTAGCTTTTCTGTAGACAAGATTTTGCTATGTAGCCCAGGTTTGCCTTCAATTTTCATTTTCCTTCTTCCAATTGTTCATGTGCTGGGATGACAGGTATGGAGCTGAGTTGGCATCAAAGTCTATTTTTGTTAGAGTTATGTTTTACTCTAATTGGATATTCCTTGGAGGGTTTAAAAATTTTTTAACAGACTATTTAATCTAAATTTGAAGCTTGAAGTAATTTTGGTTAGCACGAATTAAGAAAACTTCATTTCATTTTCTGAGAACAAGGACCACACACAAGGTGCTCAAGCACCAGTACAGACGAAACTATGTCACATAGGCTATGAGGCATGTGGCTTCACGGTGAAATCTCTTATGTGGTAGCTGAAGACATTTCTCCTCTGTCACCTGAATAAGTCATGATGCGAATCTCAAGGGAATGCAAATAAGCTTTGCCCTGTTCGCCACAGGAGCACTCCAAATCATATGTCAGGTTTGTGTGTGCGCGCGCGCGCACGCGAGTGTGTGTGTGTGTGTGTGTGTGTGTGTGTGTGTGTGTGTGTGTGTTTGGTGGTGGGCTTCACAAAGATGCTTTTGTAGACAACAACGTGTCATGGCATGGCAATTTCTCCCACATTAGCTACTTATCATTTCATATTTGTTCAATTTGCATAAACACACTCTTTAAATGCAATGCTGTGCAATAAAATTTAAGGTATTTACAAAATAACTCGGCACAGCTGGGTCTTTATTCCTTCTCTATCATAAATTTGACTGCGTGGAAAATGAAATTTGTTTAAAATTTAGACTCTCTTCATGACTTTTTGAACAAACAATTCAAGTCTTCTATATTGTGGGCGGGAATATGCATCTAAGAGGCTCTATTCCATTCAACAATAAATACTGTTCTCAAACTGTAACCCCACAGACAGCTATTTTTAAAAATAGGATGTGTTAATGCAACTCAGAGAACTGGCTCATGAGCAAAAGCTGCTTGAACAAAGCAAGTACTCTGGGAGTTGATCGCCTGGGTGATCAAAGCCGAGCACTACTGTCTTAGTGCTAGAAGATGGATAAAAGTGAGACTTTGTATACACCAATCTTGGCTACTTGGGTGGGAAATGAGGAAAGAAAAACTCACATATGTATTTCAATAGAGCTCAGAGCTTGACATAGGCTAGCTGAGGTTCACAAATCTGACCTCAAATTCTAAGTAAGTGATGTTGACTTCATCAGATTTGCTAAGCGCTGGGCTTTGGTACACTCTACCCTAGAACCAGTAGTGAGGCACTCAGCTTTCCTGGTGGAAACACTCCCACCTTCGCCACCTTAGTGAGTGAAGCTGCAGAGGGCTGCTCACAGGCAGTTCATAGGCCTTGGTGAGTGAAGCTGCAGAGGGCTACTCATAGGCAGTTCTCTTCAGATGAGGCAACAGGGAAACCAGGCTCCTCAACATTTGCTGAAGAACCACTGGTCATTGATAACTGCTGGGGGGGGGGCACAGAGAGAATCAAGCTTGTTTTGGGCACTGCGGCCACCAGCAGATGTCTCCTGCATTGGTGGGTGGCCTTGCAGGCATGCACACATTGCACACGTGGACAGCAGTGTGTGAACTTGGTGAGTTATAAAAAAGAGAGAGGACGTGAAGTTGGAAGAGGTCATGTTGAGGGGAACTTGAGAGAGTTAAGGCAAGGCGTCTATGTTTAGGTTCCATATGTATGACATTCTCAAGATTAAAGACAAATAAAAAAAAGCCTTATGTTAGGGTAATGAGGATTTTCAATTTTGAGGCTGAAGAATCGTGACTAAAATAATGGTTCTGAAAGTGAGAATGGAACACTAGGTTCCAAAATCTTGAAACCAAACATAAGTGGGCTTTAAAAAAATAATGGTACATCTGGCTATAAGGGGTCAGCAGTGTCGGCCACTGAGAACCAAACATGGGACTAGTTACTTATTCCTTGTATTTGCTCTTGAGGATTTAATGTTTGATACTGTGTCGGAATCCTAGCAATCACTACAAACCAGGGATAGCTACAGGAGACTCCACCAAAGGAGGAGCTGCTGGAAAATCTGCATTCATTAAACTCCAAGTCAGAAACAATACATGCTGTTCACATGTATATAGAAGATTTTATGCACTATTTATCTACCTGGCTTCAGGATACAGCACAGACCATTGGCATCTGCATGGCCCTTGGTGGTAGCCTGTACCACAGACAGCATCCCGTATCCCAGCAGGGCGTGGCTGGGAGGGGCATGGGAGGAGGGTCACAGGCCTGGCTGGCTTGCCCGGCTCCTAGCTCTTCTGCTGCCTCTACCTAATTTTAAATCCAAAACGCCTGCATTCAATGTGTGCCAGTGTTTCAATTTAGAATTGTTATTGTCACGTTGGAGCATTTCCAAGGAGCATAAAGCCCAGTCTAAAGTCGGCAGCGAGGGAATGAGCTTGCAAAACACAAGTTCCAGAATTTGCTACATAATGCAACAGTAAATTTCACCTTTTGGGGAGAGGGGAAAAAAAAACCCAACACTGCTTTCCACAAGGGACTTTTTAAAAAATGATACGAATGAATAAGCTATGGCTAGCGTGAGAGATTATTTAATATCATCAATGAAGAGCCTGCAACTTCATTACCATATTCATCACTTCTGCCAATGGCTCCACTCTCTGGGCCTCTACCACTACTCTTTACTTAATAGCTGCCTGGATTTGAAAGGCTAGAAAGCTGGAAATGATGTATATTTAACAGAATGGCATTTCTGCATCTTTAGCAAACCTCTGTGATTACTTTTTCCAAACCATAATTCATGAGAAAGTCTTGTGTACCTAAATTCTTCTTAGTGTTTTATGCTATGTTCTTTTAACATCAGGAACTCCACAACATTGAAAGAAGCAGAGTTGTTTGTTTGTTTGTTTGTTTGTTTTCCGACAAAAGGTTTACACACTCAGTAGATATTTTTATATAAAATAAGTATGATCAATTTTTTTCTATATTCCTGATGAAAGCTGGATTAGTGAAAAAGTTAGGGACATCTAGGTAATAATCACACCAAGCATTTGCCTCTGTGCTTTGTCCATGTGTTCTTACAACACCACATATCCAAATTAAGCTGTACCTTTTGTGTGCATGTTGTATGAATAGGTCCTGTGCTTTCAAGGCTCCTGTCAAGGGACATACATGCTTTGAGTTGTTTTTCGAAAACTGCAAGAATGATAGCAATTTATCCTATTCTTGTGGAATTATTACTAGCAAAATAGTATCCCGAATGAAACCACAGCCCGAGTTACAATCAGAACTCAGACAAGCTGAGTAGATCTCACAGTCCTACAGTTAAATCTTAATTTATATTTGTTTATTTGTTCAGGTATGTGTGCACACCCGTGCTACAGTACATGGGGGAGATAAGTGGACAATTTTCAGGAGCTAATGGTCTCTTTCTATCTTTGGTTCTTAGGGATTGGATTCAGGCCATTGAGCTTAGTGGCAAATGCCTTTACCCACTGAACTATCATCTCAGTGTACCAAACCTTGCAGTGTGTGTGTGTGTGTGTGTGTGTGTGTGCACATGCATGGTGCATGGATGTAAGTTTATGGATTCCTTCACCTGTGCACATACATGTAGAGGCCAGAGAAAGCTATCAGGTATCTTCCTCAATCATTCTCCATCTTATTCTCTTGAGACAAGGTCTCTCACTGAACTGGAAGCTGTCTATTTTATCTAGGGTTGCTGGCCAGTAAACTCCAGTGAGTTACCTGTTCAACTGCCACTTCCTGACACACCGGGGTTATAGGCACATGTGGCCATGCCTGGCTCGGAGATTTTATATCAGGTCCTCATGATTGAAGACTAAACATTCTTACCCACTTAGCCACCTTCATACGCAGTGAAGTTGAACTTTTGTCTCACATGAGCTATGAGAAATTTTATTCAGGGTAAGTTAGCCAAAAGCTTTAAGACATAGTTTGCTCTGTTAAATAATGGGACATAAGCCATGTAAGAGTTTTGTTCATTAATGACATGTACAAGACAGGTCATTTCAATTAAGTAATACTGCAGAACCATAGCCAAAAAAATGGAGAGCACCTTCAGAATGAACTAACCAACTGCCTGGATTACTCAGCTATAGCGTTTACATGGATGCCCAGGCTTTGCACAGCTTCATAAGCTTCATAAGCAAGTCATCATATCTGGTCCTAGAAAATAACTTCCTCATTAGAAAGTTATTTTTTAGTCCTGATCAAAAATTTCTTATGTGAAAATTTTAATGAAAAAATTAAATGTATCCCATTTTTACTTATGTGTATGTCTCTCTCTCTCTCTCTGTATATGTGTGTGTGTACATGTAAGTGTATGTACCTGTGGGGTCAGAAGAGGATGTTGGGTTTCCTGAGGACGCTGAACAATAAGCATCATGTCTTTTAAGCATTCTTCACCACTGAACCATTTACCCAGGCCAAAACTAAACAAAGATTTAAGCAAACAACAACAACAAATGAGGTCCTTGTATATTCCTGTCTAATGGGTACGATTTTTGCATAGTCACATGTGGCTTCTTCTTCTTTTTTTTTTTTTTTTTTTTTTTATTCTTTGATTTTCCTTCCCATTAGTGAAATAGGGTGGGAGTAGATTGAATGTGATCAGGGCCAAAGTCTGTTCTTCTTCAGTGGAGAGACAGACCCTTACAGCCTGATACGAAAATCAGAACACAGATTCTTAAAACAATGGACTGTATATGGGAAGGCCAGAAGCAGCAGTCACTGACATTCAGGGTCCCTTAGAATATAAAGATACGCGCATCAGTGCTGGTGTCACACACTTACTGTACAATAAAATTGACAAAACGTATCTGTTGATATTGAAAAGTTGCACTATCTCCACAAATACATAGTCCATGAGTGTGTTCTGAGCTTCAGTCTTTGTGTTAAACTCTGTGCCTACAATCTATGTCCAAAACTATCTCCAATAAACTTAAACTCGCTCTAAAAACAGAGAATTTTCAAGGAACATGATATATGTTTAAATGACATTGTTCTCAATTTTTCCTGCCGGCAAGCTTCGCTCTATCCAGTAGTTATTCTTGATTTCATTTCATCCTATTGACATACTATTATTACATGAGGTCAGTTCAGTTCGTTGGTAGGAGGGGTTTCTTACTGATTGCTGTCCCCTGACAAAGTTGTGTTCACTTTTAAAATGACTTCTACTTATTGAGAAAGTTCTGTTAAGAGTGAGTCTACATGGGGCTGAAGAGATGGCTCAGAGGTTAAAAACCCTGTCTGTTCTTCCAAAGGTCCTGAATTCAATTCCCAGTAACCACCTGGTGGTTCATAACCATCTATAATGCAATCTGGGCCCTCTTCTGCTATGAGTACTGTATAAATAATAAATAAATCTAAAAAAAAAAAAAAAAGAATGAGTCCACTGCTGACACTGTTAATGATATCCTGCTAAACCTGCAGACAGGAGCCTAGCGTTAACTGCCATCAGAGAGGCTTCAACCAGCAACTGATAGAAACTGATGCTGAGACCCACAGCAAACATTTGGTGGAGTTTGGGGAATCCGGCAGATGAGGAGGAGAAAGGATTGTCGGAGCCAGGGAGGTCAATGACACCACAAGAAAACCTACAGAATCAACTCACCTGGGGCCACAGGGGCTAAAAGAGACTAAACCACCAACCAGGGAGCTTACATGGGACTGAGCTATGCCCTCTGCACACTTGTAACAGTTGTGCACCTTGGTCTTCATGTGAGAATTCTAACAGTGGGAGCAGGGGCTGTCCCTGACTATGTTGCCTGCCTTTGCATTCTTTTTCCTAATTTAGGCTGCCTTGTCCAGCCTTGATAGGAGGAGATGTGCCCAGTCCTACTGCAACTTGGTATGCCAAGGCTGGCTGATACCCATGGGAGGCCTTCTCTTTTCTGAACAGAAAGGGAGGAGGAGGGGATTGGGGAGCAGGTTGGGGAAGAAGGCAGGGAGGGAAGAACGGAGGGGAAACTGTGATCAGGATATAAAGTTAAAAAGTTAATTAATTTATTCTTGTTACATCTCAATGTTTATCCCATCCCTTGTATCCTCCCATTCCTCCCCTCCCCATTTTCCCATTATTCCCCTCCCCTATGACTGTTCCTGAGGGGGATTACGTCCCCCTATATATTCTCATAGGGTATCAAGTCTCTTCTTGGCTACTTGCTGTCCTTCCTCTGAGTGCCACCAGGTCTCCCCCTCCAGGGGACATGGTCAAATGTGAGGCACCAGAGTATGTGAGAAAGTCGTATCACACTCTCCACTCAACTGTGGAGAATATTCTGACCATTGGCTAGATCTGGGAAGGGGTTTAAAGTTAGGGTTAATAAAAAAAAAAAAAAAAAAATCTTTAAAATCATCAGAAGTACTTTACAGTTATTTTTATACACTTAAAATCTAAGAATAAAATTCCAGTGGTTTTAATTTTGTTCTATTGATTTACAATATTTGTAATATGAGTCTGTAAATAGAAATAAAAAAACTGTTGACCAATAAAAAAAAAAAAAAAAAAAAAAAAAAAAAAAAAAAGTTAATTAATTATGTTTTTTTTTTTTAAAGGTGAACACTTTGTGAGAAAAGGTCAGGATGATGGTACCAGAAAGGAGAGGACTGAAATCTGAATTTTACCTGGCCTCTGGATTTAAGTTTGTGTGTTACCTTGATCACATGGAACTTTTAAATCTGTGGTTATGGAAGGAGCTTCCCGAGGCATCTGAGGCATTACTTTGACTGATTCGTTTCCTTCCCCCATGCAGTTTCTTTCATAAAGTGGTCTCTGCAGCACCACTTCCATACACTATTAGAAGTAGGTACACACAAACTTCCCTCCAGGGCAAGAACAAAGGCAACCATAGCTCTGAAAAGTCAGGCACACCTTTAGTTGTATACTTTTGTATGTATGTATGTATGTATGTGTATATATGTATGTTTATGTGTGTATATATATGTATGTATATATATATATTTATATAAGTTTTGTATTCATTATTGGGCTTCAATAGGCAGAGCAAAGAACATGTGAGTACATTTTAAAATGAAAGTTGAAAGTGTAATTCTGTGTAGGAGAAGTGACAGGGAATTGTTTAACTATTCAGTTTCAGATGATGATACAGACTCCACCTTCTGTTGACTATACTAGGCACGTCGCACCTGCAAATACTCCCTTGCCCCCCTGCACACAGCGGGAGGAAGTGTGTTGGAAGTACTAAGTCTTTACATTGGCAACTCACAAGTACTACAAGGATAAGGAATACGGCTGTTGAAATTTGTGAAGGGGTAGACACAGATACATGAGTGAAGTCAACATCCCCCATGATTGTTGGCGGGTCTCGTCCTAATGGGCTCCAATGTCTTAACATTAATGCTTTCTCAGTGAGTGAAATTTATCTTCCCTGATGATTTTAAATCAAAAGCCAAGTAGAGAAAATATGGAAATATAAAAAGCTTATTTTGTATTCTAAGCAAATATCTACTCCATAATTTATACAATTGCATTGACCTAAGTAATAGCTACCTCTAGGAACATGAAGAGTTTATATTCTGTAACCATTGAAAACAATATATCCTTCAGATACAAAGAGTCTTCTTACTTAAATAGTTAATATAATCTGAAAAACATCACTTAGGCAAATGGTTTTGAGAAAAGCAACTGAAATTCATAGACATTTGGAAAAAATAAGCTGGTTGACAATTATGAATATATCTTTATTTTTGTGTTGCTGATTATAAGACTTGCCTTTTTGATAGGTAATCATGAAAAATTAAACATGGCAGGTCATTTTTATTCAAATGAAAAGACAGGGGTATAATTGATTGATGTGAAAGCTAAAATAAAATCTAAATGTATTATTTTAAATTAATTTAATATTGATAAAGTCAAGGATCATAAATGATAAGTTTTATGTGAAAATTTGAATGCTAAGTTATAGCCACATTTTAAAAATTGGTGATAAAAGCAGAAAATGAAGCTAATTAAGTGATGTCTTACCTGATACTCCTTTTTGTTCTCTTTTTTTTTCTATTCTCCCTGAAATAAGAAGAGAAGTTATAGTGTAAGGTCATGAGAATATAATAACTGAGATGAAAATTCAGTTTATGGTAACATCAAAGCAGATCAACTATCTCTCAGTCATTCTCTGCATGATTTAGGTATGAGTGCTCAGAGTTGACAAGGATAAAACTTGCTTTCAAATTACTTTATAAAAATAAAATGGTAAGTATGTAAGAACTATTACATTGGGCTTTAAATGTTCTCTTAGCAAGAAGGCCGTTTTTGATAATATGACCATTCAGAAACTGCAATAGTAGGTTCTACTTAGGGCCTATGACATTTATGAGATTTAGAGTGCTAGGTTTAGAGGACCAAGCATAAGTTCCCACGTATATATCAGGCCTGAAATCTAATCAGAATATGGTCGGCTAACCTGTAACAGTAATGACACCGTAGCACCAGTGGTTACATACTGCCTGGTAGGTAGATACTGCAGCACATAGGGTCTATCATTGAGGAAGACTACTGATGAAACATTTTTTCCAACAATAAGCATAAAAAGTATTAATTTTTCTATAAAGCACTATGGAGCAAAGCTGAAGAAAGTAAGAACAACCATATACCCTAACCACACACTTGGAAGACAGAAGGGATAAGCCAGTTTACAGGAGATGAAATATTCATTGAGAGGTACAGGATTTGGAAGATGCAAGAGAATCAAATAACTGTACTAAGAAGGGAGAGAGTGCCTGTGAAGCCATGGAGATAGTGGTGCTTGGTTTGGTACTTAGATATACATGTGATTTAGGACCGCTTATACAAGGATAGACCAAACAGGGATGGCGTAGGCTAAGTATACACATACAATTTGTCCAGGGGAAAAGTTTAGAGCTTGCTTTAGGGACATAATCTCCAATACCAGTGTATAGGAAGAGGCTGTATAGTAGGTAATGAGAGAGTTATCTAGGTTATGATAAGCAAGAATGGAAAGTAGTGGCTGCCAGAGATGATAGGTTGTCAAAGTAGAGCCCAAGGATTCACAGAAGGTGAGTTGCAAGACATGTGACAAGGTCAAGATTGCTCAGATGACTTGGGGCATGTGGTGATGCTCTGAGGAGAAGTGATGGGGTACAGAAATGGGGAGTTTTGTGTGTTATGGGAGTTTAAAGTGTTATGGGAATAGAAGGCTTAGCAGAGATCAAAGTTGAGATTCTAGATGCAGGACATTCTCAGATGGCAGATGCAAAGGGTTAAACAGAATGCAAAGGCAGATGATACAGATAAGTAGGCTAAAGTCAATAACTAAGGATTCACAACACCACATATCTGTTGTGTGTGTGGGCACGAGAAAGCAGAAGCAGCAGAGATCCTTGGTAAATAAAGGGCGAGCTGAGTTGAGAACAAACAATAACGTTCTGGGAGATTTGGGATGGGGTTCCAACAGCATCCAAAGCTGTCAAGCTCACCCACATTCACATAGTATCTTTGTGGAAGACAATAGTTCTAATGAAAAGGGGCCAGAAGAGTAAGGGAACAATGATGAAGATGAGGCTAAGGGTGACCTTTGTCACTCATGAAACTCTGGTGCACATAAATGAGTTTGATGGGGGCAATAGCTCTAGCTGACATAAGTCAATCCTAATGCTAATCTATGGGACACTCCTACAAGCATCATGGCTCAAGGTAAGGAGCTTTGCCTCAGGATAACGGCATGAAAGGACACCAAAGTGGAGATGAAAGCCCTGTCTTGGCATGGGTAAATGAGAGCCATCCCTCCTGTTGTCACTTTCTTGTCACATAGCAACATTTCATGGCTGGAACATTATCGAGAAGTTGTACAGCACATCAATGCTATGCGTAAACTTTATCTAACTACTTCTTCGAGGGCCTGCTGTCTTTAAAAATGCTAAAATGCAAGTCTCCCCTCCAATAGCTGCCTGAACTGGAGGATCCTTTAATTGGCACCTTGATTAATCATTTTCATTTGGGTTATTTCCAGAAGACTTCTTGGTTGCCATTTATTTCAATGATTCAAAAAGATAAATAGCACGAACAGTCCGTTTCAAGGCGTCATTTGTTACCAAGTGAGGCGTATGCTTCCTTTTGTGAACTTTCTACAGGATGCCCCACCCTTAGCATTTTGTTATGCACTTAGAATTGCTAAGCACATCAAATGTTTTCATACACTTTAAAAACAATGCATGCAGAACCTGACTTGGCAAAGTGTTTGTACAATAGCAAGGTTTTGGAGAGCCTTTAAGTTCTATTAAAATGAATTTTAGTAAATCCCAAGATGGAAGTGAATGTGTTTAAGGCAACCATGGTATTCTCAGTGGCCTATATCTTCCATCCTCTCAACACTCAGGTCCCTCCTATGTTCTCTCACCACTGAAGGAAACAGGCTTGTGAAAACAGGACTTTGCAGAAATGGTGGAGTGTGGCCTCCATGGTCATAAAAGACACAGTTCTCATCTTTTTGTCTCTTGAAACTCTTCGTCTGGGGAAGCCATATAATACATATGAAGATAACAACACAGATACCAAAGAGGTGCATGTGGAATTGAACTGAGATTCCTGTCAATATCCAATGAGCATCAAAAGCTCACATCAGCAACCATCAGGAACTCAGAGGCACGAACAGCCCATTCACTAGACCTAGGCAGGAACTTAGATGTCTAGGGCTCTGGCTGGTAACTTAGATACAAGTTCATGCAAGTCCTGGGCCTGTGGTGTTAGAATTTTGAATGAGTAACGTCCCTTAAGAGCTTCTATATTTGAATACTTCCCCAGTGGATGGTGCTGTCTGGGGAAGCTATTGAACTTTTAGGAGTGTGACTTTGCTGGAGGAAAGACCATCAATGGGAGGGGTGGGGGTGGAGTTGGGTGTTGCAGCTTTATTGTTTAGCTCCACTTCCTGTTCTCTCCCTCTGAAATGTGATTGGCTAGTCTCACTGCCAAGCCTTCCCCACCATAATGCACCATGTCTTCTCTGGAACAATCAGCCAAAATAAGCATTTCTCCTTCAAATTGCTTTATGTTAGGATATTTTGTCACAGCAAAAGAAAAGGAATTCATACACAGGACCAGCCATTCAGAAGAACCTCCCCACAGATACTATGTACAATAGTAAAAATGTACTATTGTTTTGAGCAGGAAAGTTGTTATGAATGTGCGGAAATCCCATGCCAGTTCATCATGTGACATAATGTACCATCAGGGATGCCAGATTCAGGCAGTCCCCTCGCTGCTAAGAGACATATCATAGAAAACAAGTTAGATTTCCACTTCTAGTTGTATACACACTAAACTTCAGATTACAAAGATAATGTATATAAGACAAGTTCTATTGGCCAAGGGACACTAGGCTTGCCTATTTGCACAGAGACAATCCACTGGATTATCCTATCCTCCAAAGCCATTGCTTTGGTGAGGTTGCCTAGTCAGACATCTGAACACAAACCCAAGTCTCTGCAGTATGAACCTTGCCCAAGTCTCAACACTCTTTCTCTTTAAGAACTTTCACTACTCTCCTTTTTCATTGCCATCACCGTGGTCATGAACTTGACCTGTTTCCTAAGATAACCTCATGTATATAAAAGGGTTCCTAACTGACTTCTTGGTCTTTCTGTTCTTCTTCCTTTCTGCTGAGGATTAAAATCCCTGTCCTCTAATATGGAACTTGTGGCCGGATGGTTTTTCCACCAGTTGCTTCCTTCCCCTATCCATCAGTGCCATTCATAATACCCATTTTGTGAGAAGTTAAGCCTCCCTTGAGTGTTTCCATACTGTGTCCATCTGTTTCCTGGAATGCCCTACCTCATGACTCCTGCCTTTCACGGTCCCTTCAGTCCCTTAGTGCATGTAAGAGTCATGTGAGCCCCTCTTCTTGCATGTAAGAGTCATGTGAGCCCCTCTTCTTGCATGTAAGAGTCATGTGAGCCCCTCTTCTTGCATGTAAGAGTCATGTGAGCCCCTCTTCTTGCATGTAAGAGTCATGTGAGTCCCTCCCCTTGCATGTAAGAGTCATGTAAGCCCCTCCCCTTGCATGTAAGAATCATGTGATCCACTCACTCCCTTTGCATGTAAGAGTCATGAGAGCCTCTCCCCTTGGGGTCCTTTTTCATGCTCCCCTGACTCTTTATTTACACCACAATCTTTAACTCTGGTGCTTGCCTGAGGCTCAGATACAGCGAGTTCTATCTTCACCTCCTGAGGCCTCCTTCCTTCTATGCCTTGAAGCCCAGTGCTTTAGATGGCCTTGGCATCTGTAAAGCCTGGTCACACTCCCACCCATCCCAAAGCACTGGAAAACACGGAGCCGATTTTAGCACTGCTCAGATTTAGTGAACGTACGATCAGAATATAGCTCTTAGCAGGTATTTATATTACAACTGACAACCCAGAAAACTACTATATTAGAAAAGTGGGTGATAAAATAACAGAGAGGCTTTCAGGATAATGAGCAGGCATTCTGTCCTAGTTAAGCTTTATTTTACCACGCTCTGGTTTAAATGCAGCAAACTATGCTTTGCATCTTATTTCTGTGTAAACCGAAGTGCAGTTTTCCACCTGTGAGGAATAAAAATGGATCACCAGCTCATAAAAATTGAATTTGCGGGATAAAACTTTTCTCTTATATGAGAAAATGCACTTAATTGAACACTAAAATTCCAAATCTTATGACTATCTATGTACACTGATCCTTGATGTCATCCAAAGCTTTTATGTTTGTCTTGTTCCACAGAGAAACATTAAATACACTTCAATTTACAGTAGATATTTCAGGGCTTTGGTGCAGAAGTCTCTTAATCACAGTTGATTGTTTCTGATCTGTTAGAGCCATAGGCACAGACCTGGCACTTTTAGAATAGGGGCACCAAGTGTTCTAAGTCAGTGACTGTCATCACTCTGAAGGAAAAGGAAATTGTGTGAGTGTTGTGGTCTACACATAGGCACACACAAGAACACACATGTTCACTAAAGATATATGTGTATAGGGAACAGTGTGGCTGTATATGCTGTAATTTCATGCTTAGATGTACTCTCCCTCTCAAATGTGCTCTCTCCCACCTGCTTCCATCTGCATATAATAAAGCCTGTCATGAAATCTTATCAACTGTCCCTCACTGCACTACCAATGTAGCCAGGTCCAAGTTTGCATTTACTCTAAGGCATTTTATCTGCCCTGTTCTGAGAGGTATTATTAATCACATCCTGTTGCTAGGATACCTGGGAATGTGCGTTTATGTCGGATGCTCCTTTGGCAAAATGCACTATGAGGAAGGCATAGACTCCTGACAAGGAAAATTACTGTGTGCACACTACTTATTTAAGAAAAGGTGTGTGTGTGTGTGTGTGTGTGTGTGTGTGTGTGTGTGTGTGTTTGTGTGTAGGGGTTAATAATCCCCAGATAATAAAATGCTAATTCTTGTGAGCTTAGAGTGGTAATTATTTTTCATCAAGACTATAATGGAAAACTGGCAATATTTTTGTAAAACCTGTTGTCCATATGTACTTCTGAGATTAGAAAAAGCCAAAGAAAGTGGGGTTGTAATTCCATTTATCTGACAAGGATTTGAGGGAACAAGAGGGTCTGAGATGTACTTACGTCAAATGCCTTGCCTCGTGGCCACGTTGATTAGGTTAAAGAGCTAGTTGATTGCTAAGAAACCTGGGCCACCACTATTGTCTTAACCACTGTACTTCTGTATTCACAAGAAAACTCATCCTCAGGATATGTATTCGGATAATCAGAGTTAAAAACACTTTTGTCAATATCTTAAAGTAATTTTGAAATTATTGCTGAGTGCCAGTGTGTGAAGGCTTGCTGAGCTCAGGGTTTCGTCAGTCTCTTCCCAGAGGGAACACAGAAGCTGGGATTATATAACTGACTTCCATCCTCGCCATGCCCTCTTCACAATGCTGCAGCACTATGGAAGAAGACACAACATGTCTTCTTACATGTTTCTTCTCTCTCTCTCTCTCTCTCTCTCTCTCTCTCTCTCTCTCTCTCTCTCTCTCTCTCTCTCTCTCTGTCTGCCTCTCTCACTCAGTGTGTGAGATACTTATACACAGACATAGTGTGTGCATCCGGGAAACCATTCATTTACTGTCTAACCATCACTTTTTTCCTCACTCTGATTTTTCAACTGAAAAAAAGAATAAAAAGAAAAGAGCCACAGCTGGAGATTCTTGCCTAGCTTACACGAAGCCCTGGGGTTCCTCCTCAGCCATGCACAAGCTGGCCAGTGTGGCTGTAACTCTAGAACTTGGGAACCGAGGCAGGAAAAATTATAAGTTCAACTTCATTGTTGGCTACATAAGAAGTTTGAAAGAACAGTCTGGGATACATGAGACCTTGTGTCACCGACAACAAAACAAAAACAATCTCTTTGCTTCATTCCTCAGCAAAGGGTTTTTGTTCCAGTCATGGTAAGAGTGGCAGTTAATGGTTTGAATCAGTGACAGTGTGCCTGTCATTGTTGTCAGTTTATTATAGAGATCCATGCATTTTTATCCTCACAGTTTCATGAGGCTGACCGATACCGTAACTGTTCTCAGGATAAAAACAAACCCAAGTCACAGATAGTGTTCACTTAGCCAAATCACCATACTGCTAACGTCACTCATCAACAAGAGAGAGAAAAAACAAAGTTGGGGTGAGATGGTTTCAAGAGGTAAGGGCTGGAATACTCTCAACCCATACAAAATCAGCTCTGGGAGTTGGCTGTGTGAATCCTTGTTTCTTTCTTTAAAATCTCTGCGCATTCATTAGCAATGTGCTGTTCTTCGGAGGAACCAGCTGCTTATTTTACTGTCACACACACAGCTAAGCACAATGCTTCAGCGCTACAATTTCATAAAAGACTTTTAGGTTCCGGAGTGCAGAAAGAGCTTTAGTGTCTATTGAGTACCTACAATGAATTGGGCAGGTGCTCTATTGACACTTACATATAAAAGTTAATTAACTTTTCCCAGTAACACATTGGGTAGACTGCCATATTTCTCCAGTGTTAAAAATGAGCTCTGAATCTTCTTGTAGCATGCACAATGTTTAAGTTACTGGATGGAGGGGTTGCGATATGAGCCAGCAATTTCCCCCTGCTTGGGTTTATTGCTTGTGGTGATTAAAACCATCCTTTAGATCAGTGAAGAGCTTGTCCATGTAGCCCTACCCATACTCATCTTTAGGTGTTGGGCATATCAGCTGATTTCTCTAGGTTAAAATGTGTCCCTCTAGGAATGGGGATAACGTGTATACCTGCTCCACTGGATCATTGTAAGGGGTAAGTCCTGGGCGCATCTCATAGCAAAGTTTATGATGCTCTCGCTGCTGTGCTTGGGCTGTGGAGGACAGTGTGTCAGCATAGGAATTCATGGCGTGCACTGCCTAGTAACAGACGACCGTTAAACACAGTTAAAGCCAATGGCTTCAGTGATTACAAATATTATTAAGTTTGGTCTCTGATAGTTTCTGCATTATGTCTCTCTTGCTTTCTTCATGCTCCTCAGAGAAAGAAACTTCCTAGTTTAGTTAATTCACTTGCTCCTTTCATGTCCTACCTTCTAAATACAAGTTGGTTTGTTGAAATCCTTTTACCTGCCTAACGTCCCAAACTTTGCTGGGTATGGTGGTGCACGCCAATCAGCCCAGAGCTTGAGAGGCAGAGCAGGGAGGACAGAGAGTCTGAGGCCAGCTACAAAGGGCCAGCAAGATAGCTCAGTGACAAAGAGTCCTCTCCCTACAAGTGTGCTGCCTTAATTTTTGTCCCCCACATCCACACAAAGATGGACAGAGAGAACCAACTCCATGAAGTCATCCTCCGACTTCCACGTGTGTGTTGCAGCCCACATTCACCTTCACTTAATAACAAGAAATACAAATAAAAATAATCAGATACCAGTTATGAGCTACTTTAAGATCCAGGGTTTATTTTTACTTTTTTTTTTTTTCAGTAAATTGTGGGTTTTTTTGTCTTTTAATTTTTCAGTTTAAAATATTTTTCACTTTATGCATTCATTGCACATGGTACTATGTTGCACATTCAGCATATATTGTACATTGTGCGTATTTGCATTCTCCAGATAGTCTCCTTCTGAGTCTCCTTTTGTTTATTTTGTAGTCAGGGTCTCACTCTGTGGCCCAAAGATAGCCTCTGACTCACAATGTAGGCTAGGCTAGCCACAAACTGAGCAGTCTTCCTGCTCAAGCCTCTCGGGGTCTTGACACTGTGAAGTAGGTACTCCAGATAAGCATGCGCATCGATGCAAGCCACCACCATAAGTCTCATTTGGAGTGAGTGCCAGGTGTAATGGGCTACGATGCAGAAGGGACGGGAGGTCTGCTCAGAGGAAGTGGGTCTCCACCCTATGTCACAAGGAAACGATTGGACCTTAGACTTGCAGTTACCTTTTCCAAGAGTCAACTGTCTCTTCATATAATGTCAACAGAAACTGTTATCACAAGGCTATAAGAATCTTTTATCCTCCATTGTAGGAATGGAGAAACTTAACTGGGCCAATTTAAATACAGTTGGTCCAAAAGCATTTAGGTAAATTTAGCAATCGCGTAGCTTCTGTTTGGTGAATAGTACAAAAAGGCCAAGGGCTTTGTTTTACAATTTATGGCTGGATTCATGTTGCTGTTGGGATGGCGCTGGCTTCAGCAGACACTGAGTATGAGGCTCTGCATGGTAGCAGATCCTCGCTGCCCTCCTGCAGCTTTGGATAAGCGCCACTTGTTCCGCAGCCTGCTTATTTGGTTAGTTGTTACGTTGCTAGGATGCTTCGGCAAAGAGAGCCATTATGGGCACTGTGAATGCTGGGAGTTCCAGACAGTGTGTACTGAGATACAAAAACTGGCTCTTCAGGAACATATCGATACAGATAGATCTGGGCCTCTGAGGCTGACCATCTGCCTTGGCAGAGTTGACGCTCCATCTGCACTTTCCAGCCGCGGGGGCTGCCATCCGTCATAGTGTGGAGAAAGAATGAGATACAGGAAGATTTTGCTTGGGCTGACTCTTCTGCCAGGAAATGGCAAAATTTTGCATGAGGAACATTTGTTTCGGGTTGTCTTGGAGATCCTCATGTGTAGACTCTCTTCCCACTTAGATCCATTTGACAGACACATAATTAATGTGACAAGATACAGTCCCTTTCAGATTCCCCCAGCTCTGGCTGGGGTGAGGTAAATCCTCGACTAACCCTTTGTTATTCAGAATCTCATTCTGAGCTAGTCATTTCTTGGCACAGGAGATTTTTGGAAGGCCTTTAGATGTTGAAGTCAGATTGGCAAAAGCAAATAGCCCGCAATTGCCAGGTCTTAAATAACACTGCAAAACGGGAACACGGGTTTTAATAACCCGAGCTTCAGCTGCCGACTAAAGCAGAGATGGCGCTTGTACCTTCTCTCTGCAGTAAACACGTTTCAACTAAACAGCTCATGTATAATCATCCTTAGGGAACACAGTAGCGTAAACGTCTTTGGCACGTTCATTATATAAAAGAAACAATAATGAATTATTTTTATAAAATAAAGACGGCTTGCAGCAATACATTTATACCTTCTCTTGAGACAATAGAAATGGCTGTATGTAAACGGTGGAATTGGATTCTCTTTCTCTTCAGTCTATCCAGGATCGTGCCATGGTAAACAATAGACTTCAGCAGAAATTACTCTCTGATGATATCTAGGCTGAGACCTTAAGGACTAAGTAAGTTCTTCTCCCTTAATCTTTGAAAGATTTCTCTGGGAGAAGGAGAACATAGTATAAGAGACTGGGCTGTTCTGAGGCCACCATATTCAGTGGAGGCTCGAGATACGTATGCATGGCTTACATGATTAATGCCATAATATTCTGTCCATCCAAGCCAGTTCCCTAACACACAAATCAAGAAAGTATTTGGTGGGTTTGATATATGTGTGAAAGGCTTGCCACTGTTGAAAGGAAGTCGAAAGTTTAACAAGGGGAGGCCTACTGGGAGGTTGTAGGTCACTGTGCATATACCGTCTAGGAGAAGGTGTGGCACTGAATTTCCAGAAGAGACTGCACTTAAATCCCTATCCCTCCATGAACGTTTGCTAAACTATGTCTGTAATTTTCTTAGCATGCTTCTAAACATGTCTTTTGATCATGAAAGACTAAAGCGTGTTATCAGCAGGAGTGAAATGAAAGGGCTGTCTACGTAGGTTAATAGGGTTTTTCATTTTTTTAAAGTCTGGGGAGATAGATCAATCATAAAGTGCTCTCTCCACATCATGAGATGCTGAGTTTGGGTCAGCACTACCCACATAAAAAGTCAACAGGCAGCAGCTCACTTCTGTAATTCCAGGATTGGAAAGACAGAAGCAGGGAGATTGGCTGGCCAGTCAATCTAGATGAATGGATGCTCTGGGATCAGTGAGAGACATTGTCTAAAACAGTAAGGTGACGAGTCACTGAATAAGACACCTAAGGCAGACCTCTGTCCTACACACTGGGCATACACACGCATACACAGAAGCCCATGGCTAGGCTACCACTCAGAGCTAGCTTTTTTCAGGGTGTCAACCCTTTAGAACTTACAAACCATGAACTGAGGTCACATTTGAGTCAAGAGTATTCAAATACTCATCTAAGGTGTCAAAAACATTACCATTTAATGTTAGTATTAACTGTACTCCAAAAATCTAGTAGCAAACATTAGCAACTAATTAAAGTTAAACTTATTTTACCTGGGCTGGTTTACTTTTGAGAGATGAATTATTGGAATCAATACCTAATTAAGTTTTACTATTAGGTAGGGTTAGCTTTATAACACAACAGGGAGTGGGGCATGTTATGAGTCAAGCTAATGATGTAAAGCCAGGGACGAAAGCTTCTGAAGTGCAAGTGTGCTCATTCACGGTAGTCATTTCTATTCCTGCTCAGTTTTTCATTTGTGAGAAAGCAAAAGCACTTGGTTGCCTTTTATTTCTACCTCTTAATTGTCATTTTATTAGCTTGTGAACAAAACTGATGGAGGTCAGAGGTGGGCTTTGTTTTACCCCCTTGAGATGTCAACACAGTTTTTATGGCCAGCAGGCTGGGAATTTTTTTTTTTTTTTTGTCTTAAAATAATCTTCATTACACTTATTTTTTTCCTGTACATTGAATCACATCAAAGGTTTGGGCTTCAGCCTTGTAGGTAAGCTCAGGTTTCATGGACTGGACAAAAAAAAATAGGGAAAGACAGATTAGTTGGGTGGTTTGAGTAATTGCTTTCGGGCGCTGCAATGCACTTTGTAATCTTAAAAAAATAAATAAATAAAAGGGAAAGGAAAGGAAAAAATTCTGCTCTATAAACTGAGATGACTACTGAAATTTAATACAAAAACTGTTAATTTTCTAGTATATTTGGGGTATAGCTAGGTCTGACACACTTTGACACATAGAAGAGAGCAAAAAGACAAACGCCATTTAGCGTTGACTACACAGGAGACAGAGCTGTATCTGTGTCTGCAATGCCGTAGAGAGGCATCAGATAGGAACTCACAGTGGACGCTAGGAAGGCTGCAGAGAAAGCACAGGCCTCATGACTGACTGCACTCCCAATGTGGATTACATAGGACCTTGTCTAAGAAAAGAGACACAGAGAGTGACACCAGAAGAGAGGAGAGAGTACCTGATTAGAATGCCCACGACAATGAGTTCTGTGTCCTGGTGAAAATTGTTCTCTGGTGTTCAGTGCGAGGTGATAGTTTTGCAAGGATGCAGCAGAGGTCACACCACATGGGAGATGCAGGAGGTACTTTGCAAACAACATGCAAGTGCAGCTGGGCACCAGAAGACCAGTGGAAATAGAAAGGGCAGGAACTTTCTAGTTTTACCTGTTTTGACAGACACAGCTGGGGCCTCATACATAGTCATTTCACCCATTTTTGTGCTGCTCCCCAACCTGATTCTTGCAAATAAACATAGCACAAAGAAAGTGTTCATGTGGGCTGCCTCTCTTTAAAGTAAGTGGTATTTGATGAATTTTACTGAAGAACTTTATTCAGAAATGGTCTTTGCCAAGAAAATGATATAGATGGGAGAAATTATGCTCCCTTTTTGTCACCAAAACTTCTGGCATCTGAGTGTGTAGCCTCAGCCATTAAACAAACCCATCTTCCTCTCAGACAGACTCTACTGGATGGTGACGTCACCATACTCTGAAATAAGAGGTCATCTGTCCATCCATTCTACCTTAAAATTTCTTCCCAATGTTTCTTCATGCATTTCTTTTTAAGTTAAAGCTTTCAGATTCGTATAGCTAATAGCACCCTCCAAAGGCCCACCACACTGAGTAAAATAGGATTAATGTTGCCAGGAAAGTTATTGCCTTTAAGAGTTATGGGAATTGTGGAGGTGAGGTAACTGAGGTGCTTTGGCCTGGAGAGTCTACCTCTGCTCTCATCCGACGTACCTTGCCTTACCTATAGTCATGCCATGAAACCACGATGCCACAATTCTCTAGCCAAACTCGGTCCGAGTCTGCTCTTCAGATGACAGGGTTAGACTCTCTCACTGGTGAGATGTCCCTATACTCTGACAGGTGATCAAAGATGCCTGTGAGCAGGCAGGTGTACAGACCCAGTCCACACCCCACAAGGAGCCGTTCACACTTGGACGGGTGGTAACAGACAGCACGAGAGAAGGAAGGCTATCCTCCTGCTTTATTTGTCCCAACACACACCCTTGGGCAGACTGTCCCTGGGAAAATGCTCAGAGATGCCCAGGATGCTTACAGAAAGCCAATGAATTCTAGCACTGGCCTCAGGGAAAGGCGGGGGAAGCACTTTGCTGACTGTTTATAAAGGAGGAAATGGAAACTCAGAGAAATGAACTTGCCAAAGATTATCTTAGTTTTGGATCCAGGAAAATTTAAAAGTCACAATATTTAACACACAGGCTTCCTATGTGTGACATTTTTGTGACATTGGTTTAATTTCTGTACAAAATTGACTTATCTACTTGCTACTTAAAATGGATAGGAAACTGTAGGCAGTAAATGTCCTTCCTGCTCTCCAAATTTGTATATATAGCCCACGTGCCACAGTGCTGGCATCTCAGAACTCAGGAAACAGAGACAGAGAATCCGCAGCAAGCTTGAATGTAGCTTGAGCTATATTGTGATACATTGTCTCAAGACAAAACAAAACAAAACAAAACAAACAAAACAGTCAAAGGGAGGGAGATACTAAGCAATAGTTACCTTAGGATGCATAAAATTAAAAAAAATCAAAATATAAATAAATTAGTCACTGCTGCATTTTAAATTTGGAATTATTCTTTTAAAGTCCTCTGCTGGTATAAGCAGGGGAGGGCCATTTCTTCTCTGAGTAAGATATTATAGGATATAAACAATCCTATAAGTTGTTTGAATAAAGCATTCTCTGAAGTTTTACGGAAATGGGTCAGGTCTATTCTTTTTCCTTTGTTATGCAAAATATGTATTTTTTCTAAAGCATTATCTAGATTGGCTGCATACATAGCCTCAATCTGCCAGTTTGATTTTAAACCTCCCAAGTCACTATTTGTTATAGATTTTTTGGAAGAAGGTTATTTACATTTTACGCTTGCCGTTCCTTTCTGTAACTGAGATTCTTTCCATCTAGTTAAATCAGTCAGTGCTACTGAAGTCTTGGTTGGAGTCGGGGGAAGGGTGGGTATCAATACTGGAGACTGGGGTGCCGCTGTCTGTCTTCACAGGAGAGAGGAGAGGCCAGCCTTAACCATGTACAACACAACGGCAGTGCCAAGGTGGGTTGTGACATCTCTCCTGGAGCCCAGCAGGTTTATGCGAAGTACTTGGACCAGTGTTTTGAATTGCACTGGGACATGACTAAATCTTCTCTGTAAAGAAAATCAGGTGTAAAGATTAACAGGCAGGCTCAGCACACTGCTGGAAAAGCTGGTGGAAGCTTAGGCAAGTGATGGGCAGTAGAGAAGGCAGGAACCTCACAGGCTGAAGAGGTGTTATAACATGCCATCGCACATTTACAAATGTTCCTGTAGCATTCACTATAGGAAAGAGGCGAGGGAGGCAGGGAGCTCAGGCAGTGTTTTCATGGAGTTAGTATGATGGCACTCATGTTGTCATGTGTGGCTTCTGGCATCTCTGCCCCCATGGGGACATCACCATGACTTAAGCAGATACAATGTGCATGTGATTCTGAGCAGTGACGCCTGCACGTGCGTGCGTGTGTGCATGCATGCGTGTGTGTGTGTGTGTGTGTGTGTGTGTGTGTGTGTGTGTGTGTGTGTGTGTTGGAAATTCTATTTGGACATTCAACAAAACTGTCGCACCTAGCTTCAACTTAAGAAATTTCCAAAGCAAGATTTTTAAAATAAATTTATATATCCGAATAATACCTCCATGAATGAGTGACAGGTTCACCTAAAGAAAAGCGCTCTCCTTCTCCCCTCCTTTTCCCCACACCTCCCTTTTCCTCTTCTTTTCTCTCTCCTCTCTTCTCCCCACTCTTATAATTATTTGACTGAATTGCACATGACATCGTAGAACCATTGAAATAAGTTCGGAGTGCAGAGGTTTGGCCACTAAAGTCCCTAGAGATGCCTGGCACGTTCCCTCCCTGGCTTGTCTGCAGAGACTTGAGCCTGGCTCCATCGCCTGGGGTTAGGCTGGCACCCCATGATACATGCTTCGCCCTATGACAAACACACACACACACACACACACACACACACACACACACACACACACACACTTGAAATAGATTGCCAGCAGCTTAGGGCAGGAGGGGAAGAGGCCAGACCTGCTGGGCAATTTGTCATCTTGAGCATTTCAGGCTTTGCGTGTCACCTCTTTAGCAGGGTACACAGGGATATGTGTCCCCTGGCAAGATGCTTAGTTTGGACGCATACAAATAAGGGCTGTGCTGTGTAAACTTGAAGGGACAGAAAGAACATTAGCTGCCTGGAGCTTTCCTCCCTACGGATAAGAGGCAGAAAATTCTCCCATAAATATCTTAATATTTCATCCTTGAGACTGAATAATATCATATAATGGAGTTAAATGCATACATGGTAAGTAAGTTTGTTGGGTAGAAGGTAGTTTTCTGCTAATATCTCACAGCCAACCTCCTTTTGTCTCATTTCCAGCTATTGGCAGCAGGATACAGTAGCCTTGGCTTATTTTCCCCCCTACGAGTTTAAAAAAAAATCAAGACTTTGCATACCCCCCACACACACACTCACATACAATTTGGAAATCATTTATAACCACTGTATGGGGAAAAGCATATATTCTAAACACCAATGTTATGAAGAGAAAAGTTTGATACCAAAATAAAAACATCTTGTGAATACCTGCTTCCTCCTAGATGAATGGCAGAATGACATCTTTATGGAAAATGGCTCATTATTTTTAATGCCTAAAACCCATCTTGGTTATCAATGTAAGGCTCCTGAGAGAGTCTGGTTAGGAGTCGGTGGGAATAAAGGAAAGATGGATTTCAGACATAATGAAGCAAAGTCAGCTTTAGTTTGCTTGGTATTTGAGAAACACAATTTAGCTAGCGGTTCTGAAAATGGCAGAGCCACAAATGCTCTTGAAAAATATACCTATAATCATCATAATGAGCCTTAGGAAGGATTCGGCCAATCAGAAATATCCTTTTCAGGAAATGGACATAAAACAGAAACACCACAACTACTTTCATTAAGGTATCTCCATATGTGTTACGCTGAATTCTTCTGTGTTAAGCTCCAAAAATCAATACCAGTCAGTTAGGTCCAATCATTTCATGTGCTGGTGGCGAAAGATTCTAAGAAATGTCTCTGAGCACTTCATTCTAAGAGGGAAAACATGAGAGGGGGTCATGAATTTGACATAAGTGCTCCCCTATGACGGCGTACAACCATAACCCCAGTATTTAGGAAGAAGAGACAGGAACATTGCAAGTCCAAGGCTAGGCTGGCCTACACAGTAACCTCTAGACAATCCTGAGCTAGATATGAAGATTCTATCTCAAACATCAAACCAAAAGTGAATGTGTCCCCAACAGACTGTGAGATACATTGTCTAGGATAAACTACAAGTCCCCTGGGGCGCATACATAACACTGAATGGTAAAGTGTATTGGAATGTTGCAATAGTGTTTGACTCAGGAAGAGGGGAAGACAGTCTGGGCAGACAGGAAGATGCTACCAGATATTGTGTGCTTCCACATCTTGAGTGTTGACTGGTGGGTCTAACAAGGGAGACGGGCAGAAAGTCTGCCATGAAAACTCCTTCCTCTTTAGCGTCTAGGACTTGGACCAGCTCCTCCCTGAACCTTTGTCTGCCCAAGATAGAAGCAACTGCATCACATTCTTGTGATCAGTATGAACAGCAAAAGAAATGCTGACTTTGAGCCTTTGAAGACACAGTAACATATAAGTCAATATGATTGTGTGTGTGTGTGTCTTCATGTGTAGGCATGTGTGTATGACTTCATGTGTATGCATGTGAGTATATGTATGTATGTATGTGTGCGTATGTGGAGGTTTGATGTCATCATCAATTGCTCTTCACCTTATTGTTTGAAGCAGGCCACTCACTGAGCCTAGAGCTCACCAAATAGGCTAACTGTTTGTTTAGCAAGCCCCATGGACCCCGCACATGTCTCTGCCTCCCCAGTGCTATAACTACAACCACACAAATGCCTGGCTCTTTCCTTAGATGTTTTGAATTCAGGTCCTTACATTTGTGCAGCAGGCACTCTGCCACTTCACCAGTCTCCCCACACTCTCAGTATAATTCTTATGCCCATAGAGATGACACAAATCCCTAAATGCCCACATCAGTCATGCATCCCCTACACTCATGACTTGAAGAAATGCTTTCTCTAGTTACTGATATTTTTGTAAACCAACTTGTCTTTCTACATCGATTATACTTTAGTATATTCTAAATTATTTTAATTTCATATATATATATATATATATATATATATATATATATATTTATCCTAATATTTGAAATGTAATTGAAGTTACTTTCAAAAAGATTAAGTAGGCTTCATTAAACCTTTATAAATATGATTTTCAGAAATTGCCGTGTTCATTGCACATCTCTGAGTATCACTAATAATTATTCCTAATAATGCCTTCAGTATCATGTGAATGACCACTTGACATCTATCTATTTATCTATCTGTCTTTCTGTCTATCTATTTATCTATCTATCATCTATATGTCTTTCCACTCATTTATCTATGTATCCATCCATGTATCTACCCATAATAATAATCTACCTATCATCTATCCATTTTCTACCATTTACGTCTATTTATGTATCATCCATCCATCTATCTATCTATCTATCATCTATCATCTATCCATCCTGTGCTTACAATTGAACCTACCACCTTACACATGCTAGGCAAATGCTTTGCCACCCACATACATCCTTTGGTTTTGGTTTTGTGAGGTAAAATCATGCTATGTAGCCCTGGCTAGCCTGGAACTTAAGACCATCTTTTCTCAGCCTCCTGAGTCCTGGGATTACATGTGTGTCTACAAACTTGCATGGGTGTCTCTAGTTGGCTATTTTCATGGTAAACTGGACTGACACTGCAACATTATAGACAGTTTTGAAGTCTATTCAATTCAATTTTGTTTAGAAGATTAGGCATCTCTTAGAGCAAAATGCCTAGATCAAACCTGACAGTGCATTAAACATTTGGGCGGACACTTTCTGGCTCTGTGCTTATGCCTTACTAATATTTTGTGGCAGAAACAACATGGCACTATCTGACAGTTTCCTTCTCTTTAGAAAAAACAATGAAAAGAAGAAAGGAAATAGAAGTAAAAGAAAGTAACTGGTTGTGGGAAACTGCAGCTGTGCTGGTTCTGACCTTTACTTGTTTTTGTCTGCAGTTGAAACTTGTTTTTCTCTGCAGTTGAAACATTGTGCTCCACTGGTTGCCTTCATTTTTCTTGTTTTTTGAGTCTCATGATTTGGCCCTTGGTTTGCCTCTTCTTGGGGACTTTCCACAGTGCTATTTGGTGTTTTTCCATTGCTGGTTCCGCCTCTATATCGGCAGCTCTGTTACTTCCAATAAACGGCATTCTCTTAGCACGAATGACCCATTGTTGTTTCAACTTTTCAATCTGCAGACCCTCACTGTAGCCTAGACTAGCAGTGCTGGCCCTGCAACTGGTATTCTTTTAACAGAGTTGAAGGATTCCCTCACTCAGTGCTGTGAGTTCTGATGGAGGGAGGGCTAGCAGCCTAGGTACTTCCTTTTCACCAGCCTGTTTCTATGAAGATGGGAGCTGTTTTGACCATTGCATATCTCTGTGTTCACAGAGGTTATGTTACCCTTTTGTAATGGAGGATTTAGACAGGAGAGTTTAAAAATGTTAAACCCAAGATAGTAGATTGACAGACCAGTTGCTCCTTCAGGGAGTTCGTAAGATCCCTCTACTTGTTTCATTGAGTACAGACTAGGTAAAGGGTACTGAAACTCAACACAGATGTCTTTCCTTTCTTTCTTTCTTTCTTTCTTTCTTTCTTTCTTTATTTATTTATTTCTTTCTTTCTTTTTCTGAACAGGGTTTGTCTGTGTAGTCTTGGATGTCCTGGACTCACTTTGTGGACCAGGCTAGCCTCCAACTCATAGCAATCCGTCTGCCTCTGCCTCCCAAGTGCTGGGATTAAAGGCGTGCGCCAACACTGCCCGGCTCCACAGATGTCTTTTCTAAACAAAGAGAAAATAAAAAGGCTACTAGGCTGTGGTTGCATATTTTATTACTTTATGACTTAAAAAAAAGCATAATCCATTTTCTTCTCTCCTGTGCATAGATGATCTTCGCTCAAATTCACTGCTGGCTTCTGTCTCTCCCAACCCTAATTGAGACCACAAAAGTGAATGTGACATTCACTTTATTTTTTATATTTTATAGAGAGATTAATCTGAAGAAAATAAGGAGAATAAAAAGGCATGAATTTTTTGATTAAATTTATTTTGACTTAATTGTTTCTAAAACTGCTTTGGGCATTAATGAAGTCGTGCAGTGGCTCCACATAACACATTACCCTCACTTAGCAATGGGGAACATATGCTGCTTTAAAACCAGGTGGGAAGGCATTCTAGTGTTTAAATCAGTAATGCTGTGTATGTAAATTAGTGTCCTCTCTCCCAAACCCCCTTATAGTTGTGAAAGCCCTTTCCCCTTGCTTTGCTTGTCAGGGTTCAAAGGAGGTCAGATTCTGGTGTGGGTTGTGCCCTCTGCCCTCTCAGTTGGTGATGAGTGAGGACACAGCCAGATGCTCTGTCACACACTTCACAAGTTAGACATCCAGCTCCAACTTGGTGCTTCCAAACCCAAACACACCTTCAAGATGTTTAAAGCAGAATATTCCCCCCCCCCCCCCCCACTTATTTCTCAGCCTTCTCTCTCCTTTCAGGTTTTCCGCAACTCACGATTTCCCTTCGGTCTTTCTGTTTCACCTGGCTATCCCTGTTTCTTCCTTCACAGTTGAAAGGGGACAATAGTGAAGGGGCTTTCCTTTCATCCTACCAAGGTGTCTAATGCCACCTGACTCCTACCTCGTCCTCTGTCACAGTGGGAGACAGGTTGCTTCTAGCTTTAAAGCTTTTCTGGAGCCAGATCCTGTAGATTCTCATGTGTTTTCTTCATTTATTTCTTACTCTGGACTAGATTCTTTCTGTTAGTATTTGCCCTGATCACGTCTCTGTTATACAGTAGTGGAGCCAAGCAAGCCTCCCCTCTGCATTTCATCACAGCAGTTGTCTCCCATTTTTTGTCTCACTCACAGCCATGTTTGGGGAGAAACTCCCATTTGTGCTCCAATTCTCCACTTGCTCACTTACATTCAGCCTTCAGTTACTATATTTCTGATCTATCGCACCAAGGGCCCTCTGTTTTTCTAGAGCACCCATAGTCTCTGTTTGGGTAGACACAGAGCAATGGCTTCCAACGTTATTCTATCCTGGTCAACCGTACTCTAGCAAGTTTATGTATGACTTCTTTCCCACATATACACTGTTTTCTTTTGTTCATGATATCAAGTTTTGTTTGTTTTTTTTCTCTCTTAATAAATTCTCCAACTTCTCTTATGTTCTCTTGCTCCTCCTGTGAATGGGATGCGCCTGTGTGTGCATTTTATGCACATATACATATACATATGTGTAAATGTATGCACATGAGCTAGCGTGTGTGTGTGTGTGTGTGTGTGTGTGTGTGTGGGAGAGAGAGAGAGAGAGAGAGAGAGAGAGAGAGAGAGAGAGAGAGAGAGAGAGAGAGAGAGAGAGAGATTTCCTCTATGGATTTCCTTTCTTCTTCCTCTCGCCCAGCAAAACTAAAAGTGAAGCTGGACCTTCACTGGTTGGGCCAGTCAAAAGCTCAGATAATTTACCTGTCTCTCTTTTTCCAGGGCAGGGGTTGCAGAAATGTGTCTTTGGATTTGGCATTTTTTCAGACATAAAGGTTTTTGTAACTGAAATTTCTTTGAAGCAATATATTTTGGATATACTCTTTCTCCTTCACCAGCTGTTCCCAGATCCTCACCTCACCTCCATATCCACCACCCATCCTCTCTCTCTCTCTCTCTCTCTCTCTCTCTCTCTCTCTCTCTCTCTCTCTCACACACACACACACACACACACACACACACACACACACCAAAACAAAACAAAACTGATTTAATGTCGGTTCTGGGAATCTGAACTCACATCCTCCTGGTCTCATGACAAGCACCTTACTGGCTGAGCCATCTTCCACATTGCTTATCAAGTCAGGTCTTCTGATTTAATCATTCAAGGCCTCTTAAATTTTAACTTTACATTTCCTGTCTGAATAGGCACATAAATTCTCCTATCTTTAAATGTCATTGACTTTTTAAATCTCCATAAAAACAATCAGCTCCAGTTATCAATTGCACATTTCATTTACCCACTCTACATCTAAAATTCAACACACTCTATAGTGTCCCCTCTCAGCACATGACAATAGTAATGATGACAGTTTCCTAAGGGGGAAAGGTGTGAATTCTGGCTGGCCCCAGTGTCTCAGTGAGATTCTTTGGGGAAGAAAATGGTTTACATGCTTGAAAATACATTTATTTTTCCTTACCTTTAAAATAATATTTTAGTCAGATATAGCTATTTTTCCCAAGTGCTTTAACGACATTATTTCATTGTCTTCTACATCTACTGCAGCTGAAGACAAGTATTGTGTGTTTAAATATGCTCCTTTACCTCTGGGAGTGTTTAAATCTTTGTTCATGC
Organism: Acomys russatus; assembly: GCF_903995435.1. Taxonomy (NCBI): domain Eukaryota; kingdom Metazoa; phylum Chordata; class Mammalia; order Rodentia; family Muridae; genus Acomys; species Acomys russatus. The sequence continues at coordinate 6,044,385 of NC_067156.1, forward strand.
CATTCTGTGAAGTCATTGTACCATTTCTTAGAGCGAGGCCACCCCTCTCCTGCTTGGGATTTTATATGTTATTCTCTTAGAATTGTTAACTCTGAAAAATGCATAGTAATTATTGCTTTGAATACTTTCTTCATCCTTTTGTTAGTTTCTATCATACACAGGCTAGACTTCTTTGCCTCTTTTTTTTTTTTTTTTTTTTTTTTTTATTAATTTATTCTTGTTACATCTCAATGTTTATCCCATCCCTTGTATCCTCCCATTCCTCCCCCCCCCCATTTTCCCATTATTCCCCTCCCCTATGACTGTTCCTGAGGGGGATTACGTCCCCCTATATATTCTCATAGGGTATCAAGTCTCTTCTTGGCTACTTGCTGTCCTTCCTCTGAGTGCCAACAGGTCTCCCCCTCCAGGGGACATGGTCAAATGTGAGGCACCAGAGTATGTGAGAAAGTCGTATCACACTCTCCACTCAACTGTGGAGAATATTCTGACCATTGGCTAGATCTGGGAAGGGGTTTAAAGTTTACCTCCTGTATTGTCCTTGGCTGGTGCCTTAGTTTGAGCGGGACCCCTGGGCCCAAATCTGCCTATCATATTGTTCTACTTGTAGAGCCTCTTTTCTTTAATTGAATTGACCCTAATTTCTTTTAGACTTTGCCCTGCTTTGCTTTCTGTGACTTGCTGAAATATGCTTTCTAAACCAATAATCAAAGGCCATTTACTAGTATTTGGTCCAGTTCATTTATTAAGCTAACTTTAATAGGTCTTTAAAATAGTGATTCATTTGCTTTTACTTACAAATCCACACCATTTTTCTCATACCCACTCCCTGTTTTCCCTTATAACTTCTGACTCTTGGATAATTTCTCTGAACCTCTAAGACACACATGAGGTCTTTCAAGTTCAGGATTGCTATTGTGTCCAGGTCTTGGGAAATCCTACCACTGGTCGGCTGTGAGGTGATTTTTACTCAGACAGTTCACATGTGATTTTAAAATCACTGGACACAGCTCCCCTACTGCAGGGCTGCTCTCTGTAGAGATTCTATCAGCCCTCACCACAGGCTAGGTTTGAGGATGCCTCTTACACAGGTCTTCCATCACTTTGGCCTGATGTGGGTTGCATATAACAGACTGTGCTAGCATGGCACTCAGTTTTCATGAAGTTTCTCTGTGTATGCATGTGTGTGTAGTGTGTAGGTGTGAATATGTTTGCACATGTGCAAGTGTGTCTGTGCACCTGAGTGTGTACTGCAGAGGCATGGCCATGCTTTTACAGGCTAGATGTCAATTGTGTGTGTGTCATGGGTGTATTTATTCTTCAGTCCCTCTCACACTGGCAGTCTCACTGAACAGGAGGCTCATCAGTTTGGATAGATAGGTCAGCCAGCAAAGCCCTAGGATTGCACCTACCTCTACCTCTCCGTGGCTGGATGACAGATGCGCATGATTTAAATAGTGGTTGTTGAGTGTCTGAGCTCAAATCCTCACACCTCACAGCAAGCACTTTACCAACTGGGCCCAAGATTCAAGTTTCTTTTAGGTGACTTTTTCCTGGTGAACTGTGGTTTGCTGACTCATGGTGTGTGTCTGTCTCTCTGGGTTTTGGGGTCAGAGGGCAGTAGCAAGATTTTTTCCAGGCTCCTTCATTACTTTGCTTCTACTTTCTTACTGCTGCAAGGAAGGGGCCTGTGGCTTAAGTTTTCTTCGTGTAAAACATGAGAAGGTTATCCGTGTCAGCTGATTGTCTTTCTTTTTTGGAAAAATTATTTATATATTTGTGTATGTATTCCTGTGTCATTTTCCATGTGTCATGTGTGTACAGGAGCTTGTGGAGGCCAGAAGAGGGCATGGGGTGTCTACCACCAACATTACAGATGGTGTGGGCCACCATGTGGATTCAGGTCTTCTCATCCAAGAGCCGTCGCTGAGCTATCTTCCTAGCACATTTCTTACTTTTTTTAAAAAAAGATTTTATTTATTATGTATACAGTATGATCAGATCACATTATAGATGGTTGTGAGCCACCATGTGGTTGCTGGGAATTGAACTCCGGACCTCTGGAAGAACAGTCAATGCTCTTAATCACTGAGCCATCTCTCCAGCCCCCACATTTCTTACTTTTAATGCCTGTGCTTTTCTGACACATGGGGATTTCCTGTTGCTGCTTAGTGGTGAGTTGAAGCCTGTTTTTTTGTACTTTGTATGGCAGGTGTGTGCTGAGAGTTGAGGACACCATGCTTTCTTGTAACTCCAGTTCTCCACGTGATTAGGAATCCACGCTTGCTTTGTATTTCTGCTCTCCCAGATGCTAAGCTCTTGGTATGAAGTACACTGAACATGTGCAGTGATGTAGAGGCAAAATAAGTGAGTATGTCATTCTTACTGGAGGCCGTTGCTGTCCTTGGGGTGTATGCTCTAGTCATGATCTCATGTGGGACGCAGTTCTGTTTCTTTCTTTTTCTGGATCGATATGTCCATGAGGGAAATGTTAACATTTCTAAGAATTTCTTTTATAAGTTCTCAGTATAAAAAATAAGGAAATACGTGACTTTAATAAAATCAGAGTAATAGAAAAAATTCCAAAAGCCAATATTCATCACGCATTCCTATTAAATACAAATCTATATTCCCTCTCTCTCTCTCTTTTTTTTTTTTACACAAGCATGGATGCTTGCTAGACTGTAGATGTCAAACACTATCCGGACAGCACAATAAGTCTGCTACAAGATATTGACCACATACTGGGACATCTGTAGAAATCACATTTTGTACCACCTGACTCTCATTTCCAAGTTGCTACTATTTTAATTCATTGTGATGTTTTTTAATGAACACATCTTGTGCTGCTAAAAAATGAAGACTAAGTAGATGTTGAAACCCGTCTGATAGGGGCCCTCTTTCCCCTTTTAGTTATAGCTGTTCCATATATGACAAATACTTAATTCTCCTTCTCCAGGCAAAAAGTCAGCAAATATCTTTCCATCACCTCCTATATCAGTGTCACACTCTTTACCCTGCATTTCAAGACCTATGGCCACACACAGCTCCAGTTCATGACTGCAGAGCTCACGTGAGTTCATTCATTCATTCTAGCACTTACTTAATGAGATGTTCATTTTCTTTTGTCTTTTAAGTGACATTCATTATGTGCCAGTTGCTGTCTTAGAAAAGAGGCTAACTTACCCTGTGTGAAAGGTGACCTGAGGCATTCATTTGCTGATTCCCAAACGTCCTGCCATCCCTGCTTTGCTTAATCCTTGGTGAGCTGACTACATGTCCCTTCCTTTCTTCACACCCTTGCCTCCTTTTGTGTTATCAGAAATTATCAGAATTCCCAGGACTGCCATTACTCCTTGATAGCTGGACCTTATAGGTACCAGAGAAAATGTGGAAGACAAAAGATGTGCAGACTAGTGAGCATTGCCCACCCCAGGGTCCTGTGGGAATGTCAGCCAGCTCTCAGCAAGGCCCCACTTCCTGCTGTCTAGCGTCTGCTGACTGGCCTGGCTTCCGAGCTGCACTGACTATATCTTTTTCTTGTCCTTCCACTCTGGCGGTGGCCATGCTGTTATTCTCATTTATCTTGTGAAAGCTTTTTGCACTGTTAGGCTCCTCAGCTCTCTGCGACAAATGCACCTGAGCGTAGCTCCCCATTTCAGCCTGAACCCTGTTCTGCAGTAAGCTTCTTCTCCTTGTCCTCCATCACTGAAACGCACTGGTACTTCCTGCTTCCTGCAGGGGACAAGTCCAGTCCAGCCGATGCCTGCTTTCCCAGGCTTCTTCTCTGACTTCACACCCAGAGCTGTCAAACTGAAAAGGATTTTCATTTAACCTTTGAAAGTCCCTGATGCTTTGCTTATAATTAATTCTCTTGTGACACTTGAAACATTCTGACTCCCTTGGCAAATACTTAACGTCTCTCACACCTTCGAACACAGCAACGTACTGCAGAGTGAGTCATGGTATTTGCGATGAGAGGCTTGTCCCTGGAAAATGCTTCATGCAGAACACAGACTTAGTGGATATATTCTGGCACTGCATAAAATATAGAGGCAAAGAGCAGATACCATCATGATTCTAATTCTTAATCCAGTATTCCTTTTGCAGAAACTATGGAAATGTATGACTTATTCTAAGTATGACATTTTATTTAGTCCTTTAGAAGTTCACACTTGCATACATTGTTTTTCCACACCATTACTCATCCTGCTCTTCCCAGATGTGCCCCCTCTGTACTCCTCCAAACCTCATGTCCTTTAAAAACAATCCTATTAAGCCCAATTCATGCTGCCAATGCATACGTGGATGTATGGCTTCCCCTGAAATGTGCTCAACTCACACCCATAAAGAAAACTGCCTCTTTTTTACCGGCCATCAGTGGATAACTCTTCAGGTAAGTGTGGTTGCTTGTGTGTTCCTTCCACATTCAATTTACATTATTCGTATAAACACAACACTAAGCAACGAATTTCCGAGACATGTGTACTACAATGTATGTGTGTGTGAGCATGTACACGTGTGTGCATGGGAGGATTGTCAGAAGAGATCTAAATATTGAGCAAACACTAATCTAACAACTAAAGCCTTGGAGGCTCATATTTTCATAACTCTGAGATTCTATTAGTTATAGACATTTTCACAATGAATTAGTATAGATAGTCTCTCCATTTGTCCTTGCTACACTACACTCATATCAATACATGACATATTTCATTATTGGTTGGCCTTCTATATACGTGTGAATCCACTACTCCTGCCTAGCATTAAGTATATGTGTGGCTGTCAGGATGACTGTAGACTCAGTAACTATTTCTATACAGCCCTCTGTGATGATTGTTCTTTGATTGGCCTACAGCTGGGCTTTTGAGTGGTGCTGATTGTTTGTAACTATAGCGCTTAAGCTAATAGCAAGGCTGTGAAGATTTTGTTCAGGAAAAAAAAACCTTTCTATTGTGAATTTCTGTGTGTCAAGCTTCTCTCCCTATGACTGCTACTTCCCAGCAGGCCCCAGTGAATGCTGTACAAAGCCAGGGTGTCTTATGTCAATGAAGCCTTCTGTTTGCCATCCTTGTGAGTGATTCCCTCACATTAGGATGCTGAGCAGCCACAGATACTAACAAGTGCCTGATCTGCTTATTCAAATGGTCTTATGATAGGCACAGATGAGAGACCTCAAGGTTTACAAATGTCTTGGCAACATTCACAGTACTGCTAAGATGGCTGAAGCTGGCAAGTGAGCATATAGTGTGCCAAGAGTTAAAATAGTAAGGCTGAGGGCCCATGAAAGTGACCTATAGCAATAACACACACACACACACACACACACACACACACACACACACACACAGAGAGAGAGAGAGAGAGAGAGAGAGAGAGAGAGAGAGAGAGAGAGAGAGAGAGAGACCATTCTAGCTTTGCCAAAAACTCAGCCTCTGTTGGACCAAAACAAAAAATGTTGAGATCCAAGAAGTTGGGTCAGCTCACCTTAGCAGAGAGGCCAGTCTCCTTACTGATGCATACAAAGTCTTCATTACCTGACTCAAGCCTTGGCAGAACGCACTGGCCCACCATGGCCTTAAAGTAAACTGTAGAGTTAGTAGTAGACGTTTTCAGCAGAGCTCCACTTACAGCTCTGCCAGAGGCTCTCTACTTGAAAGTTATTTATGCGTGTTTGTAACTCACAATATATACCAGCAACAGCAGCTTTACCCAAGAACCAGGTGGGTGTGACCGTCATGCAATACTCTGGAGTCTAGAGAAAGGGAATCTGGCTTTCAGTAACACTGAACTAGTATGCTTGCCCACTGAAGACTGAGAAGCATTGGCCTAAGTCACCAGATTGCTAACTCTGGTACATGACTGTGTTTTCTCTAATTGACACTGGGGACTCTTTTTCTCATAGATGAGCTTCTACCAGAATGAAGAAGATAGAATTCACCAGGTGAGGACACTGTCACCACCATCATGACAATTTAGGCCAGTATGTGGATAATGCCTAGGTGATAAGCAGGGGTAGCCCTGGGTCAAAGTGTCCAAGCCTAACCCTAAGGCTGGGGATTCAATCCTATAAAAACAGTATGGCATGCCATGGAGGCAACGCAAGAGAGTATGGAGTCAGGAGATAGGAGCACAGATGGGGAAAGTCCCATAGTACCTGGGGGTGCTGGGGACTCAGGCTGATGCTGCAAGGACTTGGTAGGAAGGAGAAGCAAGGCGATCCTTCTATGTAATTGATGTCCTCCATCACTATTGCTGCTTTTGTGGTTCTGTGAGAAATTCTACCTCAAGGTAATAAGACGAGAAAAAGAAAGAAACTCAGTGGCCTCTTGTGGCATCTGTGCATTGTTGCATGAGCCTGTTCACTTGTACATACAGGGGCACAGACATGTTTAGACCACAAAGTATAAAGAGAATGGAGTGCTCCTAAGCTACAGGCAGCAGCAGCCTCTTTAATTGGCAAAAATTGTGACTCTCAGGAGGTGGATATTTTTCTGATATGTTTTATTAGTAGCAACAAGCTCCACTGATGTCAGTCACCTTCACTTTACAAACATGTCCAACCAGATAGCAAACATACTAAATTTTCACTGCTTATGAAAGTCACATACCACCCTCCCAGTAAAATAAGAAAGCCTTATTTCCAGCATGTACCACAGAAAGAAGGACAAAATAACCTAGTTGCCAGCTGGCCTTATCCAAGAGTGTTCACTCCTACCCAGGGTTTGGCAAAGTATTGGAAAAGTGCATTGTGATTCCAAAGAAGCTAAAATGATCGCTTATCCAACTGTAGGTAAAATACACATGTACAATTCAGTGCATCATGACAACTTGTTAAATTAAATTAGGTTATACCAGAAATGCCTTTTAAATTCATCACAAAACTTTAAACCTCCTATACTAGCCATTGGTTACTGATCAGGAAGTACTGTTTGATAGGCGCATGCTCACAAGCACAAAGCTACTTTCATTTTCATGATAATTTGAATGAGAATGGCCCCCATAGGCTCACATCCTTGAATATTGGTCTCCAGTTGGTGGAACTGTTTGGGAAGGTTTAGCAGGTGAGGCCTTGACTGGCAAGGTGTGTCACTGGCAGTGATTTTTGAGCATTCAAATTATTCTTGCTATTCCCAGTTTGCCTTTTCCTCTCCTTCACCCCTCCCCTCCCTCTCGTTCTCCCCTGTCCCTTTCCTTCTCTCTTTCCCTCTCTCTTTTTCTCTACCTTGTGGTGTATCAAGATGTGAGCTCTCAGCTGCTGCTCTGGTGTCATGCCTGCCTCCTCACTGCTTTGTTCACCACCAGAAAGGTCATGGATTCTTTTCTGAAAGCTACACGTAAACACTTTGTTTTATAAGATGCCTAGGTCATTGTGTCTTATCATTGCAACAGGAAAGTAACCATGATGAGTTATTTCAGTAGATGTGTAAAACACGTCTTCCATAGAGAGTGTGAGGATGACAAAAATAGATTTTAAAATGCAACATTAAAATATCTGCCAGATTTAGAAATTTTGGGATTTGGTACCTAAAATATTTTTGTGGATGCTAGGATCCAAGGAGCAAAATGTGAAATTCTAGATGATTAAACAATTCAACAAATGTATAAAGGCCATGCCCTTTTGACTCAGGTTCTGATAAAGATGAAAAGTGTACAGGGCTGAAACCTTAAGCACCACAGTAAGCTGTCCTGCTGTGGTAACACAACTTACCATGTGGTTACCATTATCAACATGTCCATGGCTTCTAAGCATGCTGTATCCACATTATTGAATGTGACACTTCACAACACTCAATAAGTACTATAGTAAAAGAACTCAGTTTTCTTATATAGATGTGCAGTTTCAAGGCGCTGTATGTGACAGTTTAGTCTCTGATATGGGGCAATTCCAAAAGCAGTAGTAATAAGTCAATTGTTTAATTAAAAATGCTGTTTATGAGTGTGTGTGTGTGTGTGTGTGTGTGTGTGTGTGTGTGTGTGTGATATTGATCCTGTTTGGTAAGGTTAGCTTCTTTTTAGACTCTAATGTTTCCATTTAAAAATTGTTTTCCAGGACTGGAGAGATAGGATGATGGTCAAAAGCACTTGCTGCTCTTCTAAAAGATCTGAGTTCTGTTGTCAGCACCTGTGTTCAGTAGCTCACAGCCATCTATAAAATCCAACACACACACACACACACTTTCTTGCTGTTTTTTGAGACAGGTTTTATCTGAGCCTTGGCTATCCTGGACTCACTTGTAGACCAGGCTGGCCTGGAACTCATATCAGTCTGCTAGCCTCTGCTTCTCAAGTGCTTGTATTAAAGGCATGCACCACCATGCCCTGCACCTCAAATAAAATCTTAAGAAGCCATTTTCCAAAAGGGAACTCCAAAGGATGTTTGGAATACTTTAGTGGATGACACAGGATGAACAATGGGATAGATGTGAGATTCCATGGCAACTGCAAGCTAATTACCAAGGAGCTGAGAATGAATGGGCACAGCCCCTCCCTTATCTCTCAGCCTCTTGCTTATAGTCAGGGGTTTCTTGTGTTTAACACAAGTTCAGAATGGGCATCCTGTCCACTGTCAACACAAGGGATGCCTTGCTTTCTATGGCTTTCCTTTGGAGTCTTACAAATGTAATTTTAATCAGGGCACAAATCCTTTGTAAAAATGTTGAATCCCTATGCATCTTTGTTTATGGGCAATAATGTGATTTTTCAGAAGACAGATCAGGGGTTGTTCCGTATTTGTTCTGCATGATGGGAAAGGTGTATGAAGGCTGCATGCTCTGTGAGGGGGAAGGAAGTTGAATGGAAGGATAACCAATCATTTCATCACACATTTGCTCCTCAGAGAAGTGACCTGTCAAATGGACTTGAGTGCCTCTAATACACAGCATAACTGCAAAAATTGATTAGGGAGTCTCACTCGAGCAGAACAGGAAGTCTGTCTACGCCTTATAGCATGTTCTTTTAAGGTGCATAAAACTCTGAATTTATAGCTTTGTATGGTTCATTTAACCCACCCAGCTAGTTTATTGACTCTGTATAGAAAGTTTAAAACAATTTTTGTTACAGTCATTGGGATACTAGTCATGTTTTTCATTTTTCAGTATTTAGAATCAATCAATTTGTAGATAATATTGAAGTAATTATAACTTTAATTGGGATGTGAATGAAAATCAGAAAAAATCTAAAGGGGCTAAACTTATGATTTGAAGGCTTCTCAAATCCTCTCATAATGTACATGGGCAGCTAAATAAATAATCCCCAATGTTCTTGTACTTATTAATATGGGGATATATAGTTAATATTTACACATTAAAATACACCACACCCAATGCAACGATTAATAAAATCCTGATGATTAGATGGTGTTGAAAAATAATTCTTCTAAATGAAAATAAATGTTTTAGAGCTAGAAAGTTTTGGCATGGGCTTTTTTTCAACTAAGAGATAAACTTCTTTGGTTAAAATTAGTATATGAAAGTTTTATAAATATTCTGTATTATATGTATACATATACATTTATACGTATATATGTGTGTGTGAAATATAACACTGTGAAGAAATTTGTAACTTGCTCACATGCACATACAGGTATTGCATCTTGTGCATATATCACGCATTGTTGTTACTATACAAGAGGAACAATGTGTAGATTGTAATACCTAGCCACAAAGTGTTTCTAACACAGGATTTCAGTTCACTTCTCTTCAACTGAAGATCGCTTTGGGTATTCTGTAGGTATCATAATTGCCATGCCTAGTTACTCTATAAAATGTGTCACACTGGCACAAACAGCTGTGTTTTCTTTTTTTTGTAGTATTTTTGTTTCATAAAATTTCAATACAGGTTGAATGAATGAATACTGACCTGGGAAAACTAAAGAGAGAAGATGAAAACTAACAATATTAGACAGAAAAGGGAAATTGTTACAGTAGATTCCAGTGAAATCAAGATTATTAAAACCATATTTATATTCCAAAAATGTGGAAGCCTTCAAGAAACAAATAAATTCTAATCTACCAAATTGAATCAAGAAGCTATAGGCAAGGGCTGGAGAGATGGCTCAGCAGCTAAGAATACTTTCTCCTCTTCCAAAGGCTCTGAGATCAATTCCCATCAGCCACATGGTGGCTCACAACCATCTGTACTGGTATCTGATGCCCTCTTTTGGCATACAGATGTACATGCAGATACAGCACTCATTTACACTAACTAACTAACTAACTAACTAACTAACTAAATCTAAAAAAAAAAAAAAAAAAAAAAAAAAAACTGCTTAAAAAAGAGAAGCTATAGACAACTTAAACACGTCTATAGCTACCCACCAATGTGATAGGAGCAAATGAGTCTCCTCACTAAGAAAAGCATAGGACCAGAGGAAGTCACTAGATTCTACCAAATTCTAAAGGGAAACCTAACAATAATGCTTCTCAAATTAGCAAAGGTAAGAACCCTGCCAAATCTATTCTTTGTTTTTAGTATTAATGGTGCCAAACTGCATGAGTATTCAACAAAAAAACATGGAGCACATCTAATGAACAGAACTGCAAATATTCTCAACAAAATATTTGGAAACCAAACTCAAGAACCTATAAGAAGGTCACATTGGTTGCATCCAAGGCATACAAAGTTGTTTCCATAAATGCAAATATATATATATATATATATATCACATGTAAATACACTTAAGGACAAATACTACTTGACAGTCTCAGAAATGTAAGAAAGGGGACTTGGAAAAGCTCAGTGTACTTTCTTCATAATAGACTTGGAACACAGAAAACTTATCAAAACATAATAAAAGAAACCTGTAACAAACCTGCAGCCAATATTATAGTAAACAGAAAAAAATGAGATCATGGCCTCCAGGACAAGAAAAAGACAAGAGTGCTCACTCGGATTACTCTAGTGCAGTTCTTAAAATTTCATCCATAGCAATAAGTCAAGAAAAAGGGGGAGAAAGCCCAAGAGAAGGAGATAGGCAACAAATAAGAAAGGAGAAGTCAAAGTAGCCCTGTATGTTCACACCATGATTCAATACTTAAAAGACTATGCAGAACTTACTGGAACAATTCTTAGATCTGATACATCCTTTGATGATACAAAATCCAACATATGAAATCAACCAGAGGGAGGAAAAGACAACTCAGTTAAGAATGCTGCCTGCTTTTGTTATTTTGACTACTCTCCCTCTCCCTTTTAGTTAGTTTGGCTAAGGGTTTGTCTATCTTGTTGATTTTCTTAAATCATATGTTCATATGTTATATTTAAGCTCTTGGTTTCATTGATTCTTTCAATTATTGACTTTGCTTCTAATTTATTGATTTCATCCCTGAGTTTGATTACTTGCAGCCATCTACTCCTCTTGGATGTGTCGGATTCTTTTTGTCTAAAGCTTTCAGATGTGCTGTTAAGTTGCTAGTATGGGAATCTCTCTAATTTCTTTATGATGACACTTAGCGTAGAGAGTATGTGTTCTTTTGGCTTTGCAGATGTGGGATTATTTATTTCTTGTGTTTTCCTGGATGTATTTAGCCTCATTGGGTTGAAGTTTTCCTTCTAGTATCTGCTGTAGGGCTGGATTTGTGGCGAGGTATTGTTTAAACTTGGTTTTGTTATGGAATATCTTAGAATTCTCCATCTATGGTGATTGAAAGTTTTGAGTATGGTAGTCTGGGTTGGCATCTGTGGTCCTTCTGGCTTTCATAGTCTCTGCTGAGAAGTCAGGTATAATTCTGATAAGCTTCACTTTATATGTGACTTGGCCTTTTTCTCTTACAGCTTTTAGTATTCTTTATTTGTTTTGTACATTTAGTGTTTTGATTATTATGTAGAGGGAGTATTTTCATTTCTGATACAATCTATTTGGAGTTCTGTAGGCTTCTTGTATCTTTATGGGCATCTATTTCTTTAGGTTGGGAAAGTTTTCTGTGATTCTGTTGAAAATGTTTTCTGGGCTGTGGAGCTTGGAGTCTATTCCTTCTTGTATTACTATTATTCATAGGTTTGGTCTTTTTATAACTGTCCCAGATTTCTTGCATGTTTTCTGTCAGGTAATTTTTAGTTTTAATGTTTTCTTTGACTGATGTATTGATTACCTCAACCATATCTTCTGCACTTGAGATTCTCTCATCCATCTCTCGTATTCAGTTGATGTTGCTTGTATATGCCGTTCCTCTTGCCTAGGTTTTCCAACTCCAGGATTGTCTCAGATTGTAGGGATACAAAGCTGTGCATCCACTTTACTATCTTGCCTTTGAGTTCAGTATTTGTCACTTTAGTTTCTGCCCCAAAGTGATGTACTTTCCAGAGGCAGAAACTTTATTTTTGCATGTTTATGTCTTCTGGGTATTGAATTCTTCACATTTAGTAAATCAATCAGCAGATTAATGCATTAATAAAACTCAGGTGGCTTTTTTTCATATGATGCCATACAATCGTATTAACAGAGATCACTCTGGTAATACAAAAGTAAATTTTTCACCTCATCTCTAATAGAATGTACTGAGTTCCTACCAAACCTTTCTTAAGACTCTACTGAAGAGTTAAAGGTGCAGGCCAGAGTGAAGAGAGTGCCCTCGGTCAATTCTCCTTTGCAAAATAGAAGTGTGTAAAAATACCTGGTGTACTATTCAGCTGAAACTTTCTGCTACATGATACCTTTAAGGGTCATATAAAGGACAGAATGTGTACTTTCTAAAATATAAATAAGAGCTCATTGTCCCAAAGGTGAGATTTAATCCTAAGGTGACTCAAAGAATGTTGATCAGTTTGCCTCACCAAATGCTCCTCCTGACGGTAATCAGAAATGGGAGTCCTAATGTTACAGTCACTCAAATCACACAGGAAGTACTAGTGCTTCTCATACCTGATTTAAAAAAAAAACACAAAAGACATTTATATATACTGTTATGTAGCTAATGAAAATTTGATTTTTAGTCTATTAAAATAAATAAGAAATTGAGAAATTCATTTAATGTTCATATGTTATATTTAAGCATAAAATAGTGGATTTAAACATATGTGTGTTTTCCTATTATTAAATAATTTTCAGATTTAGCATTGGCTTGCATAAGGGACAAAATTGTGTGCAGAAATGTATAGTTCATGGACTTCCCTTATTATACCATGGTAAGGTCATATCCCTTCATTGTCATGCAGCTATCTTTCTAAGTCCTGTGGCAATGACCACCTAAGAAGCCATTAACTTTGGTCACCAAACTGTCCCAATCTGAAATCATTACTTACCCTGCCTCGACACTGCGGATGAAAAAAAAAAAGTGAAAAATGTTGGTCAATAGCTGTTCAGAAACAAACTGGTCTGTTATTTTTTCTTTTTTTCTTAATTCATTCATATTATATCTCAATTGTCCCATCCCTTGTATCCCCCATTCCTCCCTCCCTCCCACTTTCACTCTATTCCCCTTCCCTATGACTGTGACTGAGGGGGACCTCCTCCCCCTGTATATGATTATAGAGTATCAAGTCTCTTCTTGGTTGCCTGCTATCCTTCCTCTGAGTGCCACTGGGCCTCTCCATCAACAGGACATGGTCAAATATGGGGCACCAGAGTTCATGTGAAAGTCAGTCCCCACTCTTCACTCAACTGTGGAGAATGTCCCATCCATTGGCTAGATCTGGGTAGGGGTTCGATGTTTATTGCACATATTGCTCTTGGTTGGTGCTATAGTTTGAGCAGAAACCCTGGGCCTAGATTTGCCCATCATAATTTTCTTCTTGTAGGTTTCTAGGACCCTCTGGATCCTTCTATTTCCCCATTCTCCCATGCTTCTCTCACCTAGAGTCCCAGTATTATGTCCTCCCCTCTGTCCTACTTTCATGATAAGTGAAGACTTTCATGGGACACGCCCCTTGGGCTAGTGTCCAGATATAAGTGAGTATATACCATTTGACTCTTTCTGCTTCTGGGTTAACTCACTCATTATGATCATTTCTAGTTCAATCCATTTGTCCACAAATTTTGGGAATACCTTGTTTTTAATAGCTGAGTAGTATTCCATAGTGTAAATGTACCACAGTTTCTTTATCCATTCTTCTACTGAGGGACACACAGGCTGTGTCCATGTTCTGGCTATTATGAATAAGGCTGCTATGAACATGGTAGAGCAAATGTTCTTGTTGTGTGCTGGAGCATCTTCTGGGTATATTTCAAGGAGTGGAATAGCTGAGCCTTGAGGAAGCCCTATTCCCAGTTTTCTGAGATAGCACCAGATAGATTTCCAAAGTTGTTGTACTAGTTTGCATTCCCACCAGCAATGAAGGAGTCTTCCTATTTCTCCACATCCTTGCCAGCATGTGGTGCTGCTTGAATTTTTTACCTTAGCCATTCTGATGGGTGTAAGATGGAATCTCAGGAATTGGTCTCTAAAACCTAGTGAGTGTCTAAATGAAACTCGTGGGCAAAAATTTCAAAGGCTTTTCACAGTTGGATCCTAGTGATATAATACTTGAAGTCTCATCAATGTGTAGAGCAAAGATTCCGTCAAGCATCATTCTGTCTGAGAGAGCATCGTGAAAGTGTAAGAAGAGCATACTTAGACTTTGATAGGTCACATTCTGTTGGGGTTCAGACCCCAGGGCCCACTTGAACCCTAGACTCAGAATGATAAAAGTTTAATGAATGCTGAACAAAGACTTACCAGTCAAGGATACAGAGTGGACATGGGAGCAAAACTGTGACTCTTAGTCATTTCTAGAACCAAGCAGGAAGGATCAATTCTATTCTAGGTATATTGTATTTATCCAAGCAAGAAGAATAAAGTCTTTTTCCACATTCATTGTGTCTAGGTAGCTAAACAAAGCATTTTAAGCCAATAGGCTAGGATTTAAAGTATAAGAACTTTTGAGCGGCTTTCCAGCTTTCTGCAAGAAAGGAACATAGCAGGGTGTTGTGGTTTAACTATAACAGAACATACTTTAACTCAAGCAGAAGATGGATTTATCATCTATTATTTTTTCTAAGTAGCAAGTTTTGAATTATTGAATTGTAAGTAAAGGCTATTCTTGTGGTTAGGAAGCCAGAGCCTGAGAACTTAAACTCAGTTTCCCCTTATGATCAAAGTGGAGTCCAGAGTTCCAAATGGCTACAGTTATGCTAAAGATGAAAGCATGTGCCAACAGTTATGCTAAGAACTAAACTAGGTCTCAGCAGAGGGGTTATAGTTATGCAAAAAGTTTAAGTAGGCCATGACAGTTCAAAGACTATTTGAATGTTTGAAAACTTTTTCTAAATGCTTATTTGACATACTGTTTGCAGTTTGTTAGGTTTAAATCTTTGTAGCAACCAAGAAGTTTTCACACATTTTTAAGGTCCATATATTTTTTCAGAGTGTGATGGATAATTTTTCACATGTTTTTTATTGTTGGATTTTTTTTTTTTTTTTTTTTTTTTTTTTTTTTTTTGGAATGTGATGGATAACATCATGTTTCTTTGCTAGGTATGCTGGATCGTCTATTGGAGCAATTTTTAAGTCACACCATTTACTTTAACCCATGGAACCATGTAAATCCAGTATGAAGACATATCTAAAATAAGACCTAATGAGAGTGGTCTTAGTTGTACCAACTTGAGCACCCCTTGCCCAGTCATTAGTCATTCCCAATGAATACAGTGCACTTCTTATTCACCACTTATTCTCATAATGAACATTATAAAGAGCTTGTTATGTGGCATCAAAATTTAATATCAAGCATAATTCATGCATTGTTCAAAGTATATTCTGTTAGATACGAGGTGAAAATTTTACTTTTGTATCATCATAGTGATATCCATTAATACAGGATTTAATTGCCTCTGAGCATGCATTTTATACAATAAATTAAATTTTAGTTCTTTTCTACTTGATATTGAAATGGTCCTGAGAGAGAAACAGGACAAATTTCCAAGTGATTAATTTAAGTGAAGCAAGTTCACCAAACATCAATATGCCCAGTGACCCATGGCTCACTTTGTTCAAGGTTGTACTCAGCCTTAGTTTGCATGTATCTTTTCTTTCTCTCCTTGCATGGACTTGGCTTTTGAATTGTGAGTCTTCACATTGCATGGCTGCTGGAATATCTAGGTTATCTCCTTCTGCATTTCCTCTGTGCCCTTTCTCTCCCATAATCCTTATCTTCTCTGGCCTATGTCATAGTCCCTATCCTGCATATAGCAACCTGTCATAGCCTTGAAGTACCTGTGCAGCACGTAGAGTAATTCTTGTTTGTTCATTTGTTTTTCTTTGTTTTATTTTTTATTTTTAGTGTCATTTCAACAGCTAAAACCTTGGTGAGAAATCTCTCATAAATCTGTTTAGCAATAAGTAGTTTACAAAAAGTGATTTCACATTTCCTAAAAGAATTTCCAGAAAAGTCTAAGAATAATAAAAACTTCTCACTGAATGATTCTTGTATGTCTGAATTATCACTTAATTAAAGTACTTACATATCACTGATTGAATTAGGTATGATAGAAAATTTTCTAGCTTGTAAGGAGAGTGAGGGTTCAAATGATCAAACAACCTACCCAGTCATTTGGTTATTAAGTAGCAGAAACAAAGTCTGAACCTAGGTAATAGACTCTAAGATTGCTGTACTTAATATAAAACAAACCCAAAGCCTCCACACATTACTTTACTAAATGTGATAGCTGCAAAAAGAAAATAGACAGACAGCATCTTCTGATTTACTGATGGTAAAAGCTTATCATTGGGATAGAGTATGTGTACTTCCCAAAATTTCAGAATCTTGAAGCCCCAATGAGTATTCAGGTATCTAGCCTACAAAGGCCTCTATAGGGTAGGGGAAGGGATCAACATATGAGATCTAGGTCATTTTGCTTACAAGAACGTGAGGTCTCTTAAATGACCTGATTTTGTCAACTTTGTAAGTGAGTTTACATAGAGACAAGGAATCTCACAAAACAGGAACCATCCTTATCAGAATGATTTTATGTATAGCTATCTGAAATAGGAATCAAAGTATGTTTTACAATGTCTCAAAGGTCAATCTATAAAAAGGGTGGGGGCCTCCATGCCTTTTATTGTGTCACTATAATCACACAGCAGCTTTCCCAGTGTAGCATCTTTTCTTTTCCCCAGAGCCTGTTCTAAAGATTTATGTTTATTGACACCAGACACGTTGGCATGTGGCTGTGTCAAAAGAGAAGGGAAAAGCTACGAGGAAGCTTGTTCTGTCCTGTCATCCTCGCTGATGGGGCTGTCACTGTCAGTGCTCATCTGGACCCAGAACGTGCAGAAACACTGGCACAGTCACCTTCCTAATAATGGAGCTCCTTTGCCCTTTTGCTGTGTCTCTGCCTCTCTGGTTGCTCTCCAGTGGCAGACAGAGCAAGTCATTCAGTCATTTATTTTTCTCCTAATATTTACAGAGCGCTTCCTTCAGGAAAGTGTACTGGGCATATTTCACTTCAATATTCTCAGATTCTAGATTCTGCTTTGCAAACTTACAAGAATTTAAAGGGTGCAGAACAGATACCTCATGAAGATCTCTCTTTATAATATAAACACTCTCAGGACGAGACTAAATAACCAGGTCTCACCCATTGGCTTAGGGGATTAAACCATGAGTCATTATCTAACAGTGCATAGCATAGCTAGATGCCAGGCTATCTCACTATATAATCAGATGAGCTAGCAATCAGTTTCTACAAGGTAGCTATTTTCTACACTAATCCACAGAGAGTACCTGGGCATGGGGGATATGTAGGGGAAACAACAGCCTATTATATCCTGTTAGCCCCCAGCCCAAAGTCACCACACTGAGTAATCTCATGACATTCCAGGCAAGGCAGGATGGCGTGTCAGGGACTCTTTATCTTGTCACTTCCCCACACTTGATCATTCTCCAAAGGACAAATTCTCATTTTCAGAATCTTGGAAGGTTTTAAAAACTCCCTTGTGTTGTTTACTATAATGATACACTGTAAATTCCGACTGTGCAGTAGTGACAAGTCTCCATTATCTTAGCACAGACATTGGAAGAAACCTTGGCAAGATACTGTGAATGTGATTTTTGGGCTCCAGAGTTTGTGAGGGTGGGGGAAATCTACAGGTTGTTGTAGAAGAACAGTGTTCGCCATTACAAGTTGGAAACGGAATTCTACCTGGAAAGACGAGGAAATTCTTTTCTATATTTATTTTACATTTCCTAGATTTATAATATTTCTTTCCACCATCTCAGTTTCCCTTTTTTGCTAACAAATTGAGTTACAAGCACATGTCTTTTTTGCCTTTTAGCTACAATCCTCTTAAAAATACCTAGATGCTAGGGCAGTTCCCTTTTGAATGGGCAGGAGCTACCTACGCAAGCTGTTAAAAAATTTGGTACTGTCTTAGAGATCCAAGGGTTTCGAGAGGCACTCTTACAGAGAGGAGTTGAAAGGCAGAGTTAACCACCTGATGCCTGGTGCAGCTGGGGTCGACAGAATGCTTGGGATACTGAGTCCCCAGCCATGACAAGCTGCCCTATATAGCTCTTTTCGCTCCTGCAGAGGACACCCACCCTGCTCACTGTTTCCAATAAAGTACCACTATATTATCTGAGGAAAAAAGTATAAACTAGCAATCTATTTAAATTTTGTACTCTCACTATTTGCAACATTTATATCAGTAGCTCATATAATTCCTTTTTTTTTTTTTTTTTTTTTTTGTTCAGTCTTTCTTTTCTTATTTTTTGTTTTGACCAAGACGGTCCAGAGGTTTTGTGTTTCAAGTTTACTGAGGTTAATGACAACAGTTTTATGCTAAGTAAGAAACTATATATAGAAGCACATACTTGGGATATATAAAATTTAGATTTAAAATGTATTTAAAAGGGCAATTTTTACACTGAGAGAATTATAGCATATTATTAAGCCAATTTCCTCCCCTTTTTTTTTATTGTTTCTCACTGGATTTATATATACTTAGTGGGAATGTTGTAGTTAGCTTTATCTGTCAGCATGACACAGCTGAGAGTTGCCTGAGAAGGGAGTTTTAATTGAGGGATTGCCCAGATCAGTGTGTCTGTGGGTGTTGTCTTGATTGTTAATTAGTGTAGGTGGGCCCAGACCACTGTGGGTGGTCCCATTCCCCAGGCAGGAGGTCCTGGGCTACATAAAATAAAGTCTAGGGAAGCACTTGTCTGCCAGTGAGCAAGTAAGCAGTGTTCTGCATGGTTTCTACTTCAAATTCTTCAGTTCCTGCCCTGATCTGCCTCAATGATGTGATCTGAAGGTACAAGTCACATAAATCATTTCCTTCCTCAAGTTGCTTATTATCGGAACGTTTTATTACAGCAACAGAAAGAAAACTAGATCATGAAATACTTATTTTCCATAAAAGAGAAGATGATCTGGAAATGTCCTTTATGCTAAAAATGGAACCCTCATAAGAGTTATCATTAGGGATAAAATTAATGCACACTGGATAAAATAGGAAATTTATTTTAAAAAATTCTTTAGTCAGCCAGGCAGTGGTGCTGTGCCCCTTTAATCTCAGCAGCTGGGAGGCAGGGCCCTGCAGATCTCTGGGGTTCAAGTCTAGCTTGGTCCACAGAGCTAGTTCTAGGACAGCTAAAGCTACACAGAGAAAGCCTGTCTCAAATAATAAATGAAGCAGCAGCAGCAGCAGAGGAGAAGGAGGAGGAAGGGGAGGAGGAGAGGAAGAACAAAATGAAGAAGAGGAAGAAGAAGAGGAAGAGAAAGAGGAGGAGGAAGAGAAATATTTTCTTTCATTTAGTTTTGATTGATGTCAAGTTATTTCAACCAAAAAGCTGTTTGATTTTAAAGTTAAGTAAATAAAATTAGAAAATTTAGGCATCTTAGAATAGTGACATGGAAATATCTGTGGCTGAATTCTCAGTTTCAGTTTTAGGATTGTTAATAGGGCAAACGATCTCTCCTTTCTTGTAACTCTTTTATGTTCCTCTTGATATGTACTCACACAGGTTAACCATGGATAGGACAGGCACTGTTTCCCTTACAATGCATCATATATGGGCTGCAGAAACTTGTAGACAAAGGTGTGGATACAAGGGACTCCTCAAGTCTCATGTTCAAACCGTGGGCTGTAGGCAGAGCTTGAGACTTTCTTCACTTGGCCCTCATGCTAGCCTAGTCAAATGCAAATTAAAGACCCAAACAGGTGGTTGAATAAAATGAAACAATGGAACTCAGAAAGCCAAATTGACTGACCAAAGTTTACACAACTACTGAGCGTCTAAGGGACTGTATGCTAATCTTTGCAACTTCAAGGCTTGTGACTCACACACAGTGCTGTTCTCTTTTTCCAAGTGACATAGCCCTCTTGTTAGGTGAGTGTACAATATTTACACAACAAGTCCAAAATTAATTTTTTTGTAATTTCTAGGATCTGCAGCTTCTCCACTATATTAACTTAAAAGGATTCATTTATACCGCAAAATATTATTTTGATGAGAATTACTGTTAAAATGCATTTAACAGAATTCATATCAACTTACAACATTAAGAAGTATATGGATTAGGCCTGGTAGTGCATGTCTGAAATCCCAGTTACTCTAGTGGCTGAGGTAATGGGATCTCAAGTTCAAGGCCAGCTCAAGCTAAAGACTGAGTTCAGGACTCCCCTGGGCAATTTAGTGACACACTGTCTCAAAAGAGAAAACAAAACAAGAGTAGGGATTCAGGTAAATGTACAAGCTCTAGAATTGAGGGGGAGGATGTGTTTTCAGTCTTGGGTCAACCTTAGCTAATTAGTAAGACAGTGCATATAGACTGTGCACCACATATTTACAGTTAGTAAGGAGGAAGTAAAACCAATGGATGTTGTGAATATTATCATTCTCAAGGCCAGTGTCCAGACTGATTCAATAATAAAATCAATAACTTAAGAAGACCAGAGGTCAGTAGCAGTGAAATTCCAAGCATGCCTATCCTTTGGGCAGTAAATGCAAAATAATAACACAGTAATGAAATCGATACAATGGCCTCAAATATCTTTACCACAATGCTATATTTTAAATAATTTCAGAGAAAATAAGCAGGAAAAATTATAGGATTCAACACAGGACCACATCCTGGGGCATTAGCAGAAACCAATAGTCATTATTTTCACTGTGGCCCAGCACTTCATACTAATAGATTTCAGCGTCGTCCCTTGGTTGGCTAGAGGAGACTGTTACAGCCAACCACTGTACGCCACCTCTGTTGTGACTTCCTGTATATGAACTACACTGTGCACTTTTCTCTTTTAAGAATAAGTAGTTTGCAGACTTGTCAAAAAAAAACTTGGGTCCCCAGCCACAGATAAACTCGTTTCATATGCTCTAATCTTATTGATTTATTAATGCAGAAACCCAAATCCCTGAAAAGCCAACACATAATTGATTTTCTTTGCTCTCAAGTAATTAGAAAATAGTAAACTTCAAATTATTATTAAATCCCAAGTACATCATAATACAAGATATAAGCCATCCCCAAGCTAGTACTAAAAGCATAGAATTTGGGGGAGTGCTAATGCAAAATTAAGATGTTAAGAGTAGAGAGGAATTTATGTAGAAAATTAAAGAAATAATCATAATTAAAATGTATAATTATTTTTTATTACCATGGAGTAAAGCTAACACTTATACAGAGGTAAGAAAGAAAATGTGCCTTTGGCTTTCAAAACTAATGCTTCCTACACACAGGTGACAATGGGCACGAATGACACCTCTACTATAAGGGCGGCTGAGGGGTCTCACTACCACCACAGGGGTGTCACCATCCTGAGAACTTGTGTGGTCCGATGCAAAGTCACCTTAGGTGTGAATATTTTTGAACGAGTTACAAAATGTTCTTGGTCTTTACGTCAAATCAAAATGGGCCCCGGTTCCCAGATCTTTCGTGAATACATGTTGTACTTAAAGCTCGCCCTACACAGTTGGCCCTTTATAATCATAATCATCTAGTGGTTAAACAAGAAATCACCAGCAACTCTATGGGGATGAAATCACCAGCAACCCCATGGGGATGATCTAAGGAAACACAGTGAGCCTGCTTACATATCGCAGAATTAACAGAGGCATTTCTTCCCTGCTATATATGTCTGTGTATATGCCTGGGGCCATAGAGCAAGGACCTGGTTTCTCCAAACTCAGTGAAATGATGCTGTTGTGTATACATATTGCCACATTCTACTGGAGTAGAGCACATACACCTTAAAGCAAAGTAATAGGCGTGTTAGAGCCTGTGCGGGTTCACAGATGTCTTTGATTAGGATTAATCTCCACGAGACATGCTTACATCTTCAGCACCGCTAAGTTGTTTTATTATTAAATTTGCTCTTTCATGTACACTATGTAATTTGGTCCCTGCCCTCCTACCTTCCCTCATTCACCTCCTGTCTCTAGCTGACAATCCTACTCTCCCTAATTCTCTTTCCTTTATTTGTAGTTTTGGTGTGTGTTAGTGTTCCACAGAGTTTAACTGGGGCCTTTCTGTGTGGTCTTGCGTTTATAACTAACTGTGGAGTCCGGTGGGCTCCACACTCGCAATACGACTGGATACCAGGCTTTTGTCTCTACCAGAATCTTCCAGCAGGTCAGCAGTGCTGTGGTTGAGGCAGTGAGTCCCTTCCCTCTCTAAGAGATAACCCTGTGACCCTGTACTCACACAGCCAGCTGCTCAGTGGCCCGCCTCCCCATACTCTGACGCTCGTATTTTTCCAGTTTCTCTTCCCCAGTATTCCCTGAGCCTTAAGAGGGGGAGTGAAGTGTTTTGTCTTGGGCTGTTCCTCATCTGCCCTTCATTCCCAGCATCCATTGTAAGAAGTTTTCTCTGTTTATGGATGACAGTCGCCTCTGTGTAGCCCAAGAAGGGTCTTGAATACTAATCGAGTTTTTAAAGCAGTTGAAGAAGGCGTAATAGTACATTAAGGAGCAGATTGTACAAAGGCTCTGGAAAATTTATGATGTTCTTTTCAAGACTGAAACTAAAACAACAGCTATGATTTTTCCCTGTTTGGTAATTTGGTTTACTCTGGCCCAGTAACACAGATGATTGGAAACTGACAGCCTTAACTATGAAGGTTTATATTTATTAGATTATATTTTCATTTCTAGTCCATGTTAGACAGTGAATTTTCAGTCGAAAAGGTCAGTTTACATCCCATCATTCTGCTTATGACACACAGTGTTGTTCCATTAATATTTTTCACAGCTTCTTGAACAACCTTGCCATCACCTCGGTGTCTGACGTGAGCTGTGGATACCTTTATCTACGCACAGCTATTGATACTCCTTTGTATGAGATTAAGACACACCCAGCAGGAACGCTGACATTTTCCCTGTTAAAAGTTGCAGTTGTGTAATTATCTGTTTAGTATTTGATTCTATGCACAACATTCAAAGACGCATTGAATAAGGCCCCAGCATTCACAGTGCCCAACACATAGGTAGAATCTGTACTTTAAACTGGTGCTTGAGATCTAGTATATATGTATACACATGCACATATATTGTGGACAAATAACTATGCATACATGCACACATAAAACCACAAAACACATTCAATATCTTAAAATCCATACCACATCACACACACATATATGTATACATGTTATTCTTTGACAAATGAGAAAATTGCAGTCTAATAGGTTTAAGTGATTTGGACTACTTTTAAGCCAATATTGAAACACAAATTTTCTTATCTCTGGGATCTGCTGTCTACGCATTAACATAAAAAGCAGTTAATCACTTCATATTACCTAATGATATAACAGGACATAATAATGGCATATACATAGGCACAGAGATTTTTTTTTAATGATTTAGTTTACTTTTATTTACTTGTATGCACATGTGTATGCACATGCATGTGTGTGTAGAGGCTAGAATAGGGTGAGTGATCCCCTGCTTGGCATGGGTGCTGAGAACTAAACTTGGGTCCTCTGCAAAGCAGCAAGCTTCTTTTTTTTTTTTCAGCACCTGGGCACTGGATGCTAAAGTTCTCAGTGCTTACCTTGACCATCATATAGTAGAGTATAGCAACTGTTGGCGTCTATAAAGGGTTAGAATTTGATTTTAAAAGGAGACTCCTTTGTTATGCTCATGTAGTGATTGAATGTGTTTGTCTATGGGGAACACCATGGATACCTTGTGGCATCTCAGAACGCCTGCATGATTGGATCTTAGCTGTACCTTCTCCACTTATCACACATATGAAAAAAGCCAAACATGGAAAAAGTATGCTTTGTTTATGTTGCTGGAACAGTGTGGTAGAAACAGCACACGTGCCTACACTGTGGTCTCAGTGGTCCACCAGGCCCCTCAGCCCTGCGTCCCCTGACCCGCTGCCCTGCCATTCTCCATGACTGTCTACCCTTCCAAGTAGCACCAGTCTCCCTTTGAGTTGGGTGTATAGGTTTAAGGTCCAGGTACATCCCTTCTCCTGAAACTTCTAAAGCCCAAAGGAGGTGAAAGGAAAACTGCCAATAGTTCATGTGGAGCTGAGATCACTGGCTACAAAGGTATGAGATCAAAGAATGGGGCCTTTAAGGGGAATGTACCAAAATCAAAGTCATCCCTGATAGGATCTTTTACAATCAATATACATTGGTGAGCCATCCTGGGCTCCTCAGGAGTGGATAGATGACTTTGGTCAGTTAATCTAAGTGGCCTTTTTTGTTAGGGAGTCCCTTAAATCATCAACTGCTGCTCATTAACAAACTCCAAGGCAATTAGTTCATTGTGGCCACTGGCCAAAGCATGGAATGCATGCTTCGTTTATCTCACATAGCTGATATGAGCATACCATGAAGGCAGAGACGCACTACACTCAGCTCCCTGAGCAAAATGTGATTCAAACATTTGCTCACACTTGGAGGTTCAATATTATGTGACAGACGGGATAGGAATTTAACTGAGAATTGTTCACTATGTGGAGTGCCCATTAACCAGTATAACATGATGGCTCAAAGGTTCTATCAGACTGAACAAACATTACTATGCTTTTACTATTTATCTGTTTTGTGGCTCTAGGGATAGAATGTAGGGCCATCCGCACACTAGGCAAGTGCTCCCTACTGAGAAAGATGCACAGCTGTCTTTTCACCTTTTATTTTGTAACAGGATCTCACTAGATTGCCCAGACAGCTGATGAATTAATTTATAACTCTCTTTCTCAGCTGCCAGAGTAGATGAGATTACAGGTATGTTCTACTTGGCCTAGCCACTGTTATTATTTCGAAGAGCCAATGAGTGCAATCTCATGCATACACGCACCAGTGAAAACAATGCACTGGCAACTAGGTCCTGGTACTCAACAGAGTGCATCATTACTTAGAAAGGATATTCCACGTCCTTCCACAAGTCCTTTAAATTGCTGAAATTTAGCTCAACCACTTCAAGAGAGTAGTCTCAGAATCACTGTGATTCTTCACAGCCTCTCACTGGGATGTGAGGCTAATTGATTTATGGGCAAAATCTCCCTTGTTCTTTGAGCTCCTTGGTAAAAACTCTTTCCCTGCTTGTCATGGGTATACAATGATATCAGAAGTTGTTGCTTTTGTTTTCTGAGTGAGAAATAAATCAGCCTTAATGAAGACCTGCGCCTCAGAGAACTAGACAAATTAAATTTTGTTCAGGCAGGAGAAGCGACTAGGGCACATTACTTCAGTGTCTAAGGGGTGACTCTGGGAACACATCATTAAGGTAACCGCGCCCCCCCCCAACATTCCAATGACTCCTGACTCAGGTGGCACACCTCCACACTTTAAGAAGCATCTTTGGCTAAGTTACAGGGTTTTATTGTTTATTTGTTTTGAAAATGTATGATTGATGGTCCTATAGAGACACACACTTTCCATAAACTTCCAACTCAAACTTTATAAGCTAAAGTGAGATGGCATGCCAAATAACCTATCCAGGACACAGAGGTACATTTCACAGATAATTGGAAATAAGCATGGTGTCCTTCATTTTTCTTTTTTCAGACAGGTTGTTATATATATAACCAAGTTGGCCTCAACTTGATAGGGGACTCAGGATGACCTTGAACTGTTAACCATCCTGCCTCTGTCTCTCAAATGCTGAGATTACAGGCATCTGAGAAACTCACCAGGCAAAGGTGCCTGAGAAGAGACTGAACAAAAGGAACACTACTGAGACGTCCTGATACTGCAGTGAGTCACATCTCTTTTCTTCAGGAGATCTGATTCAGTACTGAAGGCTGTTGTGTGTTCTGCCACTAACCTATGCAGTACATTGCTCTGTTAACTTGGCTCATGTCAGAAACTTTATTGATACTTTTAACGGTCTGATTACTTCAGCACACCTGTTTATATAAACTCAAAGTGCTAGCTGAATACCTTAGAATGAAATACTGGGGTTCTTAGACATATGCAAGATTCAAAAGTTATGCAGAAAGACAGATATTATTGAGCATGAACACTTTTCATATTTAATTTTGATAAAGTCCCTTGTCAATAGCTGCAAATATTTTATAAATATATCAATTTTGTGTGACATGAATGGATTCCAGTTACCAAAAATGTATCTCTGTGATTGGGAAAGGGAAACATGTTCGCTTAGCATAAAAAAGTCCCTAGATTAAAATCCCAGTACCACCAGGTCTCTCCCTCCAGGGGACATGGTCAAATATGAGACACCAGAGTTCGTGTGAAAGTCATACCCCACTCTCCACTCAACTGTGGAGAATGTTCTGTCCATTGGCTAGATCTGGGTAGGGGTTTAAGCTTTACTGCCTGTTTTGTCCTTGGCTGGTGCCTTAGTTTGAGCGGGACCCCTGGGCCCAAATCTGCCTATCATAATGTTCTACTTGTAGGTTTCTAGGACCCTCTGGATCCTTCTACTTTGCTATTCTCCCATGCTTCTCTCATCTAGGATAGCAGGTTACCAAGAAGAGACTTGATACCCTATGAGCATATACAGGGGGAGGAAGTCCCCCTCAGGAACAGTCATAGGGGAGGGGAGTAAGGGGAAAATGGGAGGGAGGGAAGAATAGGAGGATACACGGGATGGGATAACTATTGAGATGTAACAAGAATAAATTAATAAAAAATAAAATAAAATCCCAGTATCAAACAAACAGGACATGGTAGTACATAACTGCAATCTTAGCACTGGAGGAGTGGAAGAAGGAGACTCGGAGAGCTTGAGGCCCGCCTGGGATGTATAAAAAACAAAAACAAAAACCAGCCAACCAAACAAACAAACAAACAAACAAAGGAAGGGAAGAAGAAAGAGAGAGAGAGAGGATGAGAGAGAGAGAGAGAGAGAGAGAGAGAGAGAGAGAGAGAGAGAGAGAGAGAGAGGGACACAGAGACTGAGAGACAGAGAGAGACAGAGAAAGACCAAAAGAGACTGGAAGGAAAAGAGAGGAGCAGTGGGGGGGGGGGGAGATAAGAAAAAGGGAGGGAGGAGGACTGACACAGCTCCAGTTTCAATGTCACATGTGACTCTGGAAACTTTTCTTTCCCTTTCTTGAGAAGTAAGTTGCTTTGCTCATGAAAAAAACTGAAATTAATACATTTTAAATTTAAATTAATTAAATTAATTACAACATTTTATGTTTAGAGGAAGAATTTAACTTCTCTAGCTAGAGAGCCAAACGAATTCCTTAAAAAATCATGACTACTAAATAAGAAGGAATACCCTAGGGAGGATCCTTAATTCTCATTCAGAAGGGCAACCAGAACAGACCCAAGAAGCACTTAAAGAGAGCGAGCAGGGCAGGAGCCTCCCATAAAGGTCCTCTGAAAGACTCCATCCATCAGGGGATAGAAGCAGATTCTGAGATTC
This sequence comes from Acomys russatus, assembly GCF_903995435.1. Taxonomy (NCBI): domain Eukaryota; kingdom Metazoa; phylum Chordata; class Mammalia; order Rodentia; family Muridae; genus Acomys; species Acomys russatus. The sequence goes on from NC_067156.1 coordinate 6,072,159, forward strand.
ACAGGCAAGCTTTGGGCAGAGCCAGGGAGTCCTAGGGATGAATGGGGCACCTTGCCTGGACAGGAGCTCCACAAGGAGATCAACAGAGCCAACTAATCTGGACCCTGGGGTAGGGTGGGGGCTGCAGAGAGTGATGCTTTAACCAAGGAGGACCATGCATGGAGAGGATCTAAACCCCTGCTTAGATGCAGTCCATAGGCAGCTCAGTCTTCATGTGGGTCCCCTAAAATGGAGAGCAGGGGTAGTCTCTGACATGAGCGCTGTTGACCAAACTTGGATCACTTCCCCCTGGTGGGGCTGTGTTGCAGGCAGTCCTGATGAGACTTCATAGTCTGGGGTCAGATGGTAGGGGAGGAAGCCCCCCCTTCTGAGGATTAGGGGAGGGGAATGGGGAAAAGAGGGAGGGAGGGTGGAACTGGGAGAAGATGAGAGAGGGAGCTACAATTGGGATATGAAATGAATAAATAAAATAAAAATAAAAAAGATTGAAAGCAAAGCAAAACAAAACAAGACAACAACATAAGAAACACTGGAGATGTTATTCTTAGTAACTTGCTGGCATCATGGTACAGAGCACTAAAGATTAAATGTGTTTTCTCTGTCTCTGTCTCTGTCTCTGTCTGTCTGTCTCTCTTTCTCTTTCTCCCTCCGTCCCTCCCTCTCTCCCTCCCTCCCTCCCTCCCTCCCTCTCTCCTCCCCCCTCTTTCATCCCCGAGGGAGAAAAAGCCCCACAGTGTGGTTATCCATGTCCAACCTTTGCCAAATCAATAGCTAAAGGCTGTTCTTCTCCTCCTGTCTCAGGGTTAACCCCATTTGTAACTAGCCCTCCAGCTCCACTGACAGCTTTATTGGACTTGGATCTACTAGTCATTAAGTGAGCCAGTTTGTTTCAATTCTGCTATGTGTTTTAGGCCTCAAAACATCACTTGTGAACCAAATGAAACATGCTTATAGCCTACTGGAGTTCCTCCTCATCTAGACTTTGTCTCAACTATTATGAATTAGAATTTATTAAATATTTATAGTTTGCTTTTTGACTAATGGCAAAAAATGTAAAGCTAAGACATAAATTAAAAATTGCATATTTGTATAACATTTTAATGTGTAAAGCTTATGTTAAAAACCAGAATATATATATATATATTTAATTTTTAATTTTTATAAATTCCATGGTCAATCATTGTCAACCATACATAACAGCTGACAAATCAATTTGCCCACTCTACTCCTATTTCCATAAACATATGATTTTTACTTACCTAGCCCTTGCTCAGAATTCAGAAGAGAAGATAACTTAGGGCTTTGGTTATATCAACTTAGCTTGCAAAATTGTATAACTGGCAAATTGGTGTCTGGAGTAGCTTAGAGGCAGCACTAAGGAGTGAAAAGGTGGGAAGGGCACAGAGGCATGGATGCATGTGGAAGGCAGAGAAGGTGAGCTGTTGCTGATAAGCCATTCAGCCATGTAGACTAGGGCAGTGGTAATAGCACATTGATAATGTTGGCACCATGAATGGCATCACTTAGTTGATTGTGGAATATGAGTTCATCACTGCAGCCAATAGCATGTTACAGAGTTTTAACTCATGCTATGATAAGGCCTTAGTTTTGGAAGGCTTCTATTTCAGTTACTTTTCTGTTGCTGTGTGAAACTAACACGACTAAAAACAGATTATGGAAGAAAGATTTTTTTTCTGGCTCTCAGTTCAAGTTGGATAAAAATCCAACTTGTAGATGAGGCATGGCAGCAGGAAGCTGGGGAATTGGATCTCTAGCTCACATGGGAAGCAGGGATATAGCAAGCAGGAAGTGCAGCAAGGCTAATGTCCTTCAGGCCCACTGCCAATGGCATTCCCCTCCCCCAGGGCTCTGGAACCCCTCCAACAGCACCATCTAATGGGCTCCAAGTGTTCAAGCATGGGAGCCTGTGGGGGAACACTTCTCATTCAAACACAAAAATCATCTTAGCAGTGCCAAGGTGGACCAGGAGACAATCGGCCTGCTAAGGGCTTCCCTGGCTCTGACATTGGGTTGTGGTGCTCCTTGGGTGCAATCTTGTCTTCTCATGGTTACATGTACATCAGAATGAAGGCTCACGTTGAAAATTTTCTAATGTCCCACTGTACATGAGCCAACAGAATAACTGTTCGCTAAATATGCTCTTGAATCCCTCAGGTACTGGAAGAGGTTAGCTGGCACACACTAGTCTAGGCAATACACTGAAAGCTGGGTGGAAAGGCTAAACAACTTCAAATATATATATAGTTTCTGTCATCCCTCTAACAGTTATGGTGTATAAGTGGTCCTGAGCCATGGTTCTCATAGAGCTTGCAAAAAGGATGGATCATATTCATGTTACCACACAGTGCACTCTTGAGACAGCCTTGACTTCTTTCTTGTCATTTCAGTGTAAACTTCAGAGCTGCATTTAGAGGTCCATCTTAATGGCTTTACTCTCCTAGATGCTGTGTCTGAGGGAATAATTATAGCAAACATCACTTGCAGATTCTCTGCCACTTGTATTTCTGCCATATGGTCCAATTACTCTCAAATCTTGCATCTATGTTATGACTCAGAATTTGTTTCTAGTTTGGTTTCCCATACATTTCTTTCTAGATTTCCAGAGTCACGAGTCTCCTTCCTCTTAATAATTCTCTATTAAACTTGAGGTAAGCACTTATGCTCTTAGACATGCAGAGCTTATCTGGTCCTAGATCTCCTGTGGATCTACTCAAATGAATCCTTGGAAATCCACTGAATTCTTTTTACTAGACCTCAAGGCCTCTTATAGTGGTTATACACTTCTGCCTATTCAGTTTTCCTTGTAGCTATTTCTAAACAGGAATCTCAGCTGGGGTGTAGATCAGTGGTGGAGCACTTGCTGGTGCATTCAAGACTTTGTACTTCAAAACTCAAGTCCAAGTGGATTAAAGACCTCAACCTAAAACCAGAGACATTAATCCAGTTAGAGGAAAAAGTGGGGAAGAGTCTGGAACACATAGGCACAGGAGACAACTTCCTGAACAGAACACCAACAGCCCAGGCCTTAACGTCAACAATTAATAAATGAGACCTCATGAGGCTGAGAAGCTTCTGTAAGGCAGGTGACACTGTCAAGAGAACAAAGCAAAAGCCTACAGACTGGGAAAAGATCTTCACCAACCCTTCATCTGACAAAGGTCTAATATTCAAAATATATAAAGAACTCAAGAAAGTAAACACCACCAAACCAAATAACCCAATAGAGAAATGGGGCTCAGAACTAAACAGAGAATTCTCAACAGAGGAATATCAAATGGCTGAGAAGCACTTAAAGAAATGCTCAACCTCCTTAGTCATCAGAGAAATGCAAATCAAAATGACACTGAGATTCCATCTTACACCCATCAGAATGGCTAAGATCAATAATTCAACTGCCACCACATGCTGGCGAGGATGTGGAGAAAGAAGAACACTCCTTCATTGCTGGTGGGAATGCAAACTAGTACAACCACTTTGGAAATCTATCTGGTGCTTTCTCAGAAAAATGGGAATAAGGCTTCCTCAAGACCCAGCTATTCCACTCCTTGGAATATACCGAGAAGATGCACTACCACACAATAGGGACATATGCTCAACCATGTTCATAGCAGCCTTATTCATAATAGCCAGAACATGGAAACAGCCTACGTGTCCCTCAGTAGAAGAATGGATAAAGAAACTGTGGTATTTACACTATGGAATACTACTCAGCTATTAAAAGCAAGGAATTCCAGAAATTTGTGGACAAATGGATTGAACTAGAAATTATCATAATGAGTGAGTTCACCCAGAAGCAAAAAGAGTTAAATGGTATATACTCACTTATATTGAGACACTAGTCCAAGGGGTACGTCCCCATGAAAAACTTTACCTACCAGGAAAATGAGTCAGAGGGGAGGACATCCTATTGAGACTTTAGGTGTGAGAAGCCTGGAAGAATGAGGAAATAGAAGGATCCAGAGGGTCCTGGAAAACTACAGGCGGGTCTGGGCCCTGGGGTCCTCCTCAAACTATGGCACCAGCCAAGGAAAATATAGGCAGTAAACTTCGAACCCCTACCCAGACTAGCCGATGGACAGGACATTCTCCACCGTTAAGTGGAGAAGGAGAGCTGACTTTCAAACAAACTCTGGTGCCCCATATTTGACCATGTCCCTTGGATGGTGACGCCTGGTGGCACTCAGAGGAAGGATAATATGTCACCAAGAAGAGACTCGATACCCTATGAGCATATACAGGGGGAGGAGGTCCCCCTCAGTCACAGACATAGGGGAGGGGAATAGGGGGGAAGCGGGAGGGAGGGAGGAATGGGAGGATACAAGGGATGGGCTAACAACTGAGATGTAATATGAAAAAATTAATAATAAAAAAAGGAAAAAAAAGACTTTGTGCTTAATAACCATATGCATCTCTCTATTAGGTGTTCTATTGAGCACAGTCTCTGAATTCTTTTTTTATCAAAATCATCAGTTAAGTCAAAGTTGTTTAAGACTGTTGAGTATAAAAATGATACAGACAGGTGTATTATTTCATAGAAATAAGCATATTAGATTTGTCTAGTGAGAATAAGTATTTAAACCATATGTGAGTAGTATACTAAATGTTTCACATTAACAGATTTATATGACAAACACTGACAGTATTTTCTATGATAAATACAATCTTTTTAAAGCAGTCTTTTTAAAGACACACAGTTTATATCACACATTTATAAATATTGGAAGCTAGATTAGGAAAGAGAAGAAGGAAAAGAAAAATGTATCTAAATATAAATGTTAATTTTTGCTCTGAATAATGTTTTTCTTTTTCAAGATGATGCAGTTTTACCTTTCAACTGTAGACATTTGCATATTTGGTGAAGATAGGACGTGGTGATGGGGAAGGGAAAGAATTGCTAATGTTTTTCTTACCCACCAGGAACAGCAATTGTTAGGTACCAATACGGTTTAGGATGTGCTACTTAGATCTCCTTTTTATTACTTGAATTGAGCACAGAAACAAGAGACTTTGATAGGATGACAGGTGATGTTTCTACAGGTGCCCATGTTACGTGATGTTCAAATCAACTCAAACATATCTTTCACTGAACTTATTTCTTTACCAAAAAAAAAAAAAAACAAAAAAAACAAAACAACAACAACAACAAAAAAAAACAAAACCCTTTCAAATACTTTCTTTGAAAGTTATCAGTTTCTTTTCTTTTGCTGTGACAAGATCAGCTCAGGGAAGAAATGAGTTTATTTAGGTTTATGGTTCTCGAGGAAAAAAGTCCCCCATGGCAGGAAGACAGGGCATCAGTCAAGAAAGGCATGATACTGGGAGCGTGAAGATAGCTCATCACATTCTTTCACACAGAGAAAACGCAGAGAGAATTCAGAGCGGGAAGTGCGATGAAGCTGAAACCTCTCAAAGTCCATTCCCAGTGACATGCTTCTGTACCCCAATAGCCTCCATAACTCTCGTAAGCCATGACACCAACCAGAGACCAAGTGTCTAAATACCTGAACTTATGGAGGACAGTCCTGGCTCAAAACCACATTTGTACCTCATTAACTTTTATCAGCTATTTACCCTATATCCCAACATCATACCCAGATCGTCATCCTCAACTCTCTCCTTCCTCCTACTGTCATTGGCCTACACAATTACCATTTCACTCATTTCCAGGAAATCAACTTTAAAACCTTTTGGCTGGAGAATCTTATTTTTATTTTATGTTCTTGAGTGTTCGAGTGTATGTGTACCACATGTGTGCAGTGCCTGTAGAGGCCAGAAGATGGCATCAGATCCCATGGGACTGGAGTTACAGATGGTTCTGAGTGCTGAGAATAGAATCCAGGACCTCTGGAAGAATATCCAGTGCTCTTAACTGCTGAACCATCTCTCCAGGCCCAGCAATCAGCTTCTTAATGTTCACATGTGAGATTGAGAGGTGCTTGCCATTCCGTTTCTGGCTATTTCAGTTCATATCATGAACTCCAGCTCCATCCATGTTGCTGTAAATGACCATCTTTTACTCTTTTTCTTTGCCAAATAGTATTCCATTGTGCACATAGCATCAGTTCCTTGTGCAACCATCAGCTGGTAGGCATGTAGGTCATTTCCATTTCATGGCTGTTATGAATAGCATTGCAGTGAACATGGTAGTGCAGATATCTCTTGGATAAGTTGATTTCATTTCTAAATATATGCCTATCCATGCCATTACATTGGGATATGTAATTTACTATTTTATTTTAAATTGTGGTATTAATTTAAGGTAGTAAAAAGGTATATAGATATTTTATTTTCATCTAAAACTTAAACTAGAAGATCATACAAAATTGGTTTTCTTATAAATACTATCCTGCTTCCCTATCTATACTCCCACCAGCATGCATTTATAGACTCACTCAAATATCACATTTTCCTGGTGGTCACAATAACTGCACACTACAGGGGCCACAGAATGGTCTTCAGTTGTATCTAAGATTAGATATTGGCAGTGTTTTTAGAGAGCCCCCATTGCACAGCAAAGCTCATGGAGTAACATAGCATGTGAAACAAATAATACTGCAATATCAAGAATTTGTGCTCCTGCCCAGGCATCCATAATCTCCAGCTGCTAGCAAGAGGGCTTCTTCTAGCAGGTTCTTCATCAAGGTACCACGTGCATGTTTCTTCCTGAAAAAGCATGAACCACAACATGCTGGTTCTTAGAACACTCTGTCCCTCCTTATCCATGGAAAGTGTCATCTTCCTAGTCTTAAGGAGCTTACATTACTGATGTTCATTTCTGCCTTGATTTGAGAAGTGAAATACCGAGTGATACATGTGTCATGAACCAAGACGGAAGCAAGCATGTGGTCACTGCTGAGTACTGTGCAGAGGTTTTGACTTATCCAATGGAGATCTGTGTTTTCTAGGACTGTCTAGCTTGAGGATCTGCAGAACAGCTTGTTTGCTCCGAGGGAGCACATGACCAGTGTGCACACTGGCTCTTCCAGTGCCAGATCTAATTGGGGCCGAAGCCAGATGCTCCACTCCCATCACACCATGTGTGAGCCAGTTCATCTTCATCACAGCCTGCTCATCTGCCTGACAGCAGCGCCTGGTGAATTCTCAAATCGCTTCTGACAACTTGTTTTTCAACCTCAAGGCTATGTCCCAGTTACCTTAGGTGAGTTTGACATTTTGATATTTCTCTTCATAAGCAGGGATAGGTTAGGACAGTTGGCCTCTGAGCCACTGCCCCTTGGAGAGGAGTTAGATCTCCATTCCTTACCATTAGAGGGGGTGAGAGGAAGCTCCCCGCTGAGCTGAAAGGGGAAGTCCGTTCTCTTTCTTTAGGTATAAAGAGAGTTGAGTCATTCATTACCCTGGGGTTGGGGAAAGGTGGTTGGAGAAAGACAGAGCCGTTGCCTCTGGGTTGAAGCACATTAAAATAAATCTGATGGTGAAAGTGTGAATATTCAGTATGGAGTTCCTTGCTAGTGTTTCAACCTCTTGCTTTGTAGGGATTGTCGTTGTCATTAGAGAAGGGTCTGGCTTTCCAATTTGCCACTAACCTTTGCCTGACCGTATTCTCATCAGTTGCATCAGTGTTTTACTATTTCCTCTTGTTGGGAAGCATATGTCTGGCCTTTCCTCTTGCTTTCAAGGACTGACTCTTTTCCATTTATACCTTTCTGTTTGCTCTATTGCCTTCAAGTTTCTTAGTATTTCTGTATCAATTAGGATATTTTGACTATAAGTAACATTAACACCCAACTCAGGTTGTATAAAACAATACTTTTTTAAAAAAATCACATAAGAGGAAGCTGAAGCCTCAGGTCAGTTACTTCCAGGCCACTTGTCATCATGGATCTGTATTTTTTTTTTCAGTTTCTTGCTGATTCAGGGTCATGGTTAGGATGCTGTGGTCACAGGACTGTTGTAAGAAGGCCACAGTTCTTTCTAACCCACACATCGTGTGAGAGATTAGGGAGAAGGCTGGTGTTGAGCACTGGACATTTCCAAATAAATATGGCATGGTCTAGCAGGTTAATCATGACTGTTAGTGGGTATGTCTGTCAGGGTATTTCTGGAGGAAAGGAGAGTTCAAGACTTAAAGCAGACACTCCTCCCAGTGTGAGTAAGCAAAACACTGAGGCTCAGCAGCTCATGGAGGAGAAACCCTCTCCCAGGCACCGCTGCCCTGATGTACTTCTCTCCTGGGCTCTGTGTCTTCATTTTCAGGATGGAATCAATCTACACCTCCAGTTCTCTGGATTTCAGATGTGTAAAAACCATCCGTGGGTGTCCCTGGGCTTTCTCAGATGACATATCATAACATTTCTCAGTCTTCATAACTGTGTGTGTACAGATGGGTCCATATAAAACATCGGTGGCTTTCCATTAGAAAAACACAAGGCACTCTCTGACATGAAAGCCCAACTCAGTCTTGAAACAAAACAACTCAAATTTTGTAAGACATTTATCAGTAAACGAAAAGTTAAGGCATAGACGACAAGAATTGATTGCACATCCTCGGCCTTTGCATAACTGTGCTTATGTCCTGTCCTTTCTTCTATCCCATACCTGACAAGTTGTGGGTGTTATCATTTGCATGTGAAAAGTACTTCCAAGCTGCTGGTGTCTGGACACCTGGTCCCCAGGTGATGGTGGTATTAGGGAAAATGGTGGAGCCTTTGAAAGGTGGAGCCAAGCTGAAGGAAGTGAGCTCCAAGAGGGCTTTATGGTTTGAAGCTAGACTCAAATTTTTTGGCTGAGGGTCTCAGGTTTTCTATATCTGTGAAGAGACCCCATGACCATGGAAACTCTTATAAAGGAAAAACACTACCTCGGGGCTTGCTTACAGTTCAGAGGTTTAGTCCATCAGCATGGTGGGAAGACATGGTTCTGGAGATGAAGCTGAGAGTTCTGCATCCTAATCAGCCAGCAGCATGGAGACAGAAGGAGAGACACTAGGCCTGGCTTGAGCATCTGAAACCTCAAAGCCCTCCCCCATTGACACAATTCCACCAGCATGGCCACACCAACTTCAACAAAACCATTCATCCTAATAGTCCCACTCTCTAGGGGCCCTATGGTGGCCATTTTTATTCAGAACACCACATTGACATTTCTGCTTCCTTATTGAGGAAGTAGAAGTGGCCTGCTTAACTCATACGCCTGTGGCCCCATCTATGAGCTGCACCTGTTACCATGGCTTCCCAACCATGATGGATAGACAGTGCTTTTTCAGACTGTTGAGACTACATTCCTTAAATTAATCCCTCCAGGTATTTTACCACTCTGTTAAAATCTGTTGGTAATACAAATTTTGGCTACAACTTAAGCCTTCATATTCTCAGTAACCAAAGTGTTTTAAAAATGGGTTTCCCTGGGAATAGGGCTTCCTCAAGACCCAGCTATTCCACTCCTTGGAATATACCCAGAAGATGCTCCAGCACACAACAAGAAAATTTGCTCAACCATGTTCATAGCAGCCTTATTCATAATAGCCAGAACATGGAAACAGCCTAAGTTTCCATCAGTAGAAGAATGGATAAAGAAACTGTGGTACATGTACACTATGGAATACTACTCAGCTATTAAAAACAAGGAATTCCTGAAATTTGTGGATAAATGGATTGAGCTAGAAATTATCATAATGAGTGAGTTAACCCAGAAGCAGAAAGACTCAAATGGTATATACTCACTTATATCTGCATACTAGCCCAAGGGCATGTCCCACAAAAGCCTTCACTTACCAGGAAACTGGGACAGAGGGGAGGACATCCTATTGGGACTCTAGATGAGAGAATAGCAAAGTAGAAGGATCCAGAGGGTACTAGAAACCTACAAGTAGAACATTATGATAGGCAGATTTGGGCCCAGGGGTCCCGTTCAAACTAAGGCACCAGCCAAGGACAATACAGGTGCTAAACTTTAAACCCCTACCCAGATCTAGCCAATGAACAGGACATTCTCTACAGTTGAGTGGAGACTGGGATATGACTTTCACACGAACTCTGGTGCCTCATATTTGACCATGTCCCTTGGAGGGGGAGACCTGGTGGCACTCAGAGGAAGAACAGCAGGTTACCAAGAAGAGACTTGATACCCTATGAGCATACACAGGGGGAGGAAATCCCCCTCAGGAACAGTCATAGAGGAGGGGAATAAGGGGAAAATGGGAGGATACAAGGGATAGGATAACCATTGAGATGTAACAAGAATAAATTAATAAAAAAATTTAAAAAACGAGTTTCCATCAATGAACTAACCATATCCTGCATTCACTGAAGACCACACTTGATTCATTTACTTTCATTATTCCCTTTGGTTTTCAACTTTAAAGGATGGAATCAAAATGCACAACTCATCTGATAATTACGGAAAACTTTTTGACAACCTATTTTGGTCTGAATGTTTTGTCTCCCCAGAAGTCATTTGTTGAAATCCTAACACTTAAGTGATGATATGAGAATGTGAGTCTTTGAGAGGGGATTAGGCCAAGAATGCATAATTTACTTTTTGCTAACAGCTGAATAACATTCGATTGTGAAAATATACCACAGTGTCATTTTCCATTCATTGGTTGATTAACATCTAGGTTATCTTGTCATGCTATTGGTTACCCTACATTGCTATTGGTTACCCTACATTGCTATTGGTTACCCTACATTGCTATTGGTTACCTTACATAAGCTGATGATAAGATCCTACTGTTGAAGATAGTATGTATGTATATATTTATATATAATTATATATATATATATAGTTATGTGATACCTATCTATCTATCTATCTATCTATCTATCTATCTATCTATCTATTTGTGCCATAGAACAGGGAGTACCCAACGTCATACTCAACTGAAGCTTCGCCTTTATTGACTAATGTTTGTAGCGTTGGAAGGTGCTATAGATGCTACCAGAGTAGAAAAGTAACCATCCATTTCATACAGCTCTAAACCCTGTGATTTACAATCGTGACCTTTCTGAAAGCTATACCCACTGGTACAAAAAAGGCATCAGTATCATGGGAGTAACCAACCACTTAAAAATGGGATTTAAGGCCCACTTAATGAGCTAAAACACATATGTGTTAATGAAAAAGAAGCTAAGACAATACAGCTCATGGTGTCCTAAGGCAAAAACCTCCTTTTACTATTCTGCTCAATGAAAATAGAGATACCATGACTCCTAAGGGTGTATTGCTAAGCCAGTAGTTCACTGCTTCACCCAACCCTCATCAGGGAAAGCTTCTTGCAGTATATGAGGATTAACACATACAGATATCCACAATCTGGAAAATTTGTAGAGAGTGTGAGAGTTTGGAGCATTTAGGTCTAAGTGGGATGTCTTTATGAAACCCTTACTCTCACGATTCAGAGAGTTTCATGGAAAAGGAAGAGAAATGATGAGAGGGATAGAGGTAATGGAAAATGTCAAGGATGCATTTGTTTCCAGATACAACTAATCTTTTTAAATTGAAAAACATGAACAAATCTCATACCTTGATAATTATAGTTTTGCAATAATCCATGAAATGAGTTAGTGGAATTTCTCCAAATTTATTCATTATTTTCAATATTGTTTTAACAATTTTGGGTCTCTCCTCTTGCATTCTCATGCAGATTGTATAATAACCTTGGCAATATTGACAACACAGGAAGAATTTTTTCTGAGACTGATGCACAGCCTACTGTGCTAAGGAGGTATTAGGAGGGAAAAAATTTAAAAATAAGTGATCCCTATTTATAATATGTATTATATTGAATTTTAGTTTAATGTAGAAAGTTATTTCCATCTAGCTATTAATTCTTCAGCAATGTAAAGACTAGATATTTTTCAATTTACTTAGGTGTTACTTAATTTGTTTTAATGACCATTCATAGTTTAAGAGTATAAGTTTGCATTTTTGTTAACTATATTTCTGTTATGTATTTTAATTATTTCAATTCTACTACAAGTGAGATTGTTTTCTTAATTCTGTTCCTCATTTTCTACTGATGGTTTATAGAGTACAGATAATTTTTGTAATTGTATACAGATAATTGTTTGTATTCTGATACCTTGTTGAAGTCACTCATGAATTCTGATTATTTTTTTCAGTAAATTCCTTATATAAGATTGCATCACTCTCTAGAATGGATTTCTTTAAAATCTGGACAGCATAAGCTGAATAACGTCGGTGTGGGTAACGTGTTTGCAGTGCACGTGTGAGGGCCTGAGTTTGGTCCTCAGCACCCACATAAAAGCCAAGCTTGGTGATGCAGATGCACACATATGGTCCCAGCACTGGGAAGCAGAAGCTGGTGGATCTCTGCCTACTGTATATGTGTGTGCAAGCTAGCACGGTTGGCAAATTCCAGGTCAGTGAGAAAGCCTGTTTTAAGAAAACAATCTGATGATTCTTGAGAAACATTGCCTGAAGCTAACTCCTGTCCTCCACATTCATGCATGGATATGTACATGCACACGGACCCACACAAACACACACACATGTAAACACACACTCAATAAACACGAAATAAAGTAAGATCTAGACAGAAGACTTCAATTTTTTAAAACCACATATTGTGTATTCTACTCTTGAACACTATTATTAGCTAGAGTTGCTTTGTTGTGCAATAAATTGCTAAAACATATTCATCTTTGTAACTGAACTTTTGTACACTTGAATCAATATACTCTGCTTTCCCAACCCATTGTTTTCCCTGGCCTCTGGCTTTTCCTAGCTCTTCTATATTTTCTGTGAGGGCAATATTGAAACGAGACATCAAATATCATGCTGCATGAAAGTTGCTTAGATATTAGAATAAAAAAATGTGTCCATTCTGTATCACGTCACAAGGTAGGTCCTTTCCGTGTTGTTGTTAATTACTTCAATTAAAACTTCAGAGTAGTCTTCAGTCACAGCAAACAGTGTAGGAAGTAGAGAGATCCAACATGCTTTCTGGCCCCACACGACTGCCAATTCCAGCACATACAACTTTATTCACAGTAGACTATTTACTACAATTGATGATCTTATATTGGAAAATTATCATGTAGACTGCAAACTCATAATCTATCAGTCACATTCCATGGGTTTGGAGAAATGTGTAACAACCTGTACTCGCCATTACAGTACTGTGCAGAAGTGTCCTAAAGGGAGTCCTCTGTACCTCTGTTTATCCTCCCCTGTACTCGCCATTACAGCACTGTGCAGAAGTGTCCTAAAGGGAGTCCTCTGTATCTCTGTTTATCTCCCCACCTCCCCACTTAGTGACAGTGACTATACTTGTTCTGCAGCCATGGCTTTGTCTTCTCCAGAATCAGACACTGTTTAACATTTTCAGATTAGTTTCTTCCCTTTGTACTATGGGTGTATATTTTCTTCCCTTCTTTCCATGTTTTATCTTTATTTACAGTGTTAAATAATATTCAATTGATGTAGTACCATGTAATTAAACTTTTATACTCAAGGACATCTTGGATGTGTGTAAGTTTGGGGGCACTGTGAATAAAGTTGAGAAACATCTGAGTGTGTGTTTCTCTGTAGATGTTGTTTTCAATTCTGAAATCAAAAGGAAAAGTCTGTTAGAGATTCTACAAGAGGTTGTTTAGTTTGGTATGAAGCTGCCGAATTGTCTTCTCAAGTGGCCACTACATTTCGGATTCCCATCAGTGTTCCTCATCCTCAGAAAGATCTTCTCTTGCCATTGCTTTGGACTTTGTCTGTTATGCAACTATGTATGTATCTCGCTTTAATTTAGAATTTTTGGATAGCATGATGTTGAAAACTGTTTATATTCTTACTTGAGTTTGTATGTCTTTTCAAAAACTATTTTAATTTTGTGTATATGTGTGTGCCGGAATTTATGCATGCAGGCCATGTGTGTGCAGGTGATTATGGGGGGCATAAGGGGACACTGGGTCCCCTGGAGCTGTCATTTCATGCAATTGTGAGCCACCAAACATGAGCACTGGGATTTGAACACAGATACTGTGTATTAGCACTTCATAACTGATGAGAGGTCTCTCCAGCCTCAGAGCTTGAGTATCCTATTTAGTGAGGTGTCTGTTCAAGTTTTTTGTCCATTATTAATGGGAGATGCTTATTTACTTGTTGTGTGTGCACGCACATGCATGTGCGTGTGCACACATGCAAGCAGGCATATACATATTGGAGTGCACAGCGTGTGTGTATGTGTGCGTGCATGCATGCGTGTGGAGGCCAGAGAATGATCTTGGCTGTTATTCCACAAATGCAATTTACCTAGTTTTTGGTTTTTTGAGACAGGGTTTCTCTGTGTAGCCTTGGCTGTCCTCGACTCACTTTGTAGACCAGGCTGGCCTCAAACTCAACAGCAATCTGCCTGCCTCTGCCTTCCGAGTGCTGGGATTAAAGGTGTGCACCATCATGCTTGTTTTTAAGGTCAGGGGAGGAGGTTAAGGTGTCTGGCTACCAAGACTCATAGATCCACCCATCTCTGTTCAGCGTGAACTACTCCAAGTGTGTGTCACCTTGCCCTCCCCCTTTAAAAATAAAGTGTGTTTTATGGGGAACAGAACTCAAGACATCAGTATTTAAAGTCACCACTCTTCCTGAGTGCCCCTCAGTCTTTTTTGGGATTGCCATCACTCTTTTTGACCTATTGTTTTCACCACTACCTACTCTAATGAAATCAAAATCTTCTGGCTAAACAGTCATATGATTTCAATGTAATGGAACTGTTAAATATTCCTATATATGGTAAATGGAGATGTTTACCATGTTTTATAGACCTGTGGTTGGTGTCATGATGTACTAATTCCATGGATTCTCTCTATATATGTTGCTCAATCATCTCTGTGTGTGTGTGTACAGTGTTTATATACATGCAAATGTGGGTAATTTCATATATGAATAATGCATGTATAATGCAATTATGCTAGAGGATAATGTTAATAAAAATGATTTAAAACCTAGAATTTTTCTATAGATAGCTTCCCTGTCAAATGCCAACTCAGCATGACAGGATACAGAGGAAAGCAAAGCCAAGAGAAGAAGCCAGAGACAGCTCTGACTATGAGATTGTGTCAATTTAAGAACTACGTGTTCCTGAAATGAGTAGTCAAGGGGACTATTCTAGAGAACAACACATATCAGATCTATGTATATATGTATGCATGTGATCTGTGCTGTATCTTACCATCCATCTATCTATCTATCATCTATCTATCTATCTATCATCTATCTATCTATCTATCTATCATCTATCATCATCATCTATCTATTTGTCTATCATCTATCTATCATCATCATCATCATCATCATCATCATCATTATCTATCTATCTATCTATCTATCTATCTATCTATCTATCCATCTGTCTATGTATCTGTCATGTAGATAGATTTCTGTCATTTTAAGTCTAACATTCTGCATACTGTTTTCAGATTCCTTTGTTACACAATGCTGATTATTGGCCAATATAGCCAGGGCAATGTTAAGTCCAAGGCACTTCCCACCATTCTACAGAAAAAGGATCAGAGTAGAGATGAGAGATAGAGGCAGGATGATCCCTAGCTTAGCAGTCTCTGTGCTTAGAAAGAACAAATGAACCAACATTTTAAAAATTAATGAATCAAAAACTTTATAATGAACTATTTAAAACTGTTCTTTTTTTGAACTGTTCAGCAATTTTATTGCTATCCAAACACAATCCTGTGGGACCTTCACCCTCCCATTAAGTGAAAAGCTGTACAAAACTACTATAATGCGGACAATAGCCTTTGTCTTACAGCAAGGTTTAAGGCTTAGGCTGTATGTATCAGAGTTACTACTGATCATTTTATGTGGAAGTAGTGAGTGGAGGGGAAAAGGGGATGTACACAAAGTAAAACCTAGGAAAATGTTAGCATTCATTCTGTCATCTATCACTAAGAGTGTGTAAGCATACCAAGGCTATCTTTATTTAGTAATAAGACAAAGCAATAATTACGAATCCAATACATCTTCCCTGTTACGATTCAAAGAAAAAAATTTGCAAGAGGAAAGAGTTGAAGAGAGTGTTCCAGCTGAGGGAACTTGACAAGCTGTCATTATAACTTCCTTATAGCTGGTCAGGGAACATCTAGATGATTGGAGGGAAGGCCAAGACAATAAACCAAGGTTGCCAAAAGGGAGATCATTTGATGCTAAATTTCATCTATAACATAAAAATTAGTCAAAGATTCTATTGAAGATTCTGCCTATCTCCTTATCTATCTACTGCTGGCCTGTCTGTTTGTCCTCAGAATTCCCAGACTGGGAATTCTGACCATATGAAGATCCAATTAAATATCCTGGAGAAAGGGATCATGAGGACCACAAGAATCATTTTGGTATGAACCCACAATAAAAGCCCATTGGCATCAAAAGGGACCCCTTTTATCCACTGACATTAAGAAAATGGTTTGCTAGAATCCGGAAAGACTAAGCTTGATGACAGGAATGGTCTTTACAAGCAACCATCATCTCTGTAAACCAGGCAGATGAAATGTTCTGCCGTGTTTCCACTGACTTCCCTTCCCCCCAGGAGTTCTTCCTCCACTTTGTAGTGCTTGGCCATCAGTGATTCTCATCAACATTTGGAGAATACCAATGCAGGTGGATGTAAGACCTTATAACGGTATAGGCCAGCCTTTCTCAACATGCGGGTCTCAACCCCATCAGGGGTCACTTATCAGATATCCTACACATCAGATATTTATATTACGATTCATAATAGTAGCAAAATTATTTGTAAAGTAGCAACAAAATAATTTTATGCTCGGGGGTCACTACAGCATTAGAAAGGCTGAAAGCCATGGTGTAAGTACTCTTGTGCTGACGGGAGGAAAAGGAACACAAGTATCTCAAGGAAATAGAATGATTCCTCAATAATTTTCTCCATTCTGCACCCAGGAAATATAACCACCCAAAAGTCCCTAAAGTCTAAATGAATAAGCATTCCAGATGATGACAATCACCGGCAGCCTCCTCGTCTTAATCAGACATTGCTTCTGGGAAGAAGTCATTTTGCCTTCTGGAATCCTACACCAGCCAACTGGACCTGGCACCTTGGCAACAGTCAATATTACCCTGACGTCTGCCAATTGTAAACAAAGAATGTAAAATGCAAATGTAGGTGACACAAGGGGAAGCTGCCTACCTGTTGTCATGAATTAATAACATTGTACGCTATTTAACGTCTGTATGGGGAGTGCCATAGTAGAATTGGATTTTTTCCAAATGCATACCTAACATTACATGTCCAGTCTAGCTGACGTAAAACACTTCAGGCCAAGTGGGATTAAAACCTAACAAAACATTTCCCACTGCAGTGTGCTGTTTATTTGGATATTGCACTATCCCTCATCAATTTTAGAGTGCTTATAACTTCTCAGATTTCTTCTTTTTGTGTATGGGATTCCAGATTATAGTTTTATCTTTTCTCTTAGCTTTTTAAAGGTTATCAGACATACCATTTTATATTCAGAGTAAACCAGGAATTTCTGCCTAATGGTTCACAGAATAATAGACTTCTGATTTCTGTTGATTATTAAATTGCTTCCAGAATGGATGAAAAATATAAGCAACTGACCCTTAATGTCAATCATAAAATCTGAGTCCAAAATTCAGAGGTGATTTCACTGTTCACTGTGTATTTCTGGCAGTGTGATAATAAGCAGCATGGCTGTTTTTATGGATTTGCCTTCCTCCTGAGCAAACTGAAAGAAAGGCCTAGAAAAGCCCACCTTGGTTTACCGAGTGTGTGTAAGCTGCCTTCTGCTCTTCTTTTCTTTTTCTACTAGGTATTCTTCAAGTTTAGATATCTGAACAGTTTCCAAATTGGGAGATTTAATTGGTTATATTGAGTGTGTCTTTCTTATTTAACATGCAGTAAGTTATATAGAAACTAATGAGAACACTTTATTCTAAAAAAATCATTCCTTTTTAAAATTATATCTCATATCATAAGAAATGTAAAGTCGTATGAAAAATCTGATTATACTAATTAAAAATTCACAATTAATGGATTATAGAAATAGCTTGAGAGCTGTTCACTAGACCATGAAATATACAAGTGTTTACATCTGACATGAGATATGTAAGTATTTACATCTGTTGCTTTTCTTTCACCATGTAATTATATACTGCAGTTTTGCCAACGAGTGCTTGATGAGTGCTAATCATTACACTGTGTTTAGTAAGGGCACATTGCTATTTTTCCCATAGGTCCTGGATCCAAGGCACAGCCACGCTATCAAACACTGGAAAGGTTCTCTCTGTACTGCCACCTCTCTGAATAAATATGAAAACAGTTTTGATGTCAGTTTCTGGTCTTCTTAACTTTTTGAAAAATTAATGAGTAAAATTCTCCCTGCATCAAGATCCTTTGCTAAATATGAAGCCAGTAGCCACCCACATAACAATTAAATGTCATCAGAAAAAAAACTTGCATTTGCACAGAATATATTTTGTTATTTTCTTGAGATGAGGCCAAAAAAAAAAAAAAAAAAAAAAAAAAAAGGTGCTTCCTGAGAAGATAGCTGGCAATGTCACCAATGTCAACTCTACTCCTACAGTTTTCTATACCAGATTCTAAAAGTCACCTACACAGTAGGCAACAATTTTGTACTGTATGCCATACAGAAGGGCCATCCAAGTTTTTACATATTTTGGAAAACAAATACTTTTATGAAGCATAACACTCAGAAAATAAAAAGTAAGAGAGGTGAGGACTCTAAGGAACAAAATAAGTATAAATTAACTAAGAAATAAATTAAAAGAAATGACCTAGAAGAAGCCCAGACTGTTACATCAGACTTTCATTGAGTTACACTATTGTTACCATGCTGTATAAAGTAGAAGCTTTATAAAATAAGCTGTCCTGATATAGGTCAGTTGCACACTCCCCTCCATGAAAGGCAATGGTAGAACACTAGGCAGATGACTCAGTGGGTAAGGGCTTGCCATGCAAACTTGAGGACCAGAGTTTTATCCTCAGCACTCATGCAAAGAGCGGTGCATGGTGCCAATGAGCATGGATCACGAGGATGCTGAAGTCTCAGAGGTGGAGACAAGTAGATCCCTAGACTTTCTGGTCAACCGGTCCACCCTATTTGGCAAGCCCCAAGCCAGTAAGATATCATGACTCATAAAACAAGGTGGCTGGTCCATGAAGAATGACCCTATGGGGTTGACTTCTGGCTGCATGTGCACT
This sequence comes from Acomys russatus, assembly GCF_903995435.1. Classification (NCBI taxonomy): domain Eukaryota; kingdom Metazoa; phylum Chordata; class Mammalia; order Rodentia; family Muridae; genus Acomys; species Acomys russatus. The sequence continues at coordinate 6,091,366 of NC_067156.1, forward strand.
TGCAGAGATGTGTACTCACACACACATGAACATGCACACGCAAACACACTAACCACCCCACCCAGTTTTCCAGAGGCTGAGATGGTGGGTTACTATAAACAGTGTAACTCAAGACATTGCTTACAGGGCTATGGAAGTTGGCTGGCTGACATCTGAGTGAGAAGGTGAAGCCTAGCATTTCTTCTTTTAAAATGTATTTTACACGTGTGTGTGTGTGTGTGTGTGTGTGTGTGTGTGTGTGTGTGTGCATTAGTACATATAGCATGCACATGTGGATTCCAGTGAGGAAGCACATGTGTAAGGCTGAACAGCAAGCATCTTTACCTGCTGAGGCTTCTCCTCAGTCCACATTCACATTTCTATTCAAGATTCATAAATTGGTGTTTCCTACGTCAGTTACTGAAATCTTAATTATTGTAGCTAAGGAAAGCACAAACAGGCCCAGGAGATAACACATCCTCCTAGTGTCTCTGTTTGCAGATCCTACACTATTTGGTTAAGGGTTGTGGGTATAATATTAAGAAACCTTCTGAATCCTTCATCATGAGTAGCAGGAAAATATAGGGTTCACATGGAAAAAGCAATCAGACATTTAAGAGACCTTGAGGCCTTATGTTATACCAAGAAAATGAAAGGTTAACTCAGCTGGGACTTTGGTATATGGGAATCAACATGGCTAGAAATGAACCTAAAACATTGACAATAATGTGTGTGTGTGTGTGTGTGTGTGTGTGTGTGTGTGTGTGTGTGTGTGTGTTATCGTGAAGACCTTGCCAGTGTGGTCTGAGAGCTCCTGCAGGCCTAGGAGCTGTTTTAAACAGAATGATTAGGCTTCTGTGCTCAAAGCTTATTGACGGCAATGGCATGGGGATAGGGCAAGGTCACTGTGATGAGGCTACTTTAAGGGCTGCAGACTAAGGAATTAGGGAAGAGGTGGGGAGGACGAAATACATTTGAGAGTGGAAAACTTTACTCTTGGGTGGAGAAGAGGGAGGACGAAAGTGGAGGGAGCAGAATAGTGATGAAGTCCTGAGGTGCGACTGTGTCAACCAGAAAGTTGGCCCGAGGAGGGACAGACTGTGGAGAGAAATGGCAGCAGCTTCTTTCTCCCTGAGTAGGACTGGTCTGCAGGCCATTTGAGAGTAGATGCTTAGGAAGCACAGCTGCAGAAGCCTGTGAGGGATTGGGTTTCTGAGGATGGGATTATGTGGGGCATTCATTTAAGGTCAGGTGAAAGAAAAGCTTGGTGTAGAACTCTTGGGGAAAATACCATGCAAGATTAAAAATGGACACTAGGGAGGGTGAAGAAGACACAGACTGCATCAGTGGAGAGGAGTAGGAAGCAAGAAAAATCTGCTTGCATGGGCGACAGAGGCAAGCGGAATCTGTGAGGTACTGCAGGGTGCTCAGTAGATGGGCTGGGAAGACATATGGGACTCCATGTTAGGAAGGTTAGTGCGGAGAACAGGACCAGGGTTAGATGGGGCCTGGCTGGCGATAGGGCAAGGGTGAGTAGAAATTCATAAAGTAGGAATTAGAATTTTACCCATTTAAAGATATTTATAAGGATATTGAGGCAACAGAAAAAATGTGATAGAAAGATCTGGGTGTTTGAATTGTGTTGTAGGTTTTAAACAGGAGAGATTGAGTTGTGCATAAACTTAGGTCAAAGAAGCAGCACAGAAGATGGGTGGAATACAGGACAGAAGAATAGAGAGAGAATAGACAAGATTATGGAAAAGATGGACACCTTTAGGAGCCAGACGGGATGGAGAGTAGGAAGAAGAAGAGAAGGAGAAAAAGAAGAAGCCAAAGTAAGTGAAAGGGAAGCAAGAAATAGGAAAGAGAAGAGTGTGGAATGCTTGTGGAAGTTCAACTCTTCCTGTATCTCAGAAGCACGAAGCTCTGGGAGTTCTCTTTGATGATAGCCATCTTTTTTTATAAAGTAGTCAGAAAAATCCACCATCACAGAGATACAAAGAGAGATGCATTTAGAATATTAAGGAGAAGTGACTTCAGAAATTGCTCTAGGAAAGAAGAGACAAAAGTCCACTAGGAAACTGTACTATTGGTACCAATCTATAATAGCCCATCATAGTTTACAGTCACCAACCACAGGAGTCATGGTCTAATTGGTCTTGATGAATGGTGCTATAAATTATAATATTTTCTGAAATGATAGCTTATGTGTTGACTTCTTCATGACCAAAGCAAAGGTAAAATATCATCAACACCCTAGGTAAATGGTGAGAGATTAGACAGTACCAGGAATTATTTTAACTATAAGGACACTGTTCCAGTACAATGATAGTCATAATCATTAATTAAATAACTTTTGGTTTATATGATAAGCCTATATGAAAGCTTAGCATCATTAACAGTCAAGAACTGTTTAGATCTTTTAGTTCTTAGTAATAGGGAAACTGAAATAACAGATATTATAAAGCTCACAATGGATCTTAATTTCTTTTTCTGCTGCTGCTGACACAAGGAACTTCAGCAGCTGGGGGAGGCGGGGAAAATGATTAATTTTAGCTGAGGGTTTTGGAGGGATAAGTCCATCATGGTGGGAAGGCATGTTATTAATGGGAATGATTCACCTACTGACAAGTGGCAACCCAGATTTCCAGGAACAACACTTTCATGGACAGTGCTTTATACACAGAGCACCTCCCAGCTACTGAGCTGAATTTTAACAAAGACTCTGGCTGTGCTCTCTTTGAGGGGCTGCTGTAGAGAAGCAGACATGTAGGAAAGCAAATGTTTACAACCCAGCCCAGCTCACTCAGTACGACATGCAGCTAAAGGTAAAGGACTGGACAGGAGAGCACTAATCCCTTGGGCTAGGAAAGGAAATTTACTTCTCTATATAAAGTGTAATAAAACTTTCAGTGCTCTGTGACTGGGGAGAAATAGTAGACAGAGAACATAATGAAAACTAAGATGCTTCTTTTATCTAAACATGATTCATGTGTTCTTTGCAAGCTTTCTTATTCTTTCATCTATGAGGCACAGGATGCCAGCTGATCCCGCAGCAAGCGCCTCAGCCACCGGCTTGCAGGGAGGAGTTCTGGAGCTGTTTCCAAAGACTGTGACTGCACATTACTGAAGCTGCTTTTTCTTTATTACCATATTTTTAATTCAAATATATTTTGGTCATATTTTTCACCATCTCAAAGTCCTTCCAGATCCTCTCCCCTTCCGTATCCGTTCAACTTTAAGTTCTTTCTCAAAGGACAAACAAAAACCTAATATAACAACAAGCTCTCCCCAAACCCTGAAAATAAAATAAGACAACTTCCCAAAGGAAGAAAGCACTACAAATTTTAGACCAAAATAAAAGCACAAATGAAAAACAAACAAACACTTCAACAACTGTGGAGTCCTCTATGTGTCGGTTAACTTCTCTTGAACATGACACCCACCCTGGAGTGGTTGATATACCTAGTGTGTCTACATTGGAGAAAATTGATTTTCCCTTCTCCCTGCAGGTGTAAATGATAGTTCAGTTGTTAACCTCTACTCTGGTGGCTAGATGTTCATTCACTCACTCACTCATTCACTCACTTTAAAAAAAAAGATTTGTTTATTTATTATATACACAATGCACATCAGATCATATTATAGATAGTTGTAAGCCACCATGTGGTTGCTGGGAATTGAACTCAGGATCTCTGGAAGAGCAGTCAGTGCTCTTAACCGTTGAGCCATTTCTCCAGCCCCTACTCACTTTTTAAAATGAAATAAATGCGATAAAACAAAAACCTATCATATCAAAGATGGACAAGACAAACCAGTGGAAGGAAGACAGTCCAAGAGAAGGCATGAGAATCTGACATCCACTTGTTCTCGTGCTCAGAAATACCACAAACTCCACTAAATGGGAAGTTCACATACACACAGGACCTGGTGCAGACCCAAGAAGGCCCCGTGTATGCTTTGTGAGTTCTATGAGCATTGCTCACGTTAATTTAGAGGGCTATGCTTTCTTGGGGGCCTCCAGTCCCTCTGGTTTTTACACTCTTTTACCTCCTCTTTCACAGGGTTCTTTGAGCTCTGCAGAGAGGGTTTGGACGGAGCTATACTATTTAGGGATGAGTGTTTCATGGTCTCTTCCTCCCTGAGTAATGTCTGGCTGTGAGTTTCAGTACTTGTTTCCATCAGCTGCAAGAGGAGGCTTCTCTGATGATGCTGATCAAGGCACTAATTTATGAGTACAGCAGAATATCATTAGGAGTCATTTTATCACCATTTACTATAGTTTTCCCTTTCTTTAGATCAGTATTATTTGGTTTACATTAGGTCCTGGGGTTATCTAGTCTCTGGTTCTTGGTCATCCACGTAGTGCTGGGTATGGGTTCCAACTTGTGGAGTGGGCCTTACGTCAAATCGGTTATTGTTTTTTCTGCCACAATTACCCTAGCATATCTTACAGGTAGTTCACCATTGTAGACCACAGTCTAGTTTGATGTTTACTTCGCTCTTTGGGTAGCATAAAGAGTCCCTTACTATAGCAATGACACTGGATCATAGGCATGAATGTTCTGTGTAGTCAGCCACTTGACTTCTTCATGCTCAATCAGTTCTGTAGGCATGACCTTCAGGAATAGGGTCTTGCTGTCATTTCCGAAGAGCAACCTATAGTCTTGACAACATAATAGCCTTGAACTCACTGACAAAGGAAAATACTTTCTGAGTAGACCACCATTATCACAGGCATTAAGATCAACAATTAATTAATGGGACCTTGTGAAACCCAAAAGCGTCTGTAATTCAGACAAAGCAGTAGCCTATAGAATGAGAAAATACTTTTTTACCAACTATACATTCAATAGAGGGCTAATATCTAAAATGTATTAAGAACTCAGGAAACCAGATATCAGGTAAAAATATTCTAAGGGAAAAAAAAGTGGTATAGATCTAAACAGAGAATTCTCAATAGAGGAAATTTGGCTGAGAAACATTTAAAGAATTGTTCAACATCCTTAGCCATCAGGAAAATACAAATCAAAACTACTTTGAGATTCCATCTCACACCTGTCAGGATGGCTAAGATCACAAGTGACAACTCATGCTGACCAGAATGTGGAGTAAGAGGAACACTTATTCATAGCTGGTGGGACTGAACACTCATACAACTACTATGGAGATCAATATGACAGTTCATCAGGAAGGTGGGAATCTATCTACCTCAAGATCCAGCTATAGAACTCTTGGGCATATACATAAAGTATGCTACATCCTACCACAAAACACTTGCTCAGCCATGCTCATTGCTGTTCTATTCATAATAGCCAGAAACCAGAAACAACTTTAATGTCTGCTTTAGTTAGGGAATATTGTTACAACAAAACTCCCTGACCAAATGGCAAGTCTGGGATGGAAGGGTTTATTTCCATATTGCTGTTCATCATTGAAGGAAGTCAGGAATGACAGAAACTCAAACAGGGCAGGAATCTGCAGGCAGGAGCTAATGCAGAGCCCATGAAGGGGTACTGTTTACTGGCTTGTTCCCTGCTGGCTTGCTGGTCTGCTTTCTTTTTTTTTTTTTTTTTTTTTTTTCACTTTTTTTTTTTTTTTTATTAATTTATTCTTGTTACATCTCAATGTTTATCCCATCCCTTGTATCCTCCCATTCCTCCCCCCCCCCATTTTCCCATTATTCCCCTCCCCTATGACTGTTCCTGAGGGGGATTACGTCCCCCTATATATTCTCATAGGGTATCAAGTCTCTTCTTGGCTACTTGCTGTCCTTCCTCTGAGTGCCACCAGGTCTCCCCCTCCAGGGGACATGGTCAAATGTGAGGCACCAGAGTATGTGAGAAAGTCGTATCACACTCTCCACTCAACTGTGGAGAATATTCTGACCATTGGCTAGATCTGGGAAGGGGTTTAAAGTTTACCTCCTGTATTGTCCTTGGCTGGTGCCTTAGTTTGAGCGGGACCCCTGGGCCCAAATCTGCCTATCATATTGTTCTACTTGTAGATTTCTAGGACCCTCTGGATCCTTTTATTTTGCTGTTCTCCCATGCGTCTCTCATTTAGTCCCAATAGGATGCCTTCCCCTCTGTCCCAGTTTCCTGGTAAGTGAAGGCTTTCGTGGGACATGCCCCTTGGGCTAGTATGCAGATATAAGTGAGTATATACCATTTGATTCTTTCTGCTTCTGGGTTAACTCACTCATTATGATCATTTCTAGCTCAATCCATTTATCCACAAATTTCGGGAATTCCTTGTTTTTAATAGCTGAGTAGTATTCCATAGTGTATATGTACCACAGTTTCTTTATCCACTCTTCTACTGAGGGACACACAGGCTGTTTCCATGTTCTGGCTATTATGAATAAGGCTGCTATGAACATGGTTGAGCAAATTTTCTTGTTGTGTGCTGGAGCATCTTCTGGGTATATTCCAAGGAGTGGAATAGCTGGGTCTTGAGGAAGCCCTATTCCCATTTTTCTGAGATAGCACCAGATAGATTTCCAAAGTGGCTGTACTAGTTTGCATTCCCACCAGCAATGAAGGAGTGTTCCTCTCTCCCCACATCCTCGCCAGCATGTGGTGTCGCTTGAATTTTTGATCTTAGCCATTCTGATGGGTGTAAGATGGAATCTCAGAGTTGTTTTGATTTGCATTTCCCTGATGACTAAGGAGGTTGAGCATTTCTTTAAGTGTTTCTCAGCCATTTGATACTCCTCTGTTGAGAATTCTCTGTTTAGTTCCAAGCCCCATTTCTCAATTGGGTTATTCGGTTTGGTGGTGTTTAATTTCTTGAGTTCTTTATATATTTTGGATATTAGACCTTTGTCAGATGTAGGGTTGGTGAAGATTTTTTCCCAGTCTGTAGGCTGTCGCTTTGTTCTCTTGACAGTGTCTCCTGCCTTACAGAAGCTTCTCAGCCTCATGAGGTCCCATTTATTAATGGTTGACATTAAGGCCTGGGCCGTTGGTGTTCTGTTCAGGAAGTTGTCTCCTGTGCCAATATGTTCCAGGCTCTTTCCCACTTTTTCTTCTAAGTGAGTTAGTGTCTCTGGTTTTATGTTGAGGTCTTTAATCCACTTGGATTTGAGTTTTGTGCAAGGTGACAAATATGGGTCCAGTTTCATTTTTTTACACATAGACCTCCAGTTAGACCAGCACCATTTGTTGAAGATGCTATCCTTTTTCCATTGAATGGATTTGGCTTCTTTGTCAAAAATCAAGTGACCATATGTGTGTGGATTCATATCTGGGTCTTCGATTCGATTCCACTGATCAACCAGCCTGTTGCTGTGCCAGTACCATGCTGTTTTAAGTACTATTGCTTTATAGTACAGTTTGAGATCAGGTATGGAGATTCCTCCGGAGCATCTTTTATTGTACAAGATAGTTTTAGCTATTCTGGGTTTTTTGTTTTTCCATATGAAGTTCAGAATTGAACTTTCAATGTCTTTAAAAAATTGTGTAGTTATTTTGATAGGGATTGCATTGAATCTGTAGATTGCTTTTGGTAGGATGGCCATTTTTACTATGTTAATTCTCCCGATCCATGAGCAAGGAAGATCACGCCATCTTCTCAGGTCATCTTCAATCTCTTTCTTCAGAGTTTTGAAATTTTTTTCATACAAGTCCTTCACTTGCTTAGTTAGGGTAACTCCTAGATATTTTATATTGCTTGTGGCTAATGTGAAGGGTGTGGTTTTCCTAATTTCTTCCTCTGCAAGCTTGTCATTTGTGTATAGGAAGGCTACAGACTTTTTTGAGTTAATTTTGTATCCAGCCAATTTGCTGAAGGTGTTTATCAGCTTTAGGAGTTCTCTGGTGGAGTTTTGAGGGTCACTTATGTACACTATCATATCATCTGCAAAGAGGGATAATTTGACTTCCTCCTTTCCCATTTGGATCCCCTTGATCTCCTTTTGTTGTCTGATTGCTCTGGCTAGAACTTCGAGTACTATATTGAAGAGATATGGAGAGAGTGGGCAGCCTTGCCTTGTTCCCGATTTGAGAGGAATTTCCTTGAGTATCTCACCATTTACTTTGATTTTGGCTATTGGCTTGCTGTATATAGCCTTTATTATGTTGAGGAAAGTGCCTTGTATCCCCGATCTCTCTAAAACTTTAAACATGAATGGGTGTTGAATTTTATCAAATGCTTTCTCTGCATCCAAGGAGATAATCATGTGGTTTTTTATTTTCAGTTTGTTTATATGATGGATTACATTGATGGATTTCCGTATATTAAACCATCCCTGCATGCCTGGAATGAAGCCTACTTGGTCATGATGAATGATATCTTTGATGTGCTCCTGTATTCGTTTTGCAAGTATTTTATTTAGTATTTTTGCATCTATGTTCATAAGAGAAATTGGTCTGAAATTCTCTTTCTTTGTTGAGTCTTTGTGAGGTTTAGGTATCAATGAGACTATGGCCTCATAGAATGAATTTGGTAATTTTCCATCCATTTCTATCTTTTGGAGTAGCTTGAAGAGTATCGGTATTAGCTCGCCCTTAAAGGTCTGGTAGAATTCTGCACTGAAACCATCTGGCCCTGGGCTTTTTTTGGTTGGGAGACCATCGATGATTGCTTCTATTTCTGTCGGGGAAATGGGACTATTTAACTTGTTTATCTGTTCTTCACTCAACTTTGGCAAGTGAACTTGATCAAGAAAATCGTCCATTTCCCTTAGATTTTCAAATTTTGTGGCGTATATGCCTTCAAAGTAGGATCTTATGATTCTTTGAATTTCTTCAGTGTCTGTTGTTATGTCTCCCTTTTCATTTCTGATTTTGTTGATTTCAATACTGTCTCTCTGCCTTTTAGTTAGTTTGGCTAATGGTCTGTCTATCTTGTTGATTTTCTCAAAGAACCAGCTTTTGGTTTTGTTGATTCTTTGGACTGTTTTCTTAGTTTCTAATTTGTTAATTTCAGCCCTGAGTTTGATAATTTCCAGGCGTCTACTCCTCTTGGGTGTTTCTGCTTCTTTTTTTTCTAGGGCTTCCAGTTGTGTTGTTAAGATGCTTATGTGCGATGTTTCCAATTTCTTTTTAAAGGCACTTAGTGCTATGAATTTTCCTCTTAGCACTGCTTTCAATGTATCCCACAAATTTGGGTATGTTGTTTCTTCATTTTCATTGAATTTCAGAAACTCCTTGATTTCTTTCTTTATTTCTTCCCTGACCCAGGTGTCATTTAGCAGAGAGTTGTTTAGTTTCCACAAACGTGTAGGCTTTTTGTTATTTCTGTTGTTGTTGAATTGCAGCCTAAGAGCATGGTGATCTGATAGGATACAAGGTATTATTTCAATCCTCTTGTATCTGTTGAGGCTTGCTTTGTGACCTACGATGTGATCAATTTTGGAGAAGGTTCCATGGGGTGCAGAGAAGAAGGTGTATTCTTTCTTGTTTGGGTGAAAGGTTCTATAGATATCTGTTAGATCCATTTGACCCATGGCATTGGTTAATGATGTTATTTCTCGGCTTAGTTTCTGTTTCAATGACTTATCCTTCAGTGAGAGTGGGGTGTTGAAGTCTCCCACTATTATTGTGTGGGGATCGATGTGTGGTTTAAGCTTTTTTAGGAGATCTTTTACATATGTGGGTGCCCTTGTATTGGGAGCATAGATGTTCAGAATTGTGATGTCATCTTGGTTGACTTTACCTTTGATAAGTATGAAGTGTCCTTCCTCATCCCTTTTGATTAATTTTGGTTGAAAGTCTATTTTGTTCGATACTAAAATGGCTACACCTGCTTGCTTCTTGTGACCATTTGCTTGGAATATTTTTTTCCAACCTTTTACCCTGAGGTAATGCCTTTCATTATGGGTGAGATGTGTTTCTTGGATGCAGAAGAATGTTGGGTCTTGTTTATGTACCCATTCGGTTAGTCTGTGTCTTTTTATTGGAGAATTGAGGCCATTGATGTTGAGAGATATTAATGACCAGTGACTGTTAAGAGTCTTAATTTTGATGTTGTTTCCAGTCGAGCGTTTGTGTAGTTGTGTTTTTGCCATGGGATAGTTATCTATTTCCTGGGTAGTTTTGGTTGTAGCTTGACCCTTTGGGATGGAGTTTTCCTTCTAGTACCTTCTGTAAAGCTGGGTTTGTGGATAGGTACTGTTTGAATTTGTTTTTGTCATGGAATATTTTGTTTTCTCCATCAATGGTTATTGATAATTTTGCTGGGTAAAGTAGTCTGGCCTGGCATCTGTGTTCTCTTAGGGTTTGCAGGATCTCTGTCCAGGACCTTCTGGCTTTTATGGTCTCTGCTGAGAAGTCAGGTGTAATTCTGATAGGTTTACCATTAAATGTTATTTGGCCCTTTTCCCTTGCAGCTTTTAATATTTTTTCTTTGTTCTGCATGTTTTGTGTTTTGATTATTATGTGGCGGGCAGTTTTTCTTTTCTGGTCAATTCTATTTGGTGTTCTGTAGGCCTCTTGTATGTTTATAGGCATCTCTTTCTTTAGATTGGGGAAATTTTCTTCTATGATTTTGTTGAGAATAGTTTCTGGGCCCTGGAGTCTGATGTCTTCTCTTTCTTCAATGCCTATTATCCGCAAATTTCTTCTTTTCATGGTGTCCTTAATTTCTTGGATGTTTTGTGTCAGGAGTTTTCCAGATTTGGCATTTTCTTTAATGGTTGATTCAATATCTGTGATTGTATCTTCTAGCCCTGAGATTCGTTCTTCCATCTCTTGGATTCTGTTAGAAAAGCTCACCTCTGTGTTGCTCGCCTTCTTCTCTGAGGTCTCACGTTCTCGTTTTTCTTCTGTCTGTGTGTTTATCATTGAATCCATTTTCATTTTCAGATCTTGAACTGATTTTTTGATTTCTTTCATCTGATTTTTTGTATATTCCTGAGTTTCTTCCATTGCCTCTTTATAGGTCTTCAGAGCTTGAACCGTTTTAGCTATTTCTTTCATCTGGTTGTTTGCATTTTCCTGCAATTTTTCCAGTTCCACTCTATGTGCTTCTTTTATGTCTCTCACCTGTTTGTCTGCGTCTTCCTGCATTTGATTACGAATTTTATTTGTTTCCTCCATTATCATCCTCATTACTAAGGATTTGAGGTCATTTTCTTGTATTTCCGTTGTATTTGAGTTCTCTGGGTGGTTTTCTTTGGGATAGCTGGAAACTGGAGACGCCATGTTGTTTTGGGGTTTTTTGCGTATGCTTTTCGTTGTCCTTTAGACATCTTGCCGTCTTTGTTTTTGTTGGGTAGCTTCCAGAGTTGAATGGAGGGTGTCTGATGATAGATTCACTTGTTTTCTTACGATTTCCCTAGGCTGCGAGCTCAAAGCTTCACTGGTGTGGATGTTAGGAGGTTAGCCCTGTTGTTCTGGTCTCTCACAGCCAGTGATCCTCAGTCCCTCTCTGCTGTGGATCCTGCAATTGTTCTGGGTCTCTGAATGAGCGTTGGGTCAGGCCAAGGTATCCACAGCCTTCTGTGTTCCCTGCCAAGTCCAGCCAGGAGCACTGGGACCGAACCACGGGCAGAACTCAGCTAGATTCTCAGGGCCAGAACCGTCTGCCAAGCTCAGCTAGGGATTTTGGGCCCAAAATGCACACAGGGCCCAGCCAGAATTTTTGGGCTGGGACTACACACCAAGCTCCACTAGGGCCTTTTGGCCCAAAGTGCGTGCTGTGGTCAGTTATTGACTCAGGGCCCGAACTGACCACCAATCTCAGCCAGGAATTCTGGATTCAAACTGTACACTGTGTCCAACCAGAGTCTTAGAGCTGGTGGAACCGAGAGCTCTGTCCAGCCTGTGCCACAGCAGGAGAACTGCGGCTGCTCTGAGTTAGCGCCAGTAGTGGAACAAGTGCTCCACCCGGACTGTGTCACCGCAGGGGAGCTGCCGCTGAGCTGAGGTGGTGCCTAGGATGGAACCGAGCACGTCACCAAGCCTGCGCCACAGCAGGAGAACTGCGGCTGCTCTGAGTTAGCGCTAGTGGTGGGACAAGTGCTCCGCCCAGACTGTGTCCCCGCAGGGGAGCTGCCGCTGAGCTGAGGTGGTGCCTAGGATGGAACCGAGCACGTCACCAAGCCTGCGCCACAGCAGGAGAACTGCGGCTGCTCTGAGTTAGCGCCAGTGCTGGAACAAGTGCTCCGCCCGGACTGTGTCCCCGCAGGGGAGCTGCCGCTGAGCTGAGGTGGTGCCTAGGATGGAACCGAGCACGTCACCAAGCCTGCGCCACAGCAGGAGAACTGCGGCTGCTCTGAGTTAGCGCCAGTGGTGGAACAAGTGCTCCGCCCGGACTGTGTCCCCGCAGGGGAGCTGCCGCTGAGCTGAGGTGGTGCCTAGGATGGAACCGAGCACGTCACCAAGCCTGCGCCACAGCAGGAGAACTGCGGCTGCTCTGAGTTAGCACCAGTGGTGGGACAAGTGCTCTGCCCAGACTGTGTCCCCGCAGGGGAGCTGCCGCTGAGCTGAGGTGGTGCCTAGGATGGAACCGAGCACGTCACCAAGCCTGCGCCACAGCAGGAGAACTGCGGCTGCTCTGAGTTAGCGCCTGTGGTGAAACCAAGTGCTCCGCCCAGACTGTGTCACCGCAGGGGAGCTGCCGCTGAGCTGAGGTAGTGCCTAGTGTGGAGCAGCGTGCTCAACTACGCCTGCGCCACAGCAGGGGAGCTATGGCCACGCTGAGTTAGTGCCTCAGGCAGAATTGTTTGCTGGGCCGGGCCAATACCCGGGACTCTGGGGCCGAACTGTCCGCTGAGTCCAATCTGGGTCCAAAGGCTCCACGCGACCCAAATCCTGCCCCGAGTCCCCTCTCCCGCAGCAATTCCCACCAGCCACCACACCAATCGCCTCCACCGGAAGGCTATAAGCTGCAAACCTCAGCCGCCGCTGCTGGTGCCGCTGGTGCTGCCGCCTCTACCGCTGCCGCTCCGATCAGAGAAAAACCACGCTCCTCCCGTGTGCAGGGGCACGCAGGTCCTCCGCACCCTGGTCCCTCCGAACCGTGGAGCACTCCCGCTGCCGTGATGTTCGGACCTCGGTGTTCCTGGCTCAGAAATCTGTGCAATTCCCTGAATTGTTCACTGGAGCCTCCAAACGCGGTCCACACTGCTCGCCGCCATCTTGGATCCTCCTGGTCTGCTTTCTTATAGACTCCAGGACCACCAGTGCAGAGATGGAACAGCCTACAATGGACTGGGCCCTTCCCAACAATCGTTAATTAAGAAAATATCTTACATCCAGATCTTATAAAGACATCTTTTGAATTGAGGTTCCCTTCTTTCAGATAACTCTAGTTTGTGTGTAAAGTTGACATAAGACTAACCAGGACAATATATCTCAAATGAAGAATGGATAAAGAGTGGGTGGTGCATTTACATAACAGTATATTACTCAGTTGTTAAGAAAATGACATCATGAACTATGAAGACAAATGGATGAAACTAAAAAAATTCATCCAGAGTGAGGCATCCCAGACACAGACAGACAATGTGGTATTATTTGCTTAAATGTGGATAGTAGCTGTTAAGTTAATGATAACCAAGCTACAGTCTGTAGCACCATAGAGGAAGGTAAAGAGGAAGGGACTAGAGGGGACAGTGAGATCTTGTTAGGAAAGGGAAATAGAATAGATACTTATCAATGCATGGGGGTGGATTTGGGGGATTGAGTGGTGGGGAAGAAGAATAAAGGGAAAGAGAGCTAAAATTAAGGGTCATTTGAGGGATAGTATGGAAATTTAATACAACAAAAGCTTCCTAAAGAATATACATATATCAAGGAGATCTAAATGAAATCAGCAAACAACAGGGGACACAGAGTCTCAGCTTTCTACCTCTTGTCACCAAATGAACCTTCTAGTACTAAGATCTGGTTACATCTAATTGAATTTTCTTTTAAAGTCTGGGCTGACAGCACAGTAAGTTCTTCTCTGAGATTCATTGTCAGATAGAGAATGGAAACTGTTATGGTTCCCAGAGACTATCTTTCTGATAGTCTTCCTACCCAGATTTGCGACTGAATATATTCCAGACACTATGAGAAATAAATAATCGGAGTCTTCTTGGAAAGTAAAGGTAAATAAAGCAGAAAAGGAAGCCAGAAGTGGAGGAAAGGTGGGAATGATAAAGAGAAAAGAGTAGAGGGTGAGAGAGAGAGAGAGAGAGAGAGAGAGAGAGAGAGAGAGAGAGAGAAAGAGAAAGAGGGGAAGAAAGGAGAATGGCAGAATAAGAAGAGGGAGAGCATGGGAGGGGGACTAGGGTGGGTGGTTTGGAGGGAGAGGGTGGGAGGTGGGAGGGAGATTCGGGGCGAAGGAGGGGGAGGAAGGAATGGTTACAATCTGGTGCACTCACTGGCTCTGTGAAGTTAAGCCTTTCAGTTGCTGCTCTGTAAAAGGAAGCTCATGGGACCAGATGATTTTCTGGTATTTGAAAGAGAGGATTTAATTTTTATTAGGAAAATTAGAGTTTGGACTAGGTGGTATTATAGACTGGATCAATATTCACTAAACAGAACTTAACTTGTCGCTTGCCTGTGAATAATTTACTGAGTGAGGTCTTTGCACTCACACTCAAAGTCTGCACTAATGACTTGGTAATTATTTCAATTGATTTTTCATCAACTGTTGACTACTTTGTTGGCGTACCAATAAACAAAGACAGACTGTGCAGTCTCAGTGTCTCATACTTACATCTTACCACTGTGCTTCTGAGTGGAAATAAATGCATTGAAATAAACATCTCTGTGTATGTTTTACAAGAATTACCACTGAACATATGCAGTGTCTTACAGAATCTCAATTTGAACTACAGTGAGCTCAAGGAAAGATAATTATGTGACATGAGGAATTGTGAAGCTGACAAAATTCCATATACTATGTGGCTCATTCATTAAAGAAACTCTCAGAGTCATGAACAGACAGAGTATAGCAGTTAAGTGAGCAAACTGGAATTATACAAAATATAAACAAATCCCCCAGACCTACTGTTAAATGAAAAAAAAAAAAGAAGTTATAAAAGTGTTTATGCAAATATATGCCCCGCTACGGATGTGAAAAATGATACACACTTGAGTTAAAAACTACAGAAACATACCCATGCATACAGGAATAACCATCCAATTTAGCATGATGCTATCTCAAGACTGCCAAAAAGAAGATGGAAAGGTTGGAAATATGAAGACTAAATGGGATCTAGAAGAGTCAACTAAGTGAGGACACAAAACAGGTTAGAAGTAGTTAGAAGCCAGGGGCTCACGCTTCTGAGACTTTCTTTATTAATGTCTCTTTTAAGTATACAATGAAGTTTTCAGAAATTCACCAGCATCAAAGACTCTAAAAGAGCAACTGGGTGATTCATTTAAGTTGTCTTATTGTTTTGTTTGACACAGAGTCTTACTCTGTAGCCCATGATGTCCTGGAACTCACTATGTAGCCAGGTTGGCCTTGAACTCAGGGTGGTCATGCTCTGTCACCCTTCCCGGTGCTTGGATAACATGCGGGCCACCCAAGCTCCAATTTGAGTTTTCACTTTTCTTCCCAAAATCAATAACTCAGTTTTTGTTAAAAAAACAAAACAAAACAAAGGTTTTAAAAGGGAAAAACGAACCTTTTCAGGTTATACATTGGGCAGAGAAATATTCTGTGTTTATGCATTTCACACTTTGTTTCACGTGACACATTTGTGATTCCAGTGGAAGCATTTCAGGATACCCTTGGAGAAATCTCATGGCTCACCAAGCATTTTCATTTCTGAAAAAGGCAATGGTAAGCGTCCCCCTCACCTTTCCCCCTTAGCTAGTGGATCCTTTGTCAGGCATGAATTCACTCATCCAGCCAGTATTCACTGTGTACCTAGTTAAGTGCCAGGTACCAACCTGCAAGCTTCTGCATAGTGTTGAGCAGGCAGCGCTTTGAAGTCTATGGTATACAATGAACTCAAAGCACTGATAAGGGAATCTTCAGTGTCATGTCCTGTCTATTCTATCTTGCAGGGTAAATAGTTATTTAATCCATGATGATGGCCCCTGGAAATCAATTACTCCCCTCCAGGAATGAGGGCTGCTTCTTGAACATGACAAGAGTGTTTTTAAAAGAACAGGGACACTTTAGGACTTTGGAAGACATGGACCCAAGACACAAACTTTTAACTGTTCCTAACTTCCTGTCCACCCAAGCCTCAAGTCCAGTGCTCAAGTCTCTATAATGAGAAAGCCACACAATTTTTGAAGTTTGCAACAGATAATCTAGATACCCAGACAGACCCACAATCCAGTTCTTAAATTCAAAATCCACCCCCCCCCCAAAAGTATTCGTTATGCTTGGGCCATCCTCTCATTTTCTGGACTGTGTCCATCCACTGGTCCACGGTACCCTGGGAACAGTGTAGATGCCTGACAGAGGAGCACATGATGGGTTACTTAGCAACATGGTAGTTCCTGGTACATCTAGTAGGGATTATCAGAGAAGAGAAGTCTGAATGGATGCCACAGAAGGTGAAAATTGAGCTGAAGAAACTCCACCACTGCACACTTGAATTCACAGTGTGGTAACAAATGCACTCACTGCACCACCAAATTCTTAAGGATCTTTTTAAAGGTACGAACAGTGATAATACTAAGATATAATAGTTGTGTTTTTTTTTCCAGATTCAGACAAAATTAGAACCAGAAAATAATTAAGGAAGAGAGCACTTACCTGCTTGCCCCAGAAAAGTATTGTCTGAGGGATTTTGCCAAATACCTTGTAAGAAATCCACCCCCCCATAGGTTTGCAAGGCCTAAACACATACACACACACACACACACACACACACACACACACACACACACACACACACACACTTCTCTAAAAAAATTTAATTCTGATATTGTTAAGTAAGTCCAAGAAGGGGCTCTGGATGAAACACTTGCCAGAAACAACAGGTCCCCAAAGAGCAGCTGCTAACTCTGCCTCCTAATCTCTAATGCCAACAGACTTTGTATCTAAGCAGCTCACATGTATTTTCCCTTTCACTGGTAAAAGCTTCACTTTGCTCTACCTCCTTGAATATGGACACTTCCCCATGACCCCACACTCTGAATCCCTCAGTCCTGCCTTGTTTCTGGAGATGCTCCATTCCTCACTGGAAAGCCTCTATGCATTTGGTTCTCCTCTGTTATGAAGTACGGCTGCTGAACGCTAGTCACTGTCAATGGATGTGAAAGCGATCACTCTTTCACTCCTGGCAAATAGAGCAAAGGAAGGAACATCGCTCAGCCATTTAGGAGACCTGGGCACTTGGGCGGAGAGATAGGACACAACACATAAGGCCATCAGATTACAGGAGACTGTGTGATTGAGGAGTAAATTGAGCTTGAAGGATGAGATGGGTGCATAGCAGGGGGAGGGCTGACCATGTTTACATCTGGAGGCATGAGAGGGCAACAGGTACATTGGCCACCAAGTAAGTGCAAGGCCTCCTCCTTCAGAAAGCCTGTTTACTATCATGAGAACAAGGTCATATGTAAGTAAAACAATTAATACACACTGATCTAATCACCATAAAACAACAACAAAAAAAGCAGGTATAGGAGATGTAGGTCAGGGACACTTGCTTTAGGATGCATAGGACCACTCAAGCTGCACTCTACAGGATAAGGGCCAACTCAGCCATGCAAACAGCTGAGGAGATGTGTCCTGGGAAAAAGAGCAACTGATAGAAAGGCCCAGCCATGGGCAAGCGTGTCCAGATGAAGGCAGCAGCAGTAACCACTCATTTCATTTTTAAAAAGTTGGGCACAGTGAGCAAAATCAGGGGAAGCAATTCACATGAGTGGATTTTTAATAAAGAGCAGTCTTAGTCCCCTGAAACGATGATTGACAATAGATCTGATGCCCTTCTACATTAACAGTGCCTCTGGTATAGTTCAGGTGTGTGAGGAGAAGCACATACAATTTCACAGTCTCACAACCAGGAGAAGTAGCCTGATTTTTGGAGGCAAAGAGTATATTCTCTCATCAGAGAGTCTTGGGAGAAAAGAATTGTATGAATATAGTCCAGAAGCAAAATTTTGGAGGCTAAAACTCAAAGAGTTTGAAAGACAAAGCTAAGTGGAGTCTCTTCAGAATTTGCAAGAAGCACAGAAACCAAAAACCTGAATCAGCTCTCAGAGGTTGTCTTTTGCTTCTGTACTTAAAAATACAGGAGAATTTATGTGAAACTGATGTCCATTGAGCTGGGAAAGAAAATGTTGCTATCTTGCTTTGGTCATCTTGAGGTTAGATGCAGCGCTTGACATACAGAAAATCGTATGATTGCTCATCAGGAGCATGGCCAACATGAATTTTGGGCCAGAGATCTACAGAACTGGATAGTGAACATTGTTTTCTTTTGAAGTAGGCTCTCACTATATAGTTCAGACTAGTCTTAGGCTCGTTATGTAGGTGAGACCAACCTCACACTTGTGATCCGTCTCCCTGAGCATCTGCACCGCTGGGCTTAGGAGTCCTGTACCACCATTTTTGAATGTGATATTACTTCCCTTTGTGCCATAGTTAGTTTTTGCCAACCTGATACACCTAGATGCGCTTGGGGAGAGGGAATCTTATCGAAGGAGCTGCCTCCATCAGACTGCCTAGCAGGTGTGTCTGTAGAGCGTTGTCCTAATTGCTAACTGCCGTGAGAGGACTCTCCGTGATGGACTGTGACCTGTAGTGTAATAGATCCTGTCCTTCTCAGGGTACTTTTCGTCACTGGTCTGACACAACAGAACACAAACTACAATAGTTAGCTAGTTTACTAGTTTACTTACTGGTTTATGTCATGGTGCTGGGAGCTGGGCTGAAGTGTTCACACATAGCTAACATACATTGTCATCACTCAGTCTCAATCCAGCCCAGGGGAGAATTTAGTTATGTGATTTTTCATAGATATTAATGATAACATACAGCAAAACAGTTGATTTGGGGTTCCAATAATGTCAACTCCTAAACCAGATACAGATATCAATACTTACGGTGCAAGTCAGAAAAAAAAATTGGGAGAAGTCTGAGAAAATATGTATATTTAAAGATACAAAAGATAAAATTAGAGTTGGGGTGTTTACAATAGACATAAGAATCATCATCATTAAGTAGCTAAAGTGATTGGTCTTGAATAAAAAAATGCTTAGATGTTGTTTATAAATGTCTCCATAATTGATACCTTAGGAAGTTTCTTTATTTTGAAAGGGTGAGACTAAACTTTATAGTGGGATATTTCAGAGAAAAAAAAAAAAAAAGAAATAATGAAAGCTTTCAGATGAGGCTCACCTTAGGTTTTCCTTCTTCGAACTTAAAATATATGTGTTACTACCTCACTACTTGATAGTGAGTGTTATGCACATGTATCTACAGCAAGCCGGGTCAAAGATACAGGAAGGATGAGGCGGCAGAGGTCAGGATGCAAGCTGAACTAATAACACCGAGGACTCTCAAAGGATAGCGTTGTAAAGACAATGGATGCCTTGCGAGTGCAGAACTTGGTTCCTAGGAACATTGAAACAAGTCTAGGGGAAGTTTTGGGTAGGATCTTGGAAAATCAACACAAATATTATGCATTCACCTATACGGCAAGATGGTGGAGCACCTGTCCCACTTTAGGCTCTGTGTTGTTGGAAGGGTGAGCTGAGATAAATTAGTCAGGATGAGTGATCTGTAGAGTGGTCAAAGAATAAGTAACTTGAGCTAAGTTCTAAGGGTGAGGTTTGGAGGTAGGACACAGGTCTCAGGTCCTGCAGCTGTGAGCATGGAGTCAGGAGGAGTATGTAGCTCTAGGCTAGTCTTGACTGTGTGCCTCATGGTCAGGTTCTGTGAAAGACAGTGCCAGATCATGAATGTTCTAAATGGAGCAATGCAATTAGGTTTATACAGTTTTCCAAAAATAAACAAACAATGACTGAGCTCATAATGAGATATGACAGATGGGATAATGTTAAAAGGTTTGCCTAACTCATGGATTCACAGGCTAGGACCTTCATGTTTGGGCAGCTAGAAGTAATGAGGGATTTTTTTTCCTGCTGGAAAAGCTTTAGAGTTCTGAGGCAGCCAAGTGTAGCACACAACAAGAGAGCCTGTGTGTCCCAGAAGGCTCCCTCTTCTCATGAAGGCATGGCACTGCTGGTTTAGGGCCCCATGCTTATGCCTTCATTTATTTCTAACTACTGCTCCCCGGACAGCCAACTGCCAGGTACCATTAGGTTCAGAATCATCCTCATTGTCTTCACAATGGGAATCACATTTAGACAATAACTGTGTTGGGCTTTGTGATGTGGTCTATCTAAGTCTGAGATTCTGTTTCCTCAGTCCTATGACAAAAATACAAAACAGTTCCACACCACACAATGTTACTGCCCTTTTGGTATTAAGAAAGAGGTGGTGCGTGTGCTCCACAGGCCTGTGCTCTGTGCCTGATCAGGATCCTTGCCTCCATGCTTTTCTGGTGCACCCTTCGCTACAAGAACCATTTCTAGAGCTGCCATCTGGTTTGCAGTTGTATCACTGACAATTGGATGGGCTCTTTCTCTTCACCTTAACTCATTAATTTGTCCCATCATAGACGGAGCTTTTGCTTTTTGACACAATTGATTGTCCTTGTGTACCAATGTGTTGGCTGGTTACAGGGCCATTTTTGTCCTCTGCTATTTATGGGACTAGTATTCTTGAGAACAAGAATTTTCTCTAGGTTACTTACAGTGGCAATATGACAGTGGTAATACCTTTGCATTCACTACACTGTTTGGTACCGGCAGCTGTGAAGTCCTTGGGAGAAACTGCTGACTGAATGCCTGACGTGGTTGGTGGCTTGTGAAGGCAGGAGATATGGCCAGACAGTGATTCTCCCTGTACTCAGTTGTTGGGCTCTATGGCCAAATCTGTCAGCCCTCTGAGGCCTTGAGGACAGACCCGAGCCTGGCTCCAGTTTCAGCAACAGTCTCTGGTAAATACTTCTGCATAGGAATGACTCATCACGGTCCATCCAGGTACATACTGGTGCAAGCCCTGCCTGCCAACAGTCACGTAAACCAAACCCGACACTTAGTCTTGTCACCTGCTTCCAACTTCCACAGGAGCCACCAGACTAGCTTGACATTAAATAGCTTCTTCCAACCATTCTACCTAGAGTTAGAACTTAGGATTTTATTTTATTTATTTACTTATTTTTTCCATTTGAAATTTCTAATATTTTTTACATATACATTCATCTTATTACACAATACAATAAACTACATACAGCAAGAAGAACCACAAGACAATCAGGAATTATAAAAATGTTGCATTCATAGTGTTTACTTCACAGCCTTGAAGAAAACATCTTTCCTATCTTAGCAAGTCTAAAATTCTGAATATAAACCAATATCTATCATATCTCATCTCTATCAACTTAAAACATCTATCTATACCTAAAAACATCTTAATCTCTAAACAACTAAGCTTAATTGTAAAACCAAATTATCTGGTCTTCAATCCCATCAGAGACTTGAGAAGGAATAAAATTATTTACCTGAGTAGACAAGAAGTGCAAGTTAGCAGCTTCCAAATGAGAAGATGACAGAGACAGTCTTTAGCTTTTTGGCCCAGTATATCTGACAGACATATTTGTGAAGCAGGAGCTATTAAAGACTTGCTTACCCTGTCTTATCAGAGTTTGGCCGTCAACTCTGCCTGCATCTAAGCTTGCCCATTTTTAGGCAGAATTTTGTCTGTGGATGAAACAAGGACCTTTTGCCCAGTAGCTGGTTTGCTGCATTTGAAACTATCTCCATAAGGAGGTTCTTTGATGCTCATTATCTTCTTTGAGGTAGGCTGGGTGTTGTCAGGAGTTAACCTGCCTTGTTGTCAAAGAATCTTAAAAATAATAAAAGCATCTTTGAATGTCATAATCTGTATGTCTCTCAGGTTTTTGAGGACCTTAGCTATTTTATCTTATCTGTCTATAGAGTCATGTGTATCTGTAAAACCTAGGATTTATATTCTTGTGATAAGAATAGACTAGTAATTGGCATGACTATGATTTGATCAACTAACAATTAACTTGTATTACTTAATTGTCCTAAACAGCCTGCAAGAACACTTTCAATATATTGGAAGTAACCTTGCCTTATAATTGAGTTGTACATTTAATATTCATCAAAGGAAAAATACACCAAGAGGACATCTCAATTCTGAACATCTATATCCCAAATGCACATTCATAAAAGAAACATTTCTAAAACTTAAATCACACATCAAACTCTAAACATTAATGGTGGAAGACTTCAACATTCCACTCTCACCAACAGATAGATAGAGACAGAAATTAAATGGAGAAATAATGAAACTAATAGACCTCATAAATCAAATGGACCTAATTGATATATATATAGAACTTTCCACCTAAACACAAAAGAATTCACATTCTTCTCAGTACCTCATGGAACCTCCTACAAAATCGACCAAATAATTGGTTACAAGGCAAACCTGAACAGATACATAGAGTTGAAATAACCCCATGAATCTTATCAAACCACCATGGATTAAAGCTGAAACAACAACAGAAACAAGAGGAAGCCTGAAAACTCACAGAAACTAAACAACTCCCTACTCAATGATATCTGGGTAAGGAATGAAATTAAAAAAAAAAAAAAAAATTAAAAGCTTCCTAGAATGAAACTGAAGGCACAACATACCCAAACTTATGGGACACAATGAAAGCAGTGCTAAGAGGGAAGTTCACAGCACTAAGTGCCTTTTTAAATGAGGATTTTATTTTTATCTTTAAATTTTGTTTCTTAATCAGTCAAGGTGCAAGATTGGGCAGCATCCAATCCCTGTGAGGTGTATCCAAGTCTTAATTATACAGCTCAGAGCACGCAAGTCTGTGGTTGCCCAGCCTCATTCTCTGCTAAGCGTAGCAGGTGGCAGCCATGAACCTCTGCTTGCCAGGTACCATGCTGAGTGCCTTGCAAACACAGGGCTCTTTAAGGATCACTGATGCTCAGGTCTCTCATCTTTCTCTAAGGGCAGGCTCCCCTTGCATTGGCATCTTACCTGAGACCTTTACTTGTCCTTAAGTCACTTCACCCCTAAATACATGGAAGGTGTTATTCCCGTTTTATAGGTCACGAAACTAAGTGTCAGAAAAGCTAAGGAATGTGCTCAGGTCGCAGAGCTAAAGAGGAGGGACTGAGCCAGACAGCTGGACTCCCCATAGATTTCTGAATAGGAAACTTGTGCTCTTAACTGCAAAAAAAAAAAAAAAAAAAAGTTTAAAATAAAACTTAGAATAACATCAACAAAGCACACAAATGGATACTTTTAATTGGGTATTAACATGGGGCTGTGGGAATGGCTGAGTGGATAAAACACATGCTACATAAGCATGCAGACTAGACTGGAGGAGCCCAGAATCCACATAAACAGCCAGGTGGAAAGGTGACCCTGCATTTAGGAGCTGGAGTCAGGATGCTTCAGGCAAGATGGCTAGCTAGACTGGCCAAATCACGAGCTCCAGGCTCAGCAGAAACTCTGCCAGGCATAGAGGAAGACATCTGAGTGCAATGTCTGGCTTCACATGCATGCTCACAGCACCACATGAAGTCTTACACACACCTGCACCTACATACATGTATACACGCACATGCACACCACATGCACACATGCAAATAAATAAATGTTTAAAGAAAGGAAAACATGGGTACTATAAAGCAACTATCTGTCATATGATGCCTGGACAAGTTTTCATTTCTCTGCCATCCCATTTCCCCTTCCTTTCCAAAGGACTGTCTTCATAATCTTCCACGAGCATGTCAAGGCATTTTAAAAACACCTGGTTTGGGATTTTAGAATATTTTGTTTTTTAAAAATCCCAAGAAAATGCAGGAAGCATAGAAATGACGCCGCAGTCCCTGTTTCAAGGGCCTCAAGCAAGGGCCTGATGAGAAGTTAGGAGTTCTGTGATACAGTTGAAGTGCACACGCCGTCCAAACTACTGCCACAGACCCAAGCAGCTGCCTCACCTGCAGGAGCTTCAGGAACTGAGGCCAGCTCTTCTAACAAGCTGTCTGTCTCTGTGTGTGCACATGCGGGAGGGCGTGCGCAAGTGTGTGTGTGTGTGTGTGTGTGTGTTAAAGTGTCCAAAAGACAGGCTTTTTTCAAGGTTTTTCTTACCATCAAAACATATATTCAGATTTTTCTTAGATTTGAAAAAGTGACTGCCTTTTAAAATACCCAGCACCATCCCCTGGAGGGAGAGACCTGGTGGCACTCAGAGGAAGGACAGCAAGTAGCCAAGAAGAGACTTGATACCCTATGAGAATATATAGGGGGACGTAATCCCCCTCAGGAACAGTCATAGGGGAGGGGAATAATGGGAAAATGGGGGGGGGGAGGAATGGGAGGATACAAGGGATGGGATAAACATTGAGATGTAACAAGAATAAATTAATAAAAAAAAATACCCAGCACATTCTTGATGTTATTTAGATGGATACCAAGTACTTAGGTATGTACTTTGTAATGATGTAATGATAGACAAGTTCCTCTCACTCCATCTGGTCCTAGGGAGAATAGGACTCATCTTTACCTTTACCATGTCCAAAAAGTATACAGATGTGGTCCTCACGGTGATATAACCTTGGTTCAAGTCTGCGATTGCCCTCTGCACAAATTTCTTGAAATATGAAGCCATTAGATAAATGGTTCATCCTCTAGAGTCTCAGTTTCTTTGACAATCAATCGCCCATCTACTCAGATATTATGAGGCTAACACATGATACTTAGTGTGCTCTCAATTAGCAAAGGCCGTGGGTACATGTTGTGAGGTGCATTTTATTTTTTTAAAAATAATTGTGTGTGTATACAAAAACACATGTACCACAGTATGTATGTAGACATTAGAAAACAACACTGTAGAGTTGGTTTTCCCCTTCCATTTTTGTCTGGGTTTTGGGCATGGAACTCAGGTCACCTGTCTTATTCAGCAAGAACCTTTAACACTGAGCCATCTTGTCGGCTCTGAGATGTAGTTTATTTGTGGGCTATTGTCACATGACCTGACTGTTTCTTAGTGCATATTGCTTCCACTGTCAGATTAAGCTACATTTCTCATGTAGTCTATCTAGATGAATCTATTTTCCTTTAGGTACTGTACTGGAGACTGGGAGAGCTCTCTGAAAGTTTTAGGCAATCATTATGCTTTCAAATAGCTAAGAACGAGATCTTCTCACATTTTCCTTCTTTGCTGGACTCCAGTCTACAGAGTCTCAACCTATTCCTTCATTCAATCCTCACCTCTAGAGGCCTCACCATGACATAAAACCAACATCAGGAGTGAGTTTTCAAGAAGATTAGATTATGTACTTTATCGCATTAAATAGTATAAGTACTTATGCAAGATTATCCAATAATTCAGTGTCTCACAGTCACAGTTTGTATGGATTGAAAGAATGTGTGTTGGGAGTACATCACAAACTCTAGAAAACAAGTACAAATACCCCTGTCAACAAAGGCCACTGCACAAATTCAACAAATCCAAATGATGTGCAGAGATAAACCCAAGAAGATACTGAGGCATGGAAACAATTTCTAAACCTGTCATACTGGCAGCTCCACACTGCTGTTTAATGTTGTTTAGAACTTTTATGGTTGTTTTATAGAGAATATCTTTAAAGTAGATCACAACTGGAACAATTGAGAAATCACTCTGCTTCTATCTTATTTTTCATAATAATCATAAATGAACACCCATTTCTCCCAAAGGAAAAAGAGTGAACTTAATTAACCGATAAGCATATACATTTCTGAAATATTCTCTGACATTTCTCTTAATAATATCATTTGCATTATAAAGATAACCCATTTTAACAGTTACTGAACACCTTCTATACACAGGCATTTTAAATAGATTGACCAAATCTGGCCCATCTCTTGTAAATAAAGTTTTATTGAAACACAGGCCAATGTTCAAATTTATTAGGTAATGACAAGCTATGTTCAAAGTGACAGCACCAATTTACATTTAAGAACAAATCCATACATGACAAAAAATAATACAAGCTGTTTACTCACTTTGTATCAGTGGTCACTTTTGTAATATATTCTTAGTATTGAATAGGTATGATAGAAATATTATGGCCTGCCAAGTCAAAATTCTTGCTATTTGTACTTTATAAGGTGTTTCAATCTCCACTTAATGACAAATCCATGAAGAATTTTCATGTTGATGTTGGTATCAACATAAAAATGAGGAAATAAAAACCTTCCATGTATTTTGCTCCTATTTAGGCTTGGTATATGTTGATAGGCAGATCAGAGAGGGAATAAACGCTGTACCCATTTTTTTTTTTTGCAAAAAACAAAACAAAACAAAACCCCTCTAAAAACCAAAAACCAAACCAAAACAAAACAAAAAAACCCCATTAATGTTGTATTAATGAGACCAGGATGTTACCCTTTGATAAAACAAAAGCTGCAGTGTGAGTACGGAGCACAGGGCCACTGATTTGTAAAATATTTACCTCTCTTAAGAGCTAGGTATAAAGTTAAATCAAGATCAGGTAAACTATTTAAATAGTCCTGTAAGCTGTAAGGAAATCGAAGCAGTCATTAAAAGTCTTCCAACAACAACAACAACAAAAGCCCAGGGCCAGATGAATTTAGTGTAGACTTGAAAGAAGAGCTCCTACCAATACTCCTCAAACTATTCCACAAAATAGAAATGGAAGGAACATTGCCCAACTCCTTCTAATGAAGCCACAGTCATCTTGATATCTAAATCACACAAAGAGGCAACAAAGAGAGAGAATGTAATGTCAATCTCCCTTATGAGCATTGATGCAAAAATACTCAATAAAATACTCATAATCTAAATCCAAGAACACATCAAAGATATTATCCAGCATGATCACATGGGCTTCATGCCAGGGATGCAGTGATGGTTCAACGTATGAAAATCCATCAAAATAATCCACCATATAAACAAAATGAAAGAAAAAAACATATGATCATCCCATTAGAAAGTGAAAATGTCTTTTATAAAATCCAACACCCATTCATGTTAAAAGTATTGGAGACATATGGGATATAAGGTACATACCTATACATAGTAAAGGCAATGTACACCAAGCCAATAGCCAACATCAAACTAAATGGAGAGAAACTTAAAGCAATTCCACTAAAATCAGGGAGAAAACAAGGCTGACCACTCTCTGTATTTATTCAATGTAGTACATGAAGATCTAGCTAGAGCAATAAGACAACTAAAGGAGATCAAGGGAATACAATTACAAAGGTGAAGTCAAAGTATCACTAGTCACAGATGATATGATAGTATATATAAGTGACCCTCAAAATACTACCTGGGAATTCTTACAGTTGTTAAACCCCTTCAGCTAAGTAGCTGGATACAAAATTAACTAAAAAAAAACAAAAAACAAAAAACAAAAACAAAAACAAAAAAACAAAAACAAAAACAGTAGCCCCCTTTATATAAATGATAAATGGGCTAAGAAAAAAATTAGGAAAGTAACACCCTTCACAAAAGCTACAGATAATAGGAAATATCTTGATGTAACTCCAACCAAGCAAGTGAAAGACCGGTATGGCCTTTGAAGAAAGAAATTAAAGAACTTATCAGAAGATGGAATGATCTCCCATGCTCATGGATCTGGAGGATTAACATAGTAAATCCTGAAGTAGATGGAGGGAGGGTACTGGGTAGGAGAGGGTGGAGAGGGTAACAGGGGTAGGTATCATGTGGGCAGAGAGACGAGGAGGGAGGAGAAAGAGGACAGATACAAAGAATGAAAATCGGTGAAGGTGCACCTCTGGGACAGGGGAGGATCCTGGGAGTCTATGGTGGCAGGGGGAGGGTACTGGGTAGGAGAGGGTGGAGAGGGTAACAGGGGTAGGTATCATGTGGGCAGAGAGACGAGGAGGGAGGAGAAAGAGGACAGATACAAAGAATGAAAATCGGTGAAGGTGCACCTCTGGGACAGGGGAGGATCCTGGGAGTCTATGGTGGCAGGGGGAGTCAACTCTAGCTGTGACTCCAAGTAGCCGGTGTTAAAGAACAAGAAGTTGACATCCCCTTAGCCAGGTGAGACTCCCAGATGAAGGAGGGGGACACCAACCAACTCATAAAACTTTCAACCCAAAATGTGTCTTGCCTACAAGAAGTGTAGGGGTAAAAGATGGAATAGAGATTGAAGGAATGGCAAACCAATGACTAATAGAACTTGAGACCCACCCCTTGAGAGGGAGTCAACCCCTGACACTAGTAATGATACTTTGCTGTGCTTGTACACAGGAGCCTAGCATAACTGCCTTCTGAGAGGCTCCATCCAGGACCAGATGACACAGATGCAGAGACCCACAGCTAAACAATAGGCAGAGTTTCAAACTCAAGGAGGTTTATGGAAGAGTGGGAGGAAGGATAGAGGGAGATGGAGGGGTCAAGGATACCTCAAGAAGGACCTACAGATTCAACCAAGCTGGGCCCATGGGGCCTCACAGAGACTGAACTACCAACCAATGAACATGAGCATGCCTGGGCTGGACCTAGACCCCCTACACATTTGTAGCAGATATGCAGCGTGGTCAACATGTGGGTCCCCTAACAATGGGAGCAGGGCCTGTCTCTGACTCTGTTGCCTGTCTCTGGATCTCTTTCTCCTAGCCAGGCTGCCTTGTCTGGCCTCAGTGAGAGGATGCACTTAGTCCTGCTGTGACTTGAAGTGCCAGGGTGGGTTAGTACCCCTTAGGGGCCCTCATCTTTGAGAAGAAAAGGGAGGAATGGGAGGAGGAGGATGGTGAGACTGGGAAGAGAGAAGAGAGGGGGCTGGGATCAGGCTGTAAAGTGATTAAATAAATAAATACATAGAAAAGAAAACAAACAAACAAATAAAATGCCTGGTATTTGAATTATGGACATTGAGAACTTTCGAGCTTACCAAAGTTCTATCAACAGCACTATTTATTTGATACCAAGAGGGCATAGTGATTATCATTTAATGGGAGAGCACAGCATGCATGTTACCTGTATGTTGTTCTTCAATACAGACTTGCAAATACATGAAGAGCAGAAGGCCTGCTGTCCCAAACAGGAGGACCGAAAGGAAGACTTGTTTGGCGTTCATGACCATTTCAGACGGCTGCGTTTCTCTTCATGTCTGAATCCGGAGACCGCAAGGTTTATGTCTTCATGGACTTCCAATCTTCAGACAATTCCACAGAGAAACCTAGAATTCCAGAAAATTCACATTGTACACGTCTGATGAGATTTGTGTTCAAATATGGAAAAAAACCCAAAAAGCAAAAACAAAAAACAAACAAACAAACAAACCATATCCACAGCACTGAAGTCTCAACTATATGGAAAAAGAGAAAATCCTTCAAGAAACAAAGTTGGTACCTTATCTGTGGGACACTGTACACTCTTATCCAGCCCATAACAAGCACAGGGTAACATTTAATCAGGTGAAAATGTTGGCCAGATTTTAGCTGTTTCATGTTGAAAAGAGTTAAGTGAAAGTTTGAGTTACTTAGCCATGATTGTAAGGAGAAGAAAAGAAATAGAATGGATTGTCAAAGAAGGAAGAATGAGCTTTAGGATTTGTAGGATTTGGGGAAATTCTTCATATCATCAGTATCCAAGGGTGGCAGGATGCTCAAACCCCTCAGGGACGAGGGGGAGGTGTGTGTGTGAGAGAGGCGGGGGTGGAGGATTGACTGAGTACCCACATGTACCCAGGCTCCACCTCTGGTCCTCGGCCAAGCTTTTCTCCACTATGTACCCTTTCCCCTGCTAATGTATCAGTGTAAATGTTATATTAATGGCAGTGACAGTCTACACAAAGAAGGGCCCAGGTTCACTGTTGATGCAGTTGTTTGCTTTTGAATATTTTGATGTGCCATTGGTTGAAGTCTGCACACATTCAATACAGACATTAGTTATTGCCAAATATTTTCAATCCCACATTTGGTGAATCCATAGATTAGGAGAACTGACTGTATATACAATACAAAACCAGAAAGCTTAATTTAGCATTTCTCATTTAGGTAAAATAACAGGGTTATCCAATGTAAATGGTGAACTTACAATCTTTGGGAGCATAAAGAATAAATAGCAAAGGGCCTGGGTCTAAATATAACCCCCCAAGAATTAATTAATGAAATACATTACAGAGCATAAAAAGCTACATCAGCAATAAAAGATTGCTTAAACTACGAAACACAAGAAAGTCAGCTATTGAAGTCAGCTTTTTCTTTGAACACATTTATTTAATATAATCTCAGTCTATGTCACACTTGTCTATGACACCCACCTCTGAGAATCTAATGGAAATATAAACATTCTCCTTAGAAAAACATAAACACAATAGACTGCATCAGATGCTGGTATTTGTATGAGTCTCCCTTGAAACTCAAGGGAGCAGCTCCTTCTGAACCATACTGTACTAAACAACCCGGGTCCTCATCTGGTTAGAAGCCTGGCCAATGGGGTCACTGTCAAGATGGTATTTAAGACACCCAGCTACTTTTTAGCCACACACATTTCATCTCTGTAAGGAAGAGTTGCAAGAATGTGTCTTCAGTGTGAAGACATTAAACACACTGCTGTATCTATAGCTAGTCTCTTATCTCAAATATCAAAAATTTTGAGCCAAGTCCCTGGGAGGCGGAATACTGTGCATCTTAGTGAAAGGCTGCACTAGTCAGCTTTTTGTGCTGCGGTAAAAGACCCCATAAGAAGCCAGAGCAGGACCCCAAGCAAGAGTCTGGAGGTGGGGCCTGAGGGAGACACTGAGGAATGCTATGAGTTGGTTCGCTTTCCGTGGTACCTTACTCATCTCTCTCTCTCTCTCTCTGTCTCTCTCTCTCTGTCTCTCTCTCTCTCTCTCTCTCTCTCTGTGTCTCTCTCTCTCTCTCCTTTTTCTTTTTGTCCATCAGCTACATCTATTTCTGACGGCCCCCCGGCCCCATCCTTCCATCCTCCATGTCCTAACCAAGGGTCTGGCTTTGAGTCTCCTTATTTATCCAGATCCCTCACTAGGTGGAGTCTGTTGCATTCTTTTTCCCTTTAATATTTTTAAAAATATCACATAATTTCCCTATTTTTTTTCCTTACTCCAAATCCTCCCATGCCCCATCCCACCCCCTATCAAAATTTCTGGTTTCTTTTTCCTTGTAGTTTTTACATATTTATATACATAAAAATGTAAATGTAGTCTGTGGAGGCCATTTTAACCATTTGGAAGTGTGCCTTTTAACTGTGCTTTGGTTGAGTTCCCTGGCAATTCTGAGGCTCTTCTCCCTGACTGGCTCCTTCCCAGTACCCTGGTGTCAGCCCCAGAAGTGACCTTTTAATTTTCTAGTACCTCAACTAAGTGGAATCACAGTGTTTTGTTGTTGTTGTTGTTGTTGTTGTTAATTTATTTATTTTTATTGTGTGTACAAGTGTTTGACTGTATGTATATCTATGTATCATGTGCAAGTCTGGTGCACACAGAGGCCAGAAGAGGGCATTAGATCATCTGAAATTGGAGTTAAAGACAATTAACCTCAACATGGATACTGGGAACCAAACCAGGGTCCTTTGCAAGAATAGCAAGTGGTGATAACCACTGAGCCTTCTCTGCAGCCTCAGTATTGATTCTTCGGGGATTGGCTTGTGTCACACAGCACATTGCCTCCAAGAACCCTTCAGACTATAGTTTGTGTCAAAGCTCTCTTCTACTTTAAGGACATAACATTTTTAAAATTTGTGTTACCACAACTTGTTCGCCCACTCATCTGTCAGTGGACCCTTGGGTGGTGTCCACGGGGTGACCATTGTAAACAATACTTCTGTTTGCTGATGTACATCATGCCATTAAGAGTCTCCTGAGACCTGGTGGCACTCAGAGGAAGGACAGCAGGTTTCCAAGAAGAGACTTGATACCCTATGAGAATATACAGGGGGAGGTAATCCCCCTCAGTCACAGTCATAGGGGAGGGGAATAGTGGGAAAATTGAGGGGGGGCGGAGGGAGGAATGGGAGGATACAAGGGATGGGATAAACATTGAGATGTAACAAGAATAAATTAATAAAAAAAAAAACTTAAAAAAAAAAAAAAGAGTCTCCTTCCAGCACTACTTCTTGGCATGTTTCCAGAAATTTCACCTCTGGGCCGCAAGGCAATTCTGTTTTCAAGTTTTTCAGGAAGCCGTGGTGGTTGCTCTATTCCTTTCTATTCCTACCAGGGCGGTGCTGAGCTTCAGTTTCTTTCAGTTTTCGTTTCGAGTCAGCGTTTGGTTTGGTTTTGCTGTGTTTTGGTTGATGTCTCACTGGGTATGACAGGCTGGCTTCAAAGTCACAATCCTCCTGCCTCATATGCCACCATATCCTGCTCATATTCTTCACATGCTTATTAATTTGTCTTTATTTTCTACTTGTTTTCAGTATTTGTCTACGTAATGAATGTAAGGTAGTATAGGCTTAGCTTTCAGTTTCTTAAGCAATGATTTTAAGAAGTTTAACTTGGTTCTTGACCATTTGTATGAAGAAATATCTATTAAAATTTTTTTCCGTGTTTCAGTGATTCCTCCTCCTCAGGAACTGGTTACATTCTCACAAACCCCAGGACCACCTGCCCTGGGATGGAACCACCAACGGTGGTCTGGGCCCTCCCCCATCAATCATTCACCAAGAAAATGCCTCACAGGCACGTCCACAGGCCAATCTGATGGAGGCAAAAGGCCTCAGCTGCGGTTCCTTCTTTGCAAGTAACGCTAGCTTATATCAAGTAAAAAGGTAAACACTGCTGTGAATAATTGCAGGGCCAGGTAAACTTATCGTCTAGATATTCTTTTTTATGTTCTTTATCTCTTCCTTTGTTTGCAATAGTATTTCCTTATGCAGGCTAGGCTAGCCTCGAACTCTGGTTTCTCCTGGGTCTGCCTTCCAAGTGCTGAGATTAGAGCTTTGGACCACCACATGCATCTCATTTAGCCATTGCTGTGAAACCAGTTTTCACACAGAATGTTGCTTTAAAGCAAATATAAAAGGTCAGATTTTGTGGAGGAACGTATAAAGTATTTAGAATGATCATTTGACTAGGAAATAAAATACAACCCAACACTCCAGTGCATTTATGCACAAGAAGAAAATAAATTAACCAGAAACACTCACATTTTTTACATTTTAATTGTAATGTGGAAGGGGCCTGTGATTGTCATCATTTCAGGTCACTTTTTTCAAATCTGCTTTTCTCAGTCCTCTAAGGAAGCAGCAACTCTTAGAGATTTCACCAGTGCTTTGGGGGACTGCAAGTGTTCTCATTATGGCAAGAAAGTAGGTTTTAAAGATGTTGAAAATTGCTGACTTGATGGGTGATACTTTGCACCTATGCTGAACGAAAAATAAATACATATGGGTGTTCTAGTCATCTGCACTAAAGAACAGCTCCCTAGGGAAGCTGTGAGAAGAAGGCAGTTTTTTCTTCCTCTGATAACTGCAGTTAAACAAGGAACTGACGTATTTCCTGGGTATATAAGAAGATTCACATAGGAGGAAAACACTTAAACAAAATCTGGTACTAACAAAAAAATAGTTGTTTATAAGAACAAATAGACTTTTACAACCTGTCTACATAATTAAACCTTATCTCAGAAGAGGAAAGATAGAAGAAAACTCACAAATCACAGAGGTGCCACACACCTGAGGGGTGGTGGTGTGTGAGCCCACAGAAGCATCCCTTGGGGTTTTGCAGAGGAAAATTATTGCCTACAATGGTAGAAATAGATTAAGAATTTTCCCTGATTTTTTTTTTCCGGAGGTGTTGCTCACCTGTCACAATCTTCCTGGGTGAGGAAGTAGAAGAAGAGCCATAATTGTTATTATGGCAAATCTGGGGAGGACTAAGTGGTAAAAGCCACAAGGCAGAAAGGCAATCTGGCGTGAAACGGAGAGATCCGTTTGTTTTTCCTCCATCTCAGCCCATTAACCCAACGTTGGCATGAGGAAACGGCTCTCATTAAACACAGGTGAGGTGGTAAGAGCAACTGCTTTGCTTTAAGCAAACCTGAAGGTCAGTCGTGATGGGAACACGGACGTATTTAGAGAGCATATATCTGCCGCCAAGGCTGCAGCAAAGACTGGGAAAGTGCTGGAGACTGAAATCACATAGAATAATACTGGCTCATGTACAAGCACTCAGTGACATTTCTATAGAGGAAGGGTTCCTGAGTTTTGCATAGCCCCTTCTCTTCCTATTTAGGGACACAATACCTTCAACTTAATAGTAACTAATAACTTGTCCAGCTCCACTTGGAGGAGGGATAACAAAATGAAATCAATGGTTATATTTTACAATTTATTTGTATAGCCACAGTTCTAACTTCTGAGTGGTGGAATAAAGTATAGAAGTACCGTTTTCGTGTCTTTGTCACTTGTTTTCTCAGACAGTTGGGGTGTTTCCGCAATTATAAAAACAAGTACGAGAGCAATCACTTCATGCCATTATGGTTCTCAGTACTTGAGAACTTTTAAAACATGAAGGGCATCAACAAAAAATATTTTGCAACTTATGTATAGTAAACAATTATTAATTAGAGGCAATTTATATATAAGGAAGTGTTAAGTTGCTAAGGTTGGCAGAAGTTCATGATTTTAGCAAGAGAGCACTGGGATTTGTGGCAAAATTAATTTTAGGACTAAATTATACAGGCGGTTTAGTGTAGAAAGAACCAGAGCAGGGGTGCTTGTCTCCTGATCTAACCTTAAGTTGGAACTCAGCAGCCATGTCTCCTAACTGTATCCATGGTGGCTGGATCACATCCTCTGAGTGAACAGACACCATCAATGATCAACTACATCCATTAACTCTCCACGCTTAGACATCCTCTAAGCCTGTCTATACATCTATAGAACCAGTATCCTCACTCTCCCTCCATCCTCTCCAGGTCCCTGTGAAGGGTGACTCCATCACCCCATCCTTAACCTTGGGATTCAGCGATTCCTTGCCCTGCGCCACTCCACAATTGGTTGGTATCCCTGGACAGGCTTCCAGTTACACATCTCAGGTCTAAATGTCAGTCTCAGATTCCATGGAGGTTGAGATGATGCTATGCAGGGCAGAACTTAAGAAAGGATGTACAATTGGCAATTTTCTGCTTTGTTGTTACTGTTTTGATTTTTCCCTTTCTGCCTGCCACTTGAGTTTCTTGTTCATATCTCCTCTTGTTCTGATTTTGTTGGTTTGTTTGTTTTTTATGGTGTTAGGGATTGACCTCAGGGTCCTGGCACACTGGAGACAAGTAGTCTATCACTGACTCCCACTTTCAGCAGCTTCTATTTTCATATTGATTGTATATGTGTTGGAGGGACAGGAAAGATTTTGGCTAGTAATTGCTTATATTGACCTAGCAAAAACCTTCCGGTGTGTGACTTTTTCTGCCTCTAATATGGAGCCGAGTCTAACTATTGTTAGCTTGGTTTCTTCTTGAGCAGGGTGCTATTGGCATAATGACTAAGATGGCTGTGTCTGGTCTGCTTCTGTCTCCCTCTTTCTTTGCATGTTGAGAACTCTGCAGCTCCAGGGGAAACTTTCACTATTTGCTTCTTCAGTCATCTCTTTTTGCCCTTCGTTGTGAGGTAGCTGGGTGCTTCCTTCCTTATCTCCAGCTAACCCCACACCGGCAGTGAAGTTCCAGCTCCCCCAGTAACATCCACATTTACAGCCCTAACAGGCCCACAGTCTTCATCCATGGCATGGCTGTTTATTTGTTTCTGTTCCTGTTTATGAGTTTGGTTTTGCTCTAGCTCATTATTTGGGTCTAGAACTGACTAGGAGAGTAAGCACAAGCCCACACCCCTCTCTTCTCCATCTTGCCGTTGCTCAGCTCTGATTTACTTTCCCTAATGAAATCAGGGTGGCAGCTTCTACTGTACATGTCACATAGCATTAGAAAATATGAAGTCAGAGAGAAAATGATGGTGTTTCTGAAAAGCATTCAACCAGCATGAAGCTTACGATTTTGGTAATCTGGCTTAAGGATTTTCATTTGGTAAGCATGGTAAGTGTGCTAAAAACATTGTACAAGTCCATTGCTTCTGTTAGCAATATTGAGGTTAAGTTGTAGTATGCTTCTAATAATAGCCAGTTCATTGTGGATAGGGTTATAATTAAAGGGATGGAAATTGAAGACATGTTCGTTGAATTTAGATGATCCTTGGAGAGTGTGTTTAGAACCAAAGCCAGTAAATATTGAATGAATAACTTAATTAAATGAAGAATGAGCCCTTAATGTACATTTCAGATGAGATTAGGTGTAGTTTGTATAATACCACAGTAGGCTTAATTCAGTATTTAAAAACAGTCTTTTGTATATATGGTAGGGATTGAACCCACACACTCCTTCCAACATGCTAAGCACAATTGCCACTTGGTGACATTCCTTTCCACTTACCAATTTATTATTTATCATTTTATTGATGATCTTAAAGGCTGAATAATACTAAATTTATCCATTCTTTCTAAACTGAAATTCTGTAAGCATTTCTACACTTTCACCAAACCATTTCTTCCTTAACTACTGTTACTTTAAAATAATTAAAAGTTATAAAGAAGATAGAGTCTCCTATGTTCCATTCCCAGTTTCCTCCAATGGTAGCATCTTGTAGATGAATGGCATCATTACCAAAATGGGAAAGTTAAGAGTGTTACTGTTGGCAGGCGACAAATGTTACCCAAAGAGGTTCATCTCCTATTCACAGTAGCTGGTAAACATGCTATCTCCATGGCAATAAAGACTTTTGATCACAAAATGAATGAAAGTCACTAATCAGCAAAACTTTGAATAAAGTAGATTCTTCTTAGTAAGCTGGCTGAGCTCCATCTAATCACAAATGCTCTGAACAGTGGAAGATGGAGATGGAAGAGGCAGCCTCGGCAGGGCAGAGAGAAGGACTGGCTTGTCTTGTATTAGCTCAGGAGGTGGGAGAGGCAAACTGTGTTGATTGCTAGGTACCCCAAACCACAAAAACAACAGATCTCACTCAGATGCACAGGCGGGAGACAGTCCAGCTGACACCTCGATTTTAACCTGTTTCTGACTTCCAATCTACACAACTATATGATAACATATTTGTGTTGTTTTAAGGTATTAAAATTATTATAAATTTTTTAGTAGAAACAACAAGAAATCTAGCTAAGGATAATACCATTACAATACTATTTTGAAAGATGACAGTTGGTAAGATTGCTATGGATTGTGAAATGACACTGATAGTTTTCAAATATTTTTCAGATGGTTTCTCAAGTTTTGGGTTTTATGGCTTATTCTGTGATTGCTCAACCATTCAGTGTGTTTTGTCACCCAACCCTTTACTAGACAGTAATTTGTAGGTGTTTCTTTATTCATATTGTTCCTGTGATTTCCCACATAATTTATTTTTACAGGTACCTTCTACTTTTAGCTGTTGTAATTAAGATTTAATTATAATTAAAGTCTTTAACAAGACAAGGCTTTGCCTTTATGTTCTTTGTTTCAGAGTACAAGGTTTTGAATTCTTACATTCTATTATTTAATATATAGGTTTTACTTTATAAGCAATGTATTTTTTTTCTTTTAAGACCCTGTAAGGCTAAATTCAAATGCCCTTGGAAGCATTTGTTTGTATTAGATGAGGCAAAACCCTCAAATGGATTATTGCTAAATGAACCATTCATTCTGTGCTTCAGTTTTGCTTGGCATCGCCCACCTACTCTAAAGATTTTAGAGCTTCAAATATGTTAAAATATTAAGCATGCATAAAGTAAAAACGCTGTGTGGTTTTATATTTCTTTCCATGGAACTGTAAGAATGTGTAGTGCATATTCAATGTCAGTGAAGACTCTTCAAGACCACCACTGACCTCATTTGTATACAATCACTGAGAACACACTAACCAATAATGCAAGGCAAATACAGACTCATTCTAGTTTTTTAAGGATACACGTGAAGATACAGGTTCTTGGAGTTTCAGACTTTGGCCACAAATGAATGGGAAATAGCAATCTGGGTGGCCATCAGTAAAATCACCTGATGGGATTACCAACAAGGGATATGTCAGCACAGCAAGAAAAAACTATGAATTGCAAAGGGAGTTAGAAAGTCAAATGAAATGCCTTGTTTTGTTGCTGAAATTAGTACAGTAACCTCAGAAAAGATGAATTTTAAAAAATGGCTTTTACTACAAGCTTGGTATCCAAAGTGGTGTAACTAAAAGAATCAGAAGTCACAAGTAGAGAGTGGAGTTGGAGAGTATGGAAGGGACTCCTGTGTTGCTACTCTCATAGAAGTTACAAAGTTTAGAATGAAAGAGTGTAATCTTGGCAGTGTGTTCCTATGTTCCTTGTAAAAAGAGCTGGCTCAAAAATAAGCTATGGAAGAAGCTCCAGCATACAACAGGGACATATGCTCTACCATGTTCATAGCGGCCTTATTCATAATAGCCAGAACATGTAAACAGCCTAAGCGTCCCTCAGTAGAAGACTGGATAAAAAAACTGTGGTACATTTACACTATGGAATACTACTCAGCTATTAAAAACAAGGTATTCCCAAAATTTGTGGACAAATGGATTGAACTAGAAATGATCATAATGAGTGAGTTAACCCAGAAGCAGAAAGAGTCAAATGGTATATACTCACTTATATCTGGACACTAGCCCAAGGGGCATGTCCCATGAAAGTCTTCACTTATCATGAAAGTAGGACAGAGGGGAGGACATAATACTGGGACTCTAGGTGAGAGAAGCATGGGAGAATGGGGAAATAGAAGGATCCAGAGGGTCCTAGAAACCTACAAGAACATTATGACAGGCAGATCTAGGCCCAGGGATCCTGCTCAAACTATGGCACCAGCCAAGGACTATACATGCATTAAACATCAGACCCTGACCCAGATCTAGTCAAGGGACAGGACATTCTCCACAGTTGAGTGGAGAGTGTGGTCTGACTTTCACACAAACTCTGGTGCCCCATGTTTGACCATGTCCCCTTGATGGGGAGGCCTGGTGGCACTCAGAGGAAGGATAGCTGGCTACCAAGAAGAGATTTGATACCCTATGAGCATACACAGGGGGAAGAGGTTCCCCTCAGTCACAGTCATAGGAGAGGGGAGTAGGAGGAAAGCGAGAGAGAGGGAGGAATGGGAGGATACAAGGAATGGGATAACTATTGAGATGTAATATGGATGAATTAATTAAAAAATTAATAAAAATAACCTGTATGTTAATTTCCTGGAAATTTGAGGCCAGTCTGACCTACATGTGAA
This sequence comes from Acomys russatus, assembly GCF_903995435.1. Classification (NCBI taxonomy): domain Eukaryota; kingdom Metazoa; phylum Chordata; class Mammalia; order Rodentia; family Muridae; genus Acomys; species Acomys russatus. The sequence goes on from NC_067156.1 coordinate 6,130,600, forward strand.
CCTGTTCCAAGAAACTGAAAACTAAAACAACAACAACAACAACAACACAATAGCAATATATTCCCTCCTGATCTTGGAAGCTGGAAATCAAGGTAGACTCGGTGCTACAGCCCCCTAGGTGCTTATTTGCCTTCTGGACATCATATGGCTTCTTAGATCCAGTCTCCACTTTAACATCACATGCCCTTCCTCTTTGATATCATACGTCCTTTTCTCTGTGTCAGCACACAGCCTTTTCTCTGTGACATCACATGCCCTTTCCTCTGTGACATCACACACCCTTCCCTCTCTGACATCACACACCCTTTCCTCTGTGACATCACATGCCCTTTCCTCTGTGACATTACATGCCCTTTCCTCTGTGACATCACACACTTTCCTCTGTGACATCACACACTCTTTTCTCTGTGACATGACACGCCCTTTCCTGTGTGTGCTTCTTCCTCTCTCTTTTACAAAGAAATGCAGCAATACATGTACCATTGGATCCAACGGCCGCGCAGATCATGCAGTATAAACTCACCTAGAGATTTTAAAGCTAATTACAATAACAGAGACACTTTCTCCAGATAAGAGCACAGGTTCTGGGTGCTAGGAGATGGGCATACCTTCGAGAGTCTTCAGTCAACATTTTACTCCAGCTGACTCTTGGCTTCCTGGATGACAGTGCCCATGTTACAGAGGATCCAATCACAGCAAGGAGCTTTGGCTAGACAGTGATGGAAAATGGTATCTTCTGTCTTACTGAATATAAATAAAAAGGCTGCATGGAGTTTTTGCTGTGTTCAAAGCCCCCTGGCTGCTTTAGTGATGGGAAGGCTCAACAGAAGCCAGCACAGAGGAAGGCCTGGCTGAGAAGTCTGTAGAAGAATGGAGGAACAGCTCTGCCTGCACTCTGCCTGTGCTCGCTCTGCCTCTGAATTTGTTAATTAGGAGAGTCTAATACATTCCCTTTATTTCTCAATCTATTACAAAGCAATTGCCACTGGAGTGAGGAAACTCAGGGATAAATTATGTGTAGCATACAGCAGTTTTGGCAGGATAATCAGAAGTAGATGGAAACAAATATGCTAACATTTCTTGAGCAGTTATTACATGCAAGGCACTGCTATGAGCATATCATATTGATAACGTCGCTCTCACAACAACCTTGTTTTCTTTCCAGACAAGATCTACATGACAGATTCATTTAACTACATGACTTGTATGGTATTCCTGAAGGTATGAGATCAGAGGGACAAGCACAGACAGATTCCAGAAGGCCTCGCTGTTCAAACGGCTGTGGTAGCTTTGTCCTGCAGGTCTGATGAACTAACGAAAAGCATGAGGGGAGCAGGGCAGTCAGGTTTGCCTTGGAGATGATCACTTGGAGACGAAGTGAAAACAAAATGAAGGAGAGACAGCTGCAGACACTTGAGCACTGATGAGATAGAATCTCAGAGAGAAGACTGGACTAGAGTCCACTGCAGTCCTCACAGCCTCATGTGCTTTCACTATGTGTGTCTCTGTCCTTCATTACTGCCAGCAGTTTATCACAGTGGCAGTCACTGATGCATAGCAGTGAGCCTGACCACCTGAGTTCAAATCCTAATCGGAACACTGATGAGCTTTTCAACACTGGCCAGCATAAAACTGCCATGTGCCCCCAATTTCGTCCTCACACCTACACTGTAAACCATGAAAGGACCTATCACATGACGTTGATGTGAAACAATCAAATTCAAGAAAATATTTGGAAGGATTCTTGCCCACAGAAGCCCTCTACAACATCGTGATGTTGAACGCTTTATATCTTACTAGCTAAGTGCAGAAGCAGCTGTTCCGTAGACGGCCGGTAAAGATTTGCTGACAGACTGGATATGTCTAAGTTGAAAGGCACTCTGGTTTTTGTGAGAGGTTTGGTCTTTCAATCATATTGATTCAGTTTAGTCAATAAATATCCATTAGTTCTCGATATAAATAAAACTGTGCTTGGGAAAACCAAAATGAATAAGGCTTGATCCCTGATCATTATGAGAGAATATTTTAACATGTGTTCTCATATTTTGTCCAAGTTGATTCTAATAGAGCTTCCTAGAACAATTCTTAACAACTCTGTTCCCTCCTTTACATGACAGACTTTCCAATTACTGAAAACAATTATCCTGCCTGCCCTCAATCTTTTTTACTCCAGGATAAACAATAAATATACACGATTCCTTCAGCCATTCCTTATGGGACATGGTTTAGAAGACTTCAATCAATTTAATCATCCCTCCAGACACATTTCAGTTTGCTAATGCCTTCCTTTAAATGCAGGGCTCAGAAGAAGATACAATAATCCAAGCATGATTGAATGGACAAACAGTGCTATATGCATCTGCACCGTGAAAAATGATGGCTGTACTTGAGTGCATCTGCAGAGGAAATGGGAGAATAAAACAGGTTACAGGTTAGTGCCCAAGGGTTTCCTTCAGCTCACATAGCAGGGAAAGAGAAAACCTGGTGGTAATCCTGAAGGATTGTGAGGGATGGAAAATATTATATAGACTAAGGAAAGACATCAATATCCTATGGTGTCTATTAAATAAGTAGACATTTAATATAACCTCAAAATGTGAACCTGAGGTTAAAGAAAAGCAGAAATAATGATTATCTATGGATTGTGGCCAGAAGAAAAATCAACATAAAAAATGTAAGACCCGAATATATGACGTGGTTCATAAGGAAAGTGCA